>NW_024346667.1:7997781-8424881 GCF_902729225.1 Pteropus medius | reverse complement strand
TATTGCAAGTACCATATGCTTACAGTGAAAAAATAATTCTAAAATTTTAGCCTTTAGGCAAAGTTGGACTGGCACTGCCAAAAGGGAGGCAGATTGTCTCATAAGAGGCTTCATGGGGAGACATTTATTACTCCTGATTTCTCCATGGTACAAGGGATGACCATCTAACTTTCATGCTCAGATATAAGCTTGTTATGGCTAAAGTTTGAAAGTTACTTTATATTCTAAGCCAAGATAAGAGTAGAATATATATAAGCCTCAAACCTGACCATGATTCTGGTCAGGCTTATTTTTCACTTACTTCTGCTCCTTTTTGTAATGGATTGATATAGAGCTGAGGCTCTCAACTGGGGGGCAATTTAGCTCCCCAAGGGATATTTGGCAATGTTTAGAGACATTTTAGATTGCTATAATTTTGGTAGTACTATTGACTCCTATTAGGTAGAAGACAAAGATGATGCTAAAGATCCTATAATGTACAGATTAACCTTTTAAACAAATAATTATCTGACCCAAAATGTGAATAGTACTGAGGGTGAGAAACCTTAATTTAGGACAACCATGAAATTCCAAATACTCAAATGCTAATGACAGGATTTAAAGTCCAGACTTTCATTTACTAGCCTTCCTAAAAATCAACTATATATCCACAAAATAGGAATTATAATATGTACCTGATACAGAATACATAAAGTTATATAAACAACTTAGAACTCTGCTTGAAACGTGGCAAATACCTCATACATATTCACCATTGCTATTATTAATGTTGTATTCTTTTTACCTCTATGTAAGACAAGTGAATATTTCTGGTTTTCCTTGAGGGATACTCCCTAGCCTTGTCTCCCCGAAACAATTGCTTTCTGTTCTAGGGAAAAACTGAATTTTGATTGTTAGTATGAGTACTCCTTCTTCTTTTATACCACACTATGTCTGCTCTGAAAATTGAGCATCTGTGATCACTTTACACTTTTTCTGATCCTTTCTGTGAACTAGCAGATTGATTTTTAAGCTTATCCTGTTGACATTTTCAGTTCCTAGGAAGTAAGACATTTGTTTTGCTCTAAGCTTTGTCCCTGTGGATAACTCTACCCTGATGGCACCCATCTTTTAGGGATTTCAACAATCCCCCAAATAAACCCGAGTCCATCTGCTAAAGGACCTAAAAAGAGTCAGAAGTGTGATTGAAGGAAATTGAGCCTTTTGGTCTCCTATTCCTTCCAGATTTGCTTTTTGTTTGGTTTTTATAAAACTCTAAATTTGCCAAGGAACAAATACTGTTTCTCACAGGTTAATGCCTATGTTCTCAGTAATATGAGAAATAAGAGAAAAAAGGTGTTGAATAGAGAAATTTATTATTGAAGAATGTAGGAGGATTAGCTACAGTGAAGGAGAAAATATATTGCAGCCTACTGGATTTTAAAAGCTTTTTTTCACACTATTATGTTTTAATGTGTGGGGAATTACATTTTCCATATAGAAAGGCGACTTGGTAGAAATTCAGGCATAGGTTAGGCTTAGATTTAGGCACTCTTAAATTTCTCCTCTTATTCAACTTGGACTAACTGCATGATGTGAGCTTCAATTATTATTTTCATCCATATCATGAAAATAATATATTCATAAAGTAATTTTAAGAATGAGGACCACCTACCTACAAGGCCCTGATGCATAGTAAGCAATCGACATTATTAGTATTGATCCAATACCACTCTTTGTGTTTCAGAGTTACTAACCCTCTTTGGGAAGAGGAAAGTCTAGTATATGCCAACATAGAGATTTTATCTAAAGGTTCTAATCACCTAAAATCTGATTTCTCAACTTTCTGTACTTCCTGGCTTTTCTTCTTTTTTTTCTCACAGTTCATTGATATAGAGCTAGATAAAATATTTGTTATTACTTTTCAAATTAACTCTTCTTATATGCAAATATTTAAAAAGAAAATGTGCTGCTCTTTGATCAACTCCAAGAACCAATCTTAAGCATGCATTAAACATATTCATTTGTAATTTAGAGTCCAGATAGCATTGCAAGTTCATACCATAAATTACCCTTTAGTTGAAACACACAGAAATGACAGAATAGATTGTGTGTATAGCAATTAAAATATGTTTATCATTATTATTTTTAGTTCCAATGACAAAAAAAATACTCTAGAATGGAGGGGTGGTGAAAGGGAGAATTAGTGAATTGGAATATAGCCCTGAGGAAGTTTTTCAGAACATAACTTTGAGAGAGAAAGCACAACAGACAAATCAAGAGACATGAAGACTAGAATGAGATGTCAATAAACTTAAGTATAATAAGTTTCTCAAAATTGAGAATAGAGGAAATGACAGAGAGGCAATATTTTTTTCAATATGGCCGATAATTTTACACATTTGAAGAAAGATTTAAAATATATGTATAAAGTCGAGCTAGATAAATGAAAACAAATTACTTTATGGATACATTCTAGAAAAATTATAGAATACCAAATAAAGAATCTTATTAGTCTTTGAGGAAAATAAAAATGATTACCAGCAAAGGAATGACAATTAGCCTCCAACAGAATAAGTGGTAGAAAATGATAGAATAAATTCCTTTAAGTATTGAAGGAAAATAACTTTCCATTTCAAATTCTAGATTCAGCTAAAGTACCATTCAAAAGAGAGAGAAGTAAATACATTTTCAGATATTCAACAAGTAAGAGAATTTACTGACCACAGAACCTCATTGAAAGAATTATGAGTGCAATTTAACAAGAATAAAAAGTCAACCCAGAAAGAAAAATACCACAAACATTAACAAAATATTTACCATTAAAGTTACTATTTAGGTAAAAATATGTACAAATCTATAATTCTAAAAATAAATTCTGTACAACGAAGAGTTAAACATGGTAAATTTTGTTTCTTATTCAGGAAAACAGAAGATATAAAAATTTTAGACCCTTGGAGAAAAATTATATTTCAGTATGTATGTTAACATTCATTCATAAAAATAATAAATTAGTAGAGGGGAAAAGTGAACAAAACAAATTTAATAATGCAACAGAAGGCAGATGAGGAGAAAAATAAGCAAAGGGACAGAATAGGAAATAGAAAACATACAATGTTAGAGGTAATTCCAAATTTAATTATCTAAAATGTAAAGTGAGACATTTAAAAAAATTAAATCATACAGTTGGATACCAAAACAATCTAAATGATATAAATTAAAGATTAAATAAAAATTATAAAATATTTACTATGAATGACATAAAGTATTAACATATTAAATCTAATAGGATGCAGGAAAAGCATTGGTTATATAGAACACCTATTTATGATAAAAACTCTCAGAAAAGTAGGCATAGAGGTAACATACATCAGTATAATAAAGGCCATGCATGACAAACTCACAGCTAATATCATATTCAACAGTGATAACCTAAAACCTCTTCCTTTAGGATTGTAAACAAGATAAGAATGCCATTTTCACCACTTTTATTCAACACAGTATTGGAAGTCCCAGTCACAGCAATCATACAAGAAAGAAAATAAAAGGCATCCAAATTGGAAAGAAAGAAATGAAACTGTCTCTATTTGCAGGTGACATAATACTATATTTAGAAAATCCTATGGATTTCACCAAAAAACAAAATTAAAACTAATAATTGAATTTAGTAAAGTTGCAGCATATAATATTAATATTCAGAAATATGTGCATTTCAACGCACTAATAACAAACCATCAGAAAGAGAAATTAAGAAAACAATCATTTATAGTTGCATCAAAACGAATAAAATACTTAGAAATAAATTTATCCTAGGAAGTAAAAGACCTGTACTCTGAAAACTATCTGACATTGATGAAAGAAATTGAAGAAGACACAAATAAATGGAAGGTATACCATGCTTATGGATCAGAAGAATTATTAGCCTGCCTTGGCTAAAGACGTTAGTACAATGATAAGTAATGATGCATGATGAGTCATACTTCAGCTTAGCAGTATGCAGTTTCTTTGCTCCCTATCATCAATCTGATTTCAGAAATGTTTGCCTTGAAAGAACTGCTTTGTAAATCAACTTTTTGTGAGTCCTCTAAATTTTGAGTTCATTTTCTTTGGAATCAATATATCTTTACTAAATATATTTAACAAAGAAAGCTGTTAAAAATGCCATCTTGAAAAGGTTTTATTGTGTTATAATTATCGGAAAATAAAACTAATAAACAGAAAAACACCGACATTTACCAATATAAAAGCAAGAAAGGAGGTAAGCAAATTAAACAAGAGTATATAAGATTTAATTCTAATATTTTATCGTTTCACTTTGGAATATCTTGACTAGTAGAAACACCATGTCATTGGAATTTTAATATTAGATAAGTTATGTTTTTGAGTGCAATGACAGTGATGATGCCTATGATTTTGTAGAATCTGATGTTGATTAAACATTAAAAATAATTTTGAGAATATATTTGATATACTTTGTTTCATGTGTAATGGCTCGGTGCAGAGACAGAGGAGATAAAGAGTAATCAGAGAGATCATTTCATAAACTATATAAATGTTTAACCAATGTATGTATACTTGAAACTAGTAATAAAATAAAATTTAAATAGAAAAAAATATTAAAGAATGAACCCTAACTGGAGGCTAAAAGTGAATACTTGTGAAAATATTTGGATTGAAATATTTATATATGTGAATACAAAAAAATTATGATTGAGAATAATCTCTGTGTAGCTCTGAGCTTTCCAGATACCTTGGCACATATATATATATATATATTTTTAATGCCAGTTTATTCATTTTTTTTAATACTATATATACATAATTTTTTTTAACATTTTATTTTTTTATTTTTCCCCTTCCCCTTCCCACCTCCCTTCTGGTAACCACTAATCCATTGTCCATGTCCATGAGTCTCTGTTTGTTTGTCCTGTTTATTTGTTGCTTTTAGGTTTATATCCCGCATGTGTGATATCATGTGATTTTCAATCTTTTCTGTCTGGTTTATTTCACTTAGTATGATTATTTCAAGGTCCATCCATGTTGTTGCAAATGGCGGTATTTCATCTCTTCTTTAGGCTGAGTAATATTCCATCGTATATATGCACCACACCTTCTTTAGCCAATCATCTACTGTAGGACACTTCGGTTACTTCCATGTCCTGGCCACTGTGAATCATGCTGCTATGGACATTGGTGTGCAAATATTTTTTTGGATATGGGTTTTCAAGTCTTTGGGGTAAATACCCAGTAGAGGGATTGCTGGATCATATGGTAGGTCAATTCTTATTGTTTTGAGGAACCTCCATACCACTTTCCATAGTGACTGTACCAATTAGCAGTCCCACCAGCACTGTATGAGGCTTCCTATTTCTCCACATCCTCCTCAACATTTGTTATTACTTGTCCTATTGATTATAACCATTCTAACAGGTGTGAGATGATATCTCATTGTGGTTTTGATTTGCATTTCCTAATAGCTAGCGATGTTAAGCATCTTTTCATATAATTGTTAGCCATTTGTATGTCTTCTAGGGAGAAGTGTCTGTTCAGGTCCTCTGCCCATTTTTTTGATTGGATTGTCTAGTTTTTTTGTTGTTGTTGTTATTGAGTTGTATGAGTTCTTTATATATTTTGGATATTAGGCCCTTATTGAAGGTGTTACTTGCAAATAGATTTTCCCATTTGAGTGGGTATCTCTTTACCTTGTTAACAGTTTCTTTTGCTGAGCAGAAGCTTTTTAGCTTGATGTAGTCCCATTTATTTATTTTTGCTCTTACTTCCCTTGCCTTTGAGGTCAAATTCATAAAATCCTCTTTAAGTCCAAGGTCCTTGAATTTAGTTCCTATGTTTTCTTCTATGCATTTTATTGTTTCAGGTCTTATATTCAGGTCCTTAATCCATTTTGAGTTAATTTTGGTGTGCAGTGATAGACAACAGTCTAGTTTCATTCTTTCGCAGGTGGCTTTCCAGTTTTCCCACCGCCACTTATTGAAGAGGCTTTCCTTTCTCCACTGTATATTTTTGGAGTTTTTGTCAAAAATTATTTGCCCATATAAATATGGGTTTATTTCTGGACTCTCGATTCTGTTCCACTTGTCCGTGTGTCTATTTTTCTGCCACAACTATGCCATTTTGATTACCGTTGCTTTGTAGTATACTTTGAAGTCGGGCAGAGTGATGCCTCCAGCCTCGTTCCTTTTTCTCAAGATGGCTTTGGCATTTTGGGGTCTTTTGTGCTTCCATACAAATCTGATGATTTTTTGTTCTATTTAAAAAGTGTTTTCTCAATTGAAAATAATATAATCTACAGAGAAGATTAAATGGAACGCATTAATATAAATTTGTTAACTGTAAAACGTAACTCAAAAGAATATTGAACACGACTTTATGAAAAATATTTAAGGAATGAGACCAAATCTGAAAAAAATACCAATGGCACTGGATTAAAGAGCTATAGCTAAGTTATTTATTAAATTATGTTATTAAAAATATTAATTACCACCAAGAACAATTTGCTACTTATCTTCAATTTAATGTTCAGATAATTATTAAAAAGATGTTTCTGTATGTTACATTAAGACATACAGATGTATTTTATTTTTATTTTATCTTGAAAGTAGTTTTCAATAGAATTATTTTTTAGTTTCACTAATATAATAAAAGTAGTTTGTTGAAAACAAACAATTTGTTATTGCTGGTACACCTTTTACTCTTACCATTGTCTCAATTTAGATAATACATTTTTTTCATCAGCTTTTTTGTGTCCTGCTAACGTCTATCTATTTTCAAACATTTGCTGTAGAGAGGTAGTCTGTTCTGTTTGGTTTAAGATCCTCTTAATTAAGTGGGCATTTCTCAAAAAAGTGTGCTAGGTTTAGGCATGAGTCATAATTGCTCTTGGGAATCTTTTTTTTTTTTTTCCTTTTTCTGGTGAGTTAAAAGTTATGCAAATTAAACAACTGATTGAAAACAGTATAAATCAGTGCAAAATAACATCATCAGGAACAAAAATAAATGGTGCAAATTCACACTGGCAGATGGAGAACAAAGCACAAAGCATAACTGAGTTTTCTGGGAAAGGTTTTAAGGTAGCTCTAGGACTGGTTGCCTAGAGGATTAGTTATACTGAGCAAACAAAGAGAAAATGGGAGAGGTATTATGAACTAAAGCAGGAAGATGGCCTTTTCTGGGTGGTGAGCAGATTGAGCAATGAGGTGGAGGTATTTTGTAAGCATAGAATGTGGAGGTGTATTGCAAACAGCATAGAATGCAAGGGCAAAGATTTGAACTTTAACTGAGGGTCTAGAAAGTCATGAATGAGTGATGTATATAAGACAGTAGGAGAGTCATACAGTGGTAGGTTGATTGGAGAATGGACATTTATATTTGAGAAAATTCTGAGACACATTAAGACTAAAAATTCTGAGACACACCTAGATTAGAAATGATTGTTGGTATTAGACTAACAGAATGAGTGAAAAAGAAAAGGACAAATCTAAGAAATATTTTGAAGAAAGGAAAATTGGTAAATTATCTTAAATAGTAAACACACATTTTAAAAAATATAATTTGGGAGTTGTTTAACTAGAGATTTTGAATTGGCTAGCCCAGCAGTCAGGGTTAAACCAGGTCTTTCCCTATAGAAAACCTGAAATAATATACTGTATTGATACAATCACCTAGTCACAAGATGTATACTAGGAGTGTCACTTAACAAAAATCATAACAAACACACAAAATCAAATTTCTACAAAGGGTTGTTTTTATGTTTCACCGGAATTAGTAGTCAGTGGTGACATGGATGTAACCAGGATGCTCCTCAACAGCTTTACCCTATGTCTAATGCCCCCAGCATTAGTCACTCAGGAAGAGTGGACAAGCCTTGTTAAAAATGTAAACAAGATACTACATGAAGTCATTAGGATCCATTAACACCTTGAACCAATTTAATTGATCAAATTAGCTAACCTACTCTAAAGCATGAGGAAAAGGGATGTGTAAAAAGGGACAGCAGGGAGAATTTTTGTGTGGGAAGAGAGTTTTTCAGAGAAGTCATTATATGAGATGTGTATAGCTTCTTTGTGATGCTGTTTATTTTGGGCCTGCAACGTGGATCCTTCTTCTTTCCACTCACTCTGTCTTCTGAGGAAGTAATACAGAATAGGATAAAGAAAACTGGTTTAGACATCAGAAGATCCTATGCCAATTCCAGTTCAGGCACTAAATTGCTGATTATTGTATGACCTCACTTATCCCTTCATTTCAGCTTTTATTTTTGTAAAATGAGGGCCTTAGATTACATAAGTAATGCTGGCTCTATTTACTCAATTCTGTAAAATAGTTACATTTTTATTTCCACAGTTTTTTTGTTGGTAGTTTTCTTTTACTACAAGGGACTTTTATAAACAGACTCACACTTCTATCAAGAAAATCACCTATGTGACATTCTGAAGCACCAATGATGTTTCAAAGACATATATTTTCAGACTCATACAGATTAGCAGGAATCATGGTTTATGATGAAAATCTATAGGACCTACATTTGCATAAGGCATCAATTTTTCTTATATTCATATTTCACTTATTATAAAGTCCCAGTATTTATGTTCTATTAGTCATCTAACTATATGAGATATTTTAGTTCTGGACTAACCAATACATCATCTTTGAAACTGTACTAAATTTATAAGTAGTTTAGTCTTTGACACATATTGTCAAAATGCAAAAAGATTAAATTGATAAATCTTTTCTTATTGCATGTTTTTATTTTTATGGATTATAAGCAACCACCAAGCCTCTAAAATTCACAGAATTATCATCCTGCTATCAAAAATAAAGTTTTTGATATTCTTGGCTTTATTCTATAGAGAATTACTTACAGGTATATTATTTAGGATATCAAATATGCTTTCAACTAAGACAAAGCTGCAGTGATATGCAAAGAGAAAGAGGAAATGGGATTGTTTGGGACAGTATGACATACCAGGAGATCTGATATTTGACATTTATGTTTATGGAGAACATCAAAATTCTTCATTTGGAAAAATTCACTTTAACTTTTAAATACCCTTATATTGTTAGAGTCTTTATTGGCTAGCACTATTTGGAAAGAGAGAAGGAAGGAAGGAGAAAGGGAGGGAGGGAAGGAAGAAGAGTAAGAGAGAGAGAGGGAAGATGAGAAGGAGAATAAATGGGTCAGAATTCTCAATTGAAGACCACAAGGCAACACTATCTATATTGACCATATAGTTATTAAGCAAGATAGACAACTCAGAAAATGTAGAGATGGTAGAAGAAACAGATTACAGAAAGAGTTCTGTAAATTGCTCCTTCTATCACCCTGAGAACTGGCTTGCCAAAATTAGGAAGCTACCCCATAGCCACTGACTTCAGAACCATCAGATCAGGCCTCTGCTGTGAAGTACTCCATCCAGGAAGATAAATGCTCTATGCTCACCCATTATCCCTACATAACTCATTTCCAAAGCAAAGTTTTGTATGGGGGAGGCTGAAAATATAGTTTTTGCTTTATTATTATTATTATTATTATTATTATACTTAAGAAATGTATGTTTTAAAATGTGGAAAATTTGCAGATACTGCTCCAAAAAATTGGAGGAAACACAGATCAAAGAAGTCCAGCATGGGATATATTTAACAAACCCAAAGCTTAAAAGTTTGAACATTTATCCCAGAGACAGCAGTTTTGAAGGAAGGAGACTTAAGCTTGCATGATTGTTCAAAATGTTCAGCAAACCTATTTGGAACTTTGGTTCTTTAAGTTTTCCCTTTCCCTTTCCCCTTAGTTGTTCAAAAATTATTTTTTTAAATGAAAATTTTTATTCCTCAATATTTTTCCCACTAGAATAAAATGAAGAATTACTTCTGAGATGGTATGGCAAACTTGCCTTAGTACCATTTAACCATACTCTCTTTTCTTGCTGGTATATAAAAGTTTACAATTCTGTCTCCCTTCATTGCTCTGAAAGTATTAATTTCTCATAGCCTATTTCCCCAAACGAGTGGGATTTTATATAAAAAGAATGGTTCTTGTAAAACATATTGGTGACATTATTTACTTGACATGATTTTTATTTGAGTAACAAAACCAAAACAAAAATAAAACCCAGAGTTATTCAGTTACCAGAAAGAAATGTACATATCTAAGAAATAAAATATAAAAATGATTTCCCTTTAGACTGATGTTAGATGTCTTCAGGATTTTTAATGAATTAGTTGTACAAGAGAATTAACATCAAAATATTGGAGAAACTAAAAAAGATTGAATTAGTTGGATAGTTTTATGATAAAAACATTTAAACCAGAATGATGAAAATCCAAGTGAGGTCATTTGAAATTTCTCTTGTTCCCTAAAATAATGAAGAATGCAATTTCTATTCTATGGAAGAAAGTAGCATATTCTCTTCTTTGACGTAAATCTAGACCACATTTCCTGATCCCCTTGAATTTAGATGGAACCAGGTGACAAGTTCTCTCCAATAGATTGTGAGTAGAAGTGATATGTTCCAAGTTCAGAATGAAGTAAAGAAGTGGCTCTGCTTTTCTCTAACTTTTCTTTTCTTTCTTTTCTTTTCTTTCTTTTCTTTCCTTCTTTCCTTCCTCTTCCTTCCTTTTCCTTTTCTTTCCTTCCTTCCTTCCTTCCTTCCTTCCTTTTTTCCCTCTTCTTTTTCTTTCTTTCTTTTTTTGTCTGCTGCCTGGATATAAAGACTTCAGTAAGGGCCCTAAAGAATGGCAAAGCTATAAGCTATTAAGGTAGAAAAGACTTGAATCTCTAAAAGACTGCATGGAGCGGAGTCCCTGTTGACGCACAGTGGATTGTGAAGTTAGCAAAAAAGAAATCATTATCTTAAGCCAATAGAATTTTCAGAATCATTTTTCAAAGCTGTTAACCTAACCTAACTGACATACTTTTCTGATCATAATATGCAATGGGAGAAAGTAGTTAAAATTTTAGTCTACATATTTTAAATATTTTTTTTATTATTTTTAGTTTTCAATTATAGTTGACACTCAATATTAGTTTAAGTTAGTTTCAGGTAAACAGCATACTGGTTAGACATTTATATGATGTATGAAGTGATCTCCCAATTAGTCTAGTATCTACTTGGCACTATGCATAGCTAGTATGATATTATTGACAATACTCCCTATGCTGTACTTTACATTTCTTTGTCTGCCTATTAATGAAATATATTTCTAAGCTCAAGATGAAGCTGCTTCTGCCTGGGGTGCCATGTCAGCAAACCAAAACTTAGATAATTTTTATGTCCCTGTAACTACTGCGCTGGACCAGAAACACAGTGTATTAGGTCTGCCAATCCCCAAACGTCAAGCTAAATCTGGGATTTAAATTTATTTTTCTGTTTTTTCATAAGTCAAACAAGGTTGACTTATGTGTCCCCAGCCAATCAGACATATGTATTTTATTTTTCTCTTTCTTTTTCTTTTCTCTTCATTCTATAAAAGTTTTCTGCCTTCTACCCCATTTTACTGTTCTCTGAATGGAGACTGTCCACTTCATGAAGTATTAAATATAAAGATTGCTTGTGTCACCTAATTGTCTTCTTTAATCATTTTAACATTATCAAATTTCCATAATTCATATTTATATGAAAGTACGCTGCAAATTCTAAAGCATCATACAAATTCAATATGCTATCATTATGAACAACATTAATAAAATATTAAAAGTTACACAGAATTCAGTTATTTTGGACTAAGAGTTGGCAAAAGAAATGGATACAAGAAAAAATTCCCTTAAATATGAATTTTCTGAGAAGCAATCTATGTTACAGGATCATGAAAGTTTGGTTTCCAACTATTCTAACAGCTATATTTATTAATGCAAATACAGATTTATAAGGAAATGTAAAACATAAGACATAGAGAATTTAAAATATGCAACAAAGCTAAAAATTGATCATTTGTTGTATTATTTTTTCTTAATATTTTTATTTAATTTTGTTTAGCTATTTTAAAGATTCTATTACTCTAGTCAGGAGCAGTGTTTTAGAACTCAGCTGGGTAAGAGGAACTTTCTCACCACTCCATTCTAATTTGCAGTTTTGCTATAATAAAAGCCCTAAATATATTGCTACTGTCTAGACGTTTTATCTGAAACAAGTGTCCTTTGTAGTCTCAGAGGACTTTTCTATTTTATTTCCAGTAAATCAAAGTTTGCGAAGAGCTTTGGTTCTTATTAAGACATACCCTTCACAGTCCAGTGATTGCCAACAGTGGCAAGCCATTGACAGTTCATTTACATATAAGTGATGACTTCCATCAGGTAGTTGGCTCAAAAACACAATGGACATTTAGAGCATATCCAATATTTCTTGTTCTTTGATGAGCGCCAAGTGCCAATTTTTATATAGAAACTAACTATCGAAAAGTGCAGTCTTCTTTTCCCTGACCTTACTCTGTCTTCTATAGCTTTACAGTGACTTATTGTCACTAAACTTAAGGTTGAATCACACCTCTAAAAGACATTCTGTAGCCCTACTTCAGTTTGCTAAAAAGAATAATAGTCAAATATAGGAAATATGAGACAAGAAAAATTACATTTTATTAAAAGAAAAATAAACTTCTTCTGTATTGTCCCCCTAATTGTCATAATCATAATTTTTATGTTTTATTTTTATAAGGTATTTTTATGATTGTTTTACATTCTTTTCTCTTATAAATATATTTGCCATTTGAAATAGGGTCACACTACATAACACTCATTAGGAAACCCTGTATTTTGGTTTGTAAGTGCTTTTCATTATAACTCTATGCTTTGCTCTCAGTTTTTTTTGAATAGTGGTGGCAGAAATCTAGCCAAATTTTTATCTTAATAATGCTATAAAAAGAAGCAGGCTGATGATGTTATCATGCTGTGACTTAACTTATGTGAGATTTTTTTTTTAATTGTGCATTTTTCAGCTCCCTTTGGTATTGAAATAAAGAAAAACTTGTCTATTTGAAATGAAATCCTTTCAGTTATCAAAGGGAGAATATGAATACCTGAATTTCTCTACGCTAACATCTATGGTTTTGCTAGTAATCGTCTTTTTTCCCTGTTAGGTGTTTCACTACTAACATTTTCTGGTTAGAGTATCACCATATTTTAGTGCAGCTTGTTTCTGGTTTTGGTGAGGCCCTGACTTAACATAATTCTTGTAATTGATTTTTCTAAAGATTTCATTCCAATAACTTCTACATGTATTCTACAGTAAACTCCATTGTGCGAAGTAGCCTGAGAGATTTTAAAAACCAAAGAGTCAATTACAGAAGTAATAGATTTGGGGTAAGAAGTGTAAGGATGAAACACCTGTCATGTAGTTCCTGCCACTAGTCATACTTAGCCTCTATGTTACACTTGGATTCTTATCATTCATCCATTGCTCCTTCATTTGTTTTCCGATCCCACTCACGAAGGGAGGAATAAAGGGAGGGAAGAAGGATGCGAGGGAGGAAGTGAAGGATGATGAATAGATGATGGATGGATAGATGAAATTAAATTCAAGATTATTAAGGAACTGGTGTTAGCCATCATGCTTCAACCCTTTCTGAACTAAAACTGTATACTGACTCTGTTTTCTACTTCAAAGTGAGCAATAAGAAGAGGAAAAAATAATACTAGGAATACACTAATAAAATTGCATAGTTTAAAGCACATTTTGAGAAACCATTTCCAACAAATTCAAGTGAGTTTGAAAAATAAGAATCTTAAAGTTTCTTTATGGCATTTATTGGTAATGGAACAAAACAAATGGAAGACTATCCAATGAATGGTTTATCCAAAGATATTTAGAAATTATAGGCTGACTTTTTGAAGACCTTCTTTGGATATGCAAAGATGCTTGTCATGTTCTTGATGATACCGAATTAATCCATGGCCAATGTTAACTTATCTCTTTGAGTAGATAGGTTCAACTCTTAAGATGACAACATTGTATTGAAAACATTATTCTACTTCTCAGATAAATAATGTTGTCTCATTTTCCTTTCTCTTATAGATCTGCACACTAACTTCCCAACAATCCGGATGTTAGCTCTTTTGAGTATTGGATGTCCAGTCACTGTAAGATGAAATATATGATTATATTAATAATTTTTCAATTATTATAATAGAATGTATCATGTTTTTGACATCATAAAATATTACAAGAAATCAATTATGGTTGTGCTAGACCACACAAAAAATTCGACTTGCGCACATTTCCTTCAGGTGCATTGCATTGCATCACGTATCATGCCAAGAATCTCAGCAAGAGTTAATGTTGGAGCAAAGAGTTGAGAAAGGGGATGGCAGAACCTGGATTCATCAATATATAACATGGTTGAAATAAATTAGATGCATATTTACCATAAGAATAGCACTGAATTTTTTTTTTTTGCTTTACAAAATAATCAGTTTTGATACTGATATTCACATCAACATAAACCACCATTTATATAGATTACTTGTACTTGATCCATCTTTTGTATAAAATGACTTTCCAAATAAGAAATAAAAGCCATAGATTTACCGTGGCTACCATTATACACAGTGCTAATTTACAGGGTAGTATACTTTTGGGACCTATTGTTGTTATTAAACAAAATCATAACCAACTGCCAAAAAAAAAAACCAGTTAAAATTATGAGAAGAACAATGTACATTACTGAAAGGAAACAAATGACTTGAGTTGTACAAAAGAAGCAGGGCATTGTTGCTATTTTTATGTTTATATTGTCATGAGACAAAGGCTTGTAATAAAACTAAATGAAACTATGCATTCAGAGTATTTATAAAATAATTAATAATTATCATTGCACGTGTGGTCACAGGGAAAGGCAACCACCAATTGGTGTCCTAATCTAGTAGTTACACAAGATAAGCATGTTAGTTCTAAAGATGAGATCTTAGGAAGAAATTATTTTCTTCCGTGAATTCCTTTTTGATAATATGTAATATCAATCATACATTTCATCAGACAAAAGAGAATTGAAATATAGGATTACTCAAAGTAGGTAAAATATTAAATCTGGATTCACTCACAAATATGTAAGAAGAACAAGATTTTGTGAGTGAATCCAAATTTAATATTCAATTTTAGTTTCTTTATTTTTAAAATGAGGGTTATATCTATCTTGTCTAGTTGGTGAAAGGATCTAAAAACCATATATCAAAAGATATATGTGTAAAAATAATATATTAATATTAACTCATCAATTGTAACAAATATACTACACTAATGCAAGGTGTTAAAAATAGGGAACAGGAGGAGGGAGTGACAGGTGAAGGGGTATATGAGAACATTCTGTACTTTCCACCAATATTACTACAAACCTTAGATTCTTCAAAAAAGTCTATTAGTTAATAAAAAAGATATGTGTCTGACACTTTGTAAGTATTCCAAATATAGTTGCTCTATTATTATTTACAATATGAACTTATAATTTATATAGGCTTTAAAAAGAAATTTTACTAACGATTGTGTGAGATAATAGCAAAAATATATGTTGATCTGTGACACCAGTTCCTGGCACAGAGCTCCTAAAACCCTTGTAATTTCCTAAGTGACAAGAGCAGTAGGAACACTTCTTGTTCCAATATTTGGTCCTTGACCGTATTCCTGATACAGCTCCTGAAACCTTTGTAAATTCCTAAATGATAAGAGCACTAGGAGCACCTTTTGTTCTAAGGAGATAATTCTGGATGGAATCCTGGATATCTCCTGGGTGGAGTCTGATCATTAGATATACCAAGCTGTTATTAAAAGCTTGGAATTTTCAGCCCAGACTCCCAAACCCCACCTTTCGAGAGAGAGGAGAGGGCCTGAAAATGATGTTAATAATTGATCATACGTACATAAGGAAGGCTCCCTAAAATCTCAATAGTAGGAGGTACGGAGAGCTTCTGGGTGGATGAACCCATCCATGTACCAGGACGGTGATACACCACAGCCCCACAGGGACAGAAGTTCAGGACCCTCTCAGATCTCGCCCTTCCTATCTCTTCATCTGGCTGTTCATCTGTAGCCTTTATCATATCCTTTAGTAAACCGGTAAATGTAAATAAGTGTTTCCCTGAGTTCTGTGAGCTGCTCTTGCAAAGTAGTCAAATCTGAGGAGGGGTTCATGGGAACCTCCGATTTGTAGCCAAGTTGGATAGAAGATGTGGGTAACCTGATGACCTTGAGATTGGCATCTGAAGTTAGGGAGAGTCTCATGGGGTTGAGCCCTTAACCTTTGGTTTCTGACATGATCTCCAGGTGGATAGTGTCAGAATTGAGATAAACTGTAAGAGACCTAGCTAGTGTGAGAGAATTGCACGTTGGTGTGGGTAAAAAAACCCACACATTGGAATTGGTGACCAGAATCTTAGCTGGTGATCAGAAGTGAGATTGGCAGCAGACTCCTGAACTGCATAATCTGTTATTTAATAAATATTTCAATTAAGTAAATGATCATCTCATTTTAAGAAGGATAAAAATGTAAGTATACACGATATATTTTTAATCTTTCAAAGTAAATATTCTTGACCTTCCTTTTTGTTCAAAAGGTAGAACAGAGTCAAAGACCAATCTTTTTTATTAAAACAAGTCAAATCTTGAATAAAATATTAAGTGTGCTTTAACTGCATTGCTAAGCTTGCAGAAAAGGAAGAAAATGCAGAGGCCAAAAACAAACTAAAAATCAGTAAACTTAGTGGATATTTGAGTGCTAAATCCTTTGCGGGGAATGAGGGGGTCTGAAGTTTTCTGCTGAGCACTGGATATCTGAACTTAGCCTTGTGAAGGGACTGGGACAGAAAATAAAGCTTAGGATCCACCCAAAATGGAGAGTTCAGTATGAGACCACAAGGTTAAACTGCAGCCTCAATGGACTTCACCATCAAAGTAGGTGGGATGATGAAAAAGGGAGAGAGAGGAGAGAGAAAGAAAGGAAGGGGAAGGAAGGGAAGGGAATAGACTTTAAAGGAAGAAACAGCAAGAAACTTTCCTGTTCTCGTGAGGCTGGCTAGACAGAGCAGAGCATCAAAGCTGGCTCTTGGTTGGGGATTCCAGTTTATGTCACCTGTGTGGTCTAAAATATCTCGAATAAATTTAGAGTTCGTTGGGCCCCCAGAACAAATGAAAAACCTCTCTAGAAGGAAACAACTTTAATCAACCCCAAAATATGTCATAGAAACATATTTAGTTAAACTCCTACACGTTGCAATGTGGTTTTAAATGGAAAAGTGGGTTACAAAGCAGTATCTACAATATGATCCCAGGTATTTTTAAAGTTACATGCATAGGAAATATTTAGTGTAATAAATACCATAATATTAGTAGTGGGTGGAACTATAATTTAGCTTTAGTTCTTTTGTTTATATTTTCAACAAAAGATGTTATTTATATAAAAATAATAATATTAGAGATTTTCAAGTTTCTAGATCAGAATATGTGGTAGAAAGTCATTTGTATTATAGGTAATGACTAAATAATCAGAAGTTAGATATCTGTTTATATAGTTCAATAATTTGAAGAAATAATATCAAATTGGGAAATTTTCATAAACAGATATTACACTTAATCTGCATTTATAGGTTGTATTTTCAGAGAAGAGATACTAAATTTTTCTCATAGGTTCAAAGTATGCCTTTGCCTTCTGTTTTCTTTTAAACTATCTCTAGATTTTCATGTTTGCAAGTCTATTTCATTTTTCATGCAATTTTCTTAACCTACCCAAAGTTCATATTATTCTACATTATTGGCTACTTCCTGTGAATGCTTCATAATGAATCTTTGTAGAGCAATTTGGAAAGAAAATGAACACAGATTGTGTTAGAAAATAAAATATACACTTAGGTCACTGATTATCTATTGAGTCCTATTTGTTCAGGTTCATGGTAAGTGTTATGGGGTGATACAAAGGGCACTAGCTGAGACCTTTCTGCATCTCCATGTCCTAATCCAGAAACAAACCAATAAAAGCCAGAAACTACAATTATTATGCTACTCATAGCATTTAGTTTCAAAAAAATGAAAGCACTTCCCTAACACAGTATCATAGACCTGCCCACCAGAAGATAATCATAGTCAGTATAAAGCAAAAATACAGTCCTAGATGACAATTAAGGACATATTTCAGTAATCACATTTAATGCCACTATATAGCAGGAGACCAAGTCTGAATTCAAGTTTTTTGCAACTTAGGATTTCAAACAGGGGTAAATCCAGAAGACTGGCAGAAAAAATCCTCTAGAAACTGCTCTGTGGGGAGGTGGTGGGGGGGCGCAATAAGAAATATTCTTGGGAAAAAATTTTTAGAACAAAAAGAGAAAGCTGAGTATTTCCGTGTTGGTTGAAGAAGACAGAGGCATTTGGTGGGGATGGATGGTTTCATGCACTCTGAGCCGCCTTTTGCTAAGATGATTTTGCTCTAACTCTCCAGTCCCCTCTTTCCTGCTCTCCATGAGGGGAAGGCCCCAATGGGAAAATTAGAGAGCTGAAAAGCTGTTTTCCTACACCATGTCCTCAAGATGCTGAGAACACAGGGCATTAGTATCTGAGATTGAGGTAATTCTGGCACAAAGGCCAAGAGACAGGCTTCTCCCTTCAGCAGGTTGGCCTAAGCCCATGTGGGGTCAGCATAGCATGGCCTGGACAGGCTCTGGTGACAACGGTTTTAGCAAGACATCTTTACCAGGCTTTCTAAGCTTCATAGTGGTAGCAGCAGACAGAATGAAGGGGCCAGTGGGTATGGGATTCTACACTGCAGTCTAGAGTCATGTATTTGTGAGCACGTGTGAGATATCCTAGGAGAATTCCTGAAACAATTGCAATTAGGGGCGATTGTGTTCAAAGAGACCAGAGGTTGCATAAGAGTAGGCAGAAAAGTCTATGTGTGAATATTTTTGTGACTATATATGTATCTACATATGTATATGTGTATATGTATATAGTTGGAAATTGTTTTGAAATATTAAAGTTTTGCTTCCATTCCTTACTGTTCCTAGCTCTGACTCTGCCATTCAGGCAATAGTAATGGCTCCCTTCAGAGTGACTGAAAATAAATCACTTAATTTCTTCTTATTATTAATTTTGAAACAAGGAAAAAGTTGTAAGTAGCTAATAAATATTCTATTCTTGAGTTTTTAACTAATCAATTCTCTCTTTTTGAAATCTGTGAAAAATAGGAAGTATATAATTACTCAATAAACATAACAACTTAAAATGAGGTGAATAATTTTGTGACATGCCATTTAGAAAAATTCAAGAACAAAAAAGACAACTGCATTTCAAGAAGGAGGTTTGAAAACACAAAGCAAAAACAATATTTTCTAAAGGAAGGCTTCTGCTTGGAAGAGTATGGCTCTTCTCAGAATGTATAGCATTTTAGGGGAAATACTATACATTCCAAGAAACCAGAATCTGAAGAACTTAGCACAAGGTCATGTGATGACATGAGAACCCTTTCTAATTTACAGGGAATCAGAATCGGACTAGCAGACTGGTAGAGGAATGAAAGAGGAAATACTGGTGGGCTCATGAGAAAGAGCCAGGCACTCTATCCCCTTGTATCTTGCCATGGGGAAATGAAAAAAGGGAAACCTTAATAATAAAAAGGACATACAGTTTGTGAAAAATTCCAGGAGTAAAGGGTTTTGTTGAAGGGGGCTGCAAACCCCTTAGAAAGAGCCATGTGACCAATATGGTGCTACAGGATTAGTTGTGGGCAGTGTTCAAGTGATGACTCTGCAGCCCGAGTTGGTGTGAGAAGAGCTACTGAGATTATGGAGCTTCCAAGGGGGCGTGGGAATTCTGAGAAGATTGGCTGACTAGAAGAAGCCTAAGGTCAGCATCGGGAGAGAACCGAGAATATGTAGTTCACTACTGGGCTGTGGCAGATAGTAAAACTGGATGCCGGTGAATGGCTCCCAAGATTTCGGTGGCATGATTTATACCACAGGTGTCCAGCAAGGAGAGGTGATGACACTGAGGATGGACCTCACAAGATAAAAGGAAAAGAGAGTACAGGCCTGTTATAATGAGTGCCTGGCATAGACTAAATAAGGATAAGTAACAAAATTAGATGGCATCTATAAACATTAAGAACAGCATAAAAACACAAAAGTTAGAAATATAGCTCATAGAATATTGAGATGAGAGAAGTCAGTCTGATTATTAATAGGGAAACATTTTCTATGTGAAGAACTTGACTCTATATACTGTGCAACCAGGAAATACAAGTTTTGTAGAGAGTGATATCAACTCACTAAAAGGGGTGGAGAAAAGGGAGCTGACCTAAGTAATTTAGTGAAATGGTGTTTTGACTAGAAACTGAAGGCTGAAGACAAAATTCAGATGGATAGACACAGATAGATACAGAAATAATTGTAACTATGTGTGCAAACGGATTGGTATCCATATATATGTTTCTCAGATCTATCCACAGAGAGAGCTTGGAACAGTGATACCTCGGTAGAATGAACACCTCCAGTGCACACATTTTGGTTTCTGAAGACTATTCTCCAGTAAAAGGAACCAAAATTCCTTAGAGAAAAAAGCTGCTTCTAGGGCTAGGGAAGGGATAATACAAGATGAGCCTGCAAAATCTTATAAGACCAAAGTAAGGAAGCACGTAACTTTTGTGATATTCATTTAAAATATGCAAAACCTCAGCATTAAAAAAAAATGATGATGATGAAATAATAGCTCCCATTTAATATACATATATTCTGTGCCAGGCACTGTGCTGAGTACTTTACTTATATTATCTCAATTTTGCTTTTTACCAATAACTGCTATTATTATTATTATTATTATTATTATTATTATTATTATTATTAGAAACTAAGTCTTATATCAGTGACATGTTTCATTGGGCTACGGCAATTCCTGATCCACATATGGATTTCAGAACCTTTAATAACAACTCAGTAGAAATCATAGAACTATTTATATCATTGTTTAGTTTTTAAGTTAAGTTTATTGGGGGTACCATTGGTTAATACCATATCACTCATTTTTAAAACAGATCTATGTTGCATTACATTATAGTTTGCCTTTTCACACGTTTGTCCTTTAACTTCGAAATACCAGTAATTCAGATAAACAATTGTTAAATAAATAGTCTTGATAATGCTTATTTTTGTTTTACAAAAATGACATCATATTATGCATATTTTGCTTTCTTCGCTCAAAAATTGTTCATGGAAATTCCTCTAAGCTAAATAGTATAGTTCTAATTCATTATTTTAAATGGTACATAGTATTCTGTAATATGACTGAGCCATAATATTTCTCTACTGGTTAATGTTTACTTTGTTCCTCAGTTTTTCCAAATAAAAATAATGGTAAAATAAGCATGCTTATTTTTTGTTTATTTAGTAGTGCTTTTATTTTCATGTGATAGATTCCTAAAATGGAAGGCAGACTTAAAAATATATGTTTTTAATTTTAATTGATATTGCCAAGGTGTTTTCTAAAACGCTATGAAATTCATCTGTCTACCAGCAACATGTGACATACTTCTTTTCTCATATTCCAGCCAGCAATAGCAGTTACTGTTTTATTTTTATATTTTTGTTTTTATTTATGGCCAATCTAAAAGCTGCTAATTCTTTGGGTTTCCTATCTACTAGTAACTTTGAACTCTTTGCATATTTTCAATAGTTGTTGGACTTTTGTTTTGTGATTGGTTTCTCTACATTCTTTGTCTATTTTTTATTGGATTACCCCCTGTTGTCAATTTAAAATAGCCTATTGTATTAAACCTCTGTCTTCTAATATGCAATTCTGCTCCAAATTAATTTTTTAAAATAGATTTGTTTCTGGTATTTTTTATATAAAAGTTTAAAAACTTTTATGAAACCAGTCATATTTCTTCTTTTATATCCTTTATTGAACATCTTTCCTGCTCCTAGCTTGAATGTGTAGACCTCTAGATTTCCTTTTAGAATTATTAACTGATTGATTGATTGATTGATTGATTGATTGATTTAGACTGGTTATTTAACTTTCTCAATTGTTACTTCTGGTATCTGAGTATATTATCAAAATAATTTCTCTCCCTAAAATTGTTGATATAATAAACTATAGGAATAGAATTCTTAATTCATGAAAATGGGATGGTATTACTACAATGATCTAGGAAATACATACGAAAGTGTTTCATTAGTTATTTTATTCTACATTAGGACAACATCACAGTGAAGATTCAAACTGCCGAATTACCTCTGAGAAAAAACAATCACAAGAATATTAAAGTGTCCCAATATATATTCACAGTGGAAATAAGCCAAGGTTCAAACCATTTGTATTATAATCTATTGACCTTTAATTGAAATTCAATAGATCTTAATAGGATTTAGATAAGGAAACTTAATGAACAAACTTTTCAAAGCAGAATGGTCAATATCTCACCAGAAGTGATAATAATTCTTGGGACATTTTTAGCTCAGAGCTAAGTGCATGAACTTTGAGATCAGAAAGACCTGAATTCAAATACTGACACTTTTAATTTAGCATCTTTATGATCTTAGGAAAGATGAGCTTGCATTTCTTCATCTGTAAAATGATGATAATAACAGTACGTACTTTAAATGAATAATATAGGGATTTAATGAGAAAATATACAAAAAAACACTTACCTTAGATTTGAATGCGACATAATTTCTTAATAAATTTTAGCTATTATTATTTCCTTTCTCTTTTGTTCTCTTCCACTGAGATGGAGATTAGTTTATTACCTCTGCCTTAGTATGTATGTATGTACGTACATATGTATGCATGTATGTATGTATATATGTATGTATTTATTTATTTGGCATATTGTGTTTTTTAAGTGTGTGAATGCAACTTCCAGAAAACAAACAACCCTCTTCCAATGACCACCAGATTGTTTCTTGTAACCTTTTCCTATATAAATATTATATATCTACCACTGATGTGCCTAAATTCTGATGTGAAGACTATTAAAAAATATTATTCTCCTCCATTCAGATTGTTTTTTTTTAACACATACTGTCTCTTCTGCCCACACACATACTTCATGTTAAATTATGAGGAATATAAATTCTTAATTTTTTTTTTAGGCAAGGCAACCCTTGGTTGACCTCACAGATTGTAAGGACCTTGTCAGCTTACAATCCCTTATTTTTTATTTTTTATGCCAACAGCACCTGGTCTTCCTAGGTCTCCCATCCAAGTACTAACCAGGTCTGACCCTGCTTAGCTTCTGAGATTAATTTCTTAATTTTGTTCATTATTCTTAAATAAATCAGGTAGTTAAATCTATCTGTTGTATCCAAAAGCTCTACCAACACACAGCCCAATCTTCCTGACCTTCCCTTTCATATGAGCATGACTTTAGGAATATTTTAAGACTCAGTCTAGAAGAGTGCTTCGAATTTCCTTCTCTCACACCTTGAAGCTAGGCAATGACTCTATGAGTGAGCACATTTATCAGGGTGATTATATATAATCCCTTTCCATATACTGTCTACATCTGTGGAAAGGCTTAGAATGGAGTACATTCATAGGGTAAGTATGCTCATAGTTATACTTTACCACTAGATGTCACTCTTTGTCACATCTAAGCAAATGTGGGGGCATTTCCTACTATCAAAATGCCCTGCAGTCTAGGCACCTGTCCTACACCTGAGAAACATAGAAGAGTAACAATAACTTGGCCACACTGGGAGCAAATAATATAGATTAATCTCTAATGTAAGACCAAGGCTGACTCTGAGCATCCTGTGATCAGGAGAGAAGAATCCACTCATCTCCACCAATGAGGACCTCATTTAAGAGGTACCTAACCCCAAAGGGCTGAGGCACACCTGCAGTGTTCCTGTCTCCAGGAGTATTCATCTTTCCATGCTCTATCATGGAGACTGGTGGAATCAGTTCCTTCATTCCCTCAGATTATGTTAGTGTCACTAGTAAGAATTCAGACGGGTCTCTGATTTTGTGATAGAAACCAAGGTTAGTCAATAAACCTGTACCACATAAACCCCTTATTCAAACATGATCCAATTTTTCCTGATTCTCCAAAATTCGTTCCACTATTGCTGAGAGATAAATTACAGAAGTTAATTTTCAGGCTGAAAAATCTATCATTTTTCTCTTTTTCAAATATGTCCAGGAATTGAACAGATAAATTCAAATAACTGTTTCTCAGTAAGTCCACCTAAGAAACATCTTTTCAGAGCTGAATTCATGAAAAAAAACCCAGCTCCAAGCCTTCTAGATTCACATTTTGCATTTTTTGTTTCCAAAGATGGCCATCCTTAGAGACTTGGAGGCATGTTCTAACCATGACTATGTCCTTTTTCTCTCTTTGATATTTCTCATGAATTTCTCGAGTTTCAAAAAAAAATGATAGTAATTAGTCTGAATCAATGATTATAAACAACAACGACAACAACAATGAAACTTGATTAATTGAAAGTTCCACAGCAGTGGACACATTCTCACATTCTTGGAAGTCCAAGTTCATCTGACATAAACATTCTCTGAACAAAATTTTAAGTTATTCAGAAATTAGTTTTCCATTCAAACTTTATTAAAACTCATGTCCAGTT
The DNA here is from genome assembly GCF_902729225.1 of Pteropus medius. Classification (NCBI taxonomy): domain Eukaryota; kingdom Metazoa; phylum Chordata; class Mammalia; order Chiroptera; family Pteropodidae; genus Pteropus; species Pteropus medius. Next base: position 8,400,337 of record NW_024346667.1, on the reverse strand, counting down.
GGAAATTTAATAATATATTTTTTAAGATTTCTTCAATTTAGTAAATTTATATGATGCTGATAGATTTGTGTCTCTTTCTGGCTTATGTTGTCTTCAGCAGGGCATTCCAAACACACTCGTAATTAGCACAGATTCAGTTTTGTCGATGACCCTCTCCTTTACAGCGTCCTTTGACCAGGAAAAAAAAAAGGGGGGCGGGTAAAATGTACTCTAGGCTCAAGTACAGAGTAATTTTAATGCTGAGTATAGCAAATGAAATTTAAAATTCTGGGTTATAGATCCCACAGTGTAACCTAAATATAAGAGAGGGAATCATTCATCCCATTTCTAACATAATCTAAGTTATTGCTAAAGAATTTTAATTTTTACTGTCATAAAAAAAAACCACACAAAATGTAGCTTCTTAAAAATTCTTTAAATTAATCTTTTGACATTTTTTAAGTCAATATTTTTACACACCTATTTAAGCTCCCTTTAAAAATATTCTCTCTCTGTTACTCTACTCATCAACACTCCCCAACGTCAATCCTATGAATCTTTTTGGTGATTATTATCAAAATTTAACCACCCATTGTAGCTGCTAAAAAAATCTTTCTCTCTCTCTTTCATCTAAACTTCACGAAGTTCCCCATTGTCATGATCCTTCCTCACTCTCTCCTTCTATTCTCGTACTATTAAATGCATAGACTTCTAAAATGCTGCCCTCACCCTACATCTCTACCTTCTTTGTGCATCTCCCTGGAAAGACGTTTTTCTTCTACCAGGACTGATTTTTATTTGTACTAGGATTGATAGGGTGAGAATCAGTTTGTGAGAATCAGTTTATTCTCACCCCTTTGAATTCTGGAGAATAAATTTCACTAACATTTTAACAATATAACTATTATAACAGTCGTATAGATATGGAAACTCAGTCTTGGAGGGGCTGAGTAACTTGTCAAATTAAGTAGTGGACTGTGAGTGAAAACTCAAGTCAATATTACTTTAAAGTCTGGGTTGGATAGGCAACATTACATGGTGATTATGAAGGCCAAATCTGGGCCATACTGCATAGATTTGAATCATCACTCTGCTACTTGCCATCTATGTGACCTTGAAACAATCTCTCTAAGCCTTAGTTTTTATATTTGTAAAATGAAGATAATGACGGCATTGCTATCTATAGTGGCTGTGATGAGTAATACATCAGCAAAACATACACAGTAAATATTATTTATTTATCATTAACCTATCCTGTTCATTATATCTTGTAGACACAGATTGCTTTATAAATAGTCTCAGACATGAAAATGTATTACCTTTCAAATTAAAAGATTAAAAACTAGATGCAAATTTATTAGTCAAAATAATATAGATAACATCTCCAACTCAAGTTATAAATATGGAAATAATTTGGCTTATTTAACAAAGGAATAATTCACTGACCTGACTAAGTATGTCAGATACTTTATTAGTCAAACCCTTGATCAGAGTCTGAAATATGTGTAGCAGATTCTTAATGATGATGATAATGAAAACAATAATTGCTCACATTTATTGAGACTAATTGTGCTCTAGGTGCTTATTTAACGCGGTGATAAATACTTTAATTATCCCTTTTCACAAATGAGGAAACTGAAGCTAATAGGTTAAATAACTTGCAAAAGATCAAGAAGGTACTAAATGCCAAAGTTTGGGCTTCAACCGCTGAGGTGATTACAGAGCCTGCAGAGCCTAAAGTTTAATAATCAAAACTGATTGAATATTACCTAAATTTTTAGATAAATACATTTCAATTATTTGCAATCTAGCGTATTTCTTCGTTTATTTTTACATTATATTTACATTTGATTTTATAATCTAAAGTTGTAACATTGGTCATCAACTCATAGAATCTTTTTTTGATAATAAGTTTTTGATATAAAAATAATTATTTAATATAAAATGGTCCTCGAATCTTAGAATAAAAAGAACTCCAGAAGATGTGCAGGTTAAACCTATAGGCACGTATACACACACGTACACACACACACACACACACACACACACTTTTTAAATGTAATTTTCCCAAGAACTCTGTAAGGGTAGCTTCACATCAGAATGAAGAAAGCTATAGCCCAGAAAGGTTAATAAGTCTAAAGTCACACAGACAGTAAGTGGCAGAATGGGGATCTGAATGCCGGTTAGTTTTTCTGATTACAAAGTAATTTCCCCTGAACTGAGCAGTCTTCTAAAGTGAGTACTGTTTCTTAAATTTGCCGGTTATGACTTTAATTTTTTTTCTTATAAACAAACCTAACTTTAATAAAATCTCTTTTTAATCATACTTTCAAAAGCATCTCTTTTTTTCTTGATTTATTCTACTGTCATAGTTCCCTGGTTTTGAGAAACAAAATTAGTGATGTTACATCTAGAATTTTTATCATTTGGCATCTACTGTATTGGTAGTGAAGATTTTACATATATTATTTATCATATCCTATCTGGATAGTACATGAATATTGTGTACCCGTCTAGACAGTTTCATGTCTGAGACAATTTATAAAGCAAGCTGTGTCTACGAGATATAATAAACAGGATAGGTTTATTCTGTTTCTTCTCAGACAGACTGCAAAAACAAAGAACTTGTGTTAAATCTTCAGAAAGAAAATGTTGACTTGACTGATACTGTTAAAGTAAATTCAATAACTAAATGTAAGATGTTTTTAAAAATACCCTGGATCTTTTTTTGTGTCAGACACTGTCTTAAGCACTTTATATGTATGATTTTATTTATTTCCTATCACAAGCCTATGTGACAGGTACCACCATAATCTCAATTATGTATATAAGAAAACTGAGACATAGAAATTATAAGTAAATTTCCCACAGTCACAAAATAGTAAATCCCTAACTGGACTTCAAGCCCAAGCAGTATAGGTGAAGTGCCTTACTGCAATGAATTGGATGCTATATAAGCACTTTACATGTATTTTTTTCATTTATTATTGATACCAACCCTATTAGATGTTACTGTTGTAATTCTCACTTTACAGACGAGAAAATTGTGGTTCATAGAAGTTAAATAATTTGTGCAATATTACATACATAATGAATGACAATGTCAGGATTTGAACTGAGCCAGCCAACAGACTCTGTACATTTGCCCTTTGTCTGAATATTAATTACCTACATATTTGTGTAATTGAGTTACAAATATTTTTTATCCAAATATTTATATGCACGTTATGATCTTAGTTCTAGGAATTTAAATATAAAAGTTATGTAAGCATTTATAAACATTTTCTATTCTTGGATGTTGACTTTACACTGAATGTTGTGAATTGACTCCTCCCTTCAACCTTCCTTTCAGATCTGGGGCAACTAGAAATAGACTATATTTCTGAAATGCCCCTGAAAACTCTAGATGTTAATGACCTTCTATTAGCTATACTTTTATGGGATTTAGAAGGTAAAAGTGATATGGAAATCTTTTTTCTACCCTCTACTTTTTAAAAAAAATCTTTCTGCTAGCAGATAAGGTCAAGGAAAAGTTGAGTTTGTTCTGCTGCTGTTCCAAAGACTATTATCTACATTCCTGGGTGACTAAAAGTATTTGCAGCGGCAGCAGCAGCAGCAGCAACATCTTTCTGACTTCACATTCTGATTTCTGCAGCAGCTATTAAAGTGTGTTTTTGAATTAATAGCTCTACTGGCAGTCACCAGGTGGTAGCTTTCCTGGTAGGACAGGTCTGCATTGCTCAGAGAGTCGTTCTGGAAGCCCAAATCAGAAAGCACTCCTTCGCTCTCCAACAATTTTTAAAGTACTTAATTTATTGTATGAAATTTATTTTTTCTTAACATTCCTAGCATGGTTTTCATTTCCTGCATTGAGCCTTGGCTGATAAAGTCTTCATTGTTTGAAGTGTTGTACTGCGATCTGCTAGAAGTTTTTGGAGCTGATGCCTTGTAGAGATTAGTGTTGCTATATCTTATAGCTTTGACTCTTCATTCATTCCCATCTATCTTCCTCACCTCATCTTCCTTTCCTTAGTAATCCTGTCCATTCACTACTTTGAAATGATTTACGAAAACCATTTTGACAGTTAAGCCTCATATATAGCCTTTGGTTTCAATTTGGAAACGTTAATATAGCTTTGAAAGAAAAAAGAAAATTTAGGAAATGGGATGTTAAGATTTTGATTTGTTTCAAGGCATTTAAAACGATGATGTTCCAAATTTTTAAAAAATTCCCTTTGTTTGTTTTCTTCTTCTCTGGTGTATTTAAACTGGGAATTATGTCCTTATAGCTAGCTCCCAACTACTGCCAGCTTTCACGACTGATACTACAACTTTGCAGCTGCTAATGTTACTGCTTCACTCTTGCCCTGAAAATTTTGTTTCAAAAAGGAGTGTAGGTACAGTACTTGATACTCAGCAATTGCCACAAAATATAAATGTCTTCAAGACATGTGTATACAAAGTAGAGGTCAAGATCATACCAAGTCCCTTGCTTCTGCCACAATTTTGCACAAAATATTTTGTGTAAAAACGTAAGTTTTAAGAATCCCATCTTTTTTTTTTTTTTTTTTTTAGGATAGTCTTTATTAGCAAAGTTTAGCCTAGAAGTAGTCATTAAGAAATTCCCAAACCCATTCAGTTAAAAAGCTCAATAACTTCATATCAAAGAATAAATATTGGTTTCAGAGCACCTTGCTGAATTTGTACTCAGATGCACACTAAAATAAATATCACACATATTTACATGCGATAGCTGTTGGGAAGAATATCAGAAGGGTAAACAACATGTGGGAAAACCAACAGCCATTTGTTTCTTTGTACCTGACCAAAAATATGTTCAGCTGGTATTTGTGCTACTACATAGATGGGCGCCTACAGCCCATCTGATACTTCTGCTCTCATCCTCTTTCCCTGCAGAAGAGAGGGAGGAAACAGAGACACCAAAAACTATGCCCAAGTCTCAAACTGCCACAGCCGTACCGGAGAACTATCTTAACAAAGAAGAAAGTTTATGTCACCAGGTTCTGGGTTAGCGCCTATATTTTGGTTTCTGGATGGCAGTTGGGAAGGGTTTTATAGAAAATACAAATGTAAAGTAAAATGCAATTTCCAGTCTCAAATAGTTTTAAAAGTTAGTGTGAAAGTTAATCAGGTTAATACACTTCTGTGAAAAATAAAAACTGAGAAATTTATACTCTGGTTTCTTTCCAGATTTTTTATAAAAATATAAATATAAGTCTCATTGCTATTTCTTGCTATTTTATTGTTTTTCCTATATATTGTAATTCATTGATTTTCCTTCCCAGTTTGTTTCTTTAAATTCAATTGAAAGTAAATAGTATTTGATGTAGCAAGATTATTTTAATTTAAATTTATTATAAATAATCATTTGGTGGAAAAATCAAATGTCTATTCCATTTTCATTGATAGGGACAGCATGGAAATATTTAAATATTTTGTTTTCAATGATTTATTATGCATATTTTCAAAGATACTAAAAAATATGAAAAATTATGCAATAAAAGCCACTTAGACTCTATAATGATTATTTTACTGTATTTTCTTTATGATGTATCTTTCCATCCATCTGTCCTATTTGAGGATTTTGTAATAAGATAATAAGAGGAATCAGCTGAAAAAAAAATTAAAAAGGGCATGATTAAATAGAAATATCCCCCATCTTTAATGTTTTCAACATTTTGAATTTCCTTTTTCCTATCTAAAAATGACTATAAAAATTTGGAGAATGTTTGAAGTGAACACTAGGATTATGACTCATATCAGTATTTTCTGCAGGTTTTCCCATGCTTTTCAATAAAGTAGGCTTTATTGAGCAGTAGAGGAGAAAGGGTTATCATCGAGTATCAGACTAATAAACAAAGCTCCTTACATGCCATCACTCTGCCCTCAATTTTTAAATAATGGGATTTTATAAAAAGACTGAATAAAAGACTCAAAAGCGACAAACTACAGAGAGATACAAGATGCTATTGCCAAAAACAGATAGCACTCAATTAGTTTTTTTAAAGGCATTCTTATCACATCTCCTCCTAATATTAGCTTTCTCAATAAACAATAGCCTGCTGCAATATTGCCAGGGTTGCCCAGCTGAGATGACAATGTGCAATGACAGATGATCGGGACCATGAAAAATCGTCGATGTTATTTACAAATGGCACTCACTGGCCCTTTGGTTTCTAAGACTATTCTACGATTCTAATATGAAACCAGATTAATATTTATATGGTAAAAGGGGTGAGAAATGCATTTTTTGGCAATAAAAAATGAATTAAAAATACTTTGTGGGCCCGTTTTCAGCTACTAACTTTTATCTATTTGAGCCTGATGTGTACATAAAAAGCAGCAAACACAAATCTTTCTTTTTTTAAAAAAAAGGCTTCAAACCTTGTATATCTATTCAAGACCTTAGTTAAGATTTTATTTGCTATAAATGAAGAAAAAATAGGAATGAGAAAAAATCTCTACAATTCAATGTCATAATGCCACCATTCACACTAGGTTATATTAGTCTCTGTTCTTTAAACATATGAATTAGTACATTAAACTTCTAGGTCAAATTAAAGTTTAGAGTAATATTTTATAATTTGTTAGTTTTTCTCCAGAAGAAAAAAAAATTCTAGTTTTAACCCCTCCCCCCAAAATTACTATTTTAAATCATCTAACTAAAATATTTTCAAGCTATTTTGGCATATTGGCCAATTAGATAGGATTGAATCATTTGACCTTTTGAAAAAAAAATATTTATATGTCAGAACTAATTGAATATTTCCAATTCAAGACATAAAGCAATTGCTAGCTTCTGATAAACAAAAAAATTCTTAACGTTATCTGTGGGGTCCTAAAAGGTCCAGCCCCTTTCAATTTTTCCAGTCTCCTCTAGAATGATGTTCACAGAGTTTCTAGGCAAGTCAACGCTTTAGTCTTTTAAGGGTTCTTCCTCCTTCTCTCTAACTTAGTATTGTACTCAGTGCACTTAAAAACTCTTCTATCTTTATCCCTTTGCTGTCCTTATACAATCCCATGTCTTTATATGTTATAAATTTGTTAATAACTATCAAATTTATATTTCCAGCTTCAATAGCTCCCTGAGCTACAGGTTTGGTGTGGAAAGGGGCCCTCAGGCCCACTGCATATCAAGGGGAAAAATGAACCTTTTCAGTGATGTGCTAGACTGCCAAGAGCAGATTTCACACATTTCTTCTCAATTCTACATTCAGTGACATCATGTTGGTAGCTTGAAATTGGCCATATTTGGAATATTTAGCCCATGAAAATTATCAAATGCTATAAATTCTTGCCACCCTCCATAGCTTAACAGTATACAACTCCCTGTTATATACTGGAGAGGCTCAAGAAAACTAGGGTCAAGGATCCTGAGCAATTAAAACGCTTTTGTTGTTTGTGGGAAAAGATTACTGTTTTAGTTATTTCTTGAAGATCATTTTCAAAATCTATTGCTTCAGTTTATTTAAAGCATCTCTACATACTAAGTTCCAAATCCTGATAAACAGCTAGATTTGGGGTTTTAGAAAATTTAACTTATTAATTCAGATGGAATAACCAGGTTAGGGTAATATATGAAGTCAGATAAAATCTATTTAATTACTTTAAAGAAAATTTTGCTAATGATTATCATCTAAATTAGGATCCTATTCTACTGGAGATACTTAATACAAACTGGCCATTCACATTTTTTCTTTTGTAATTTGTAGGTCATTTAGTTGTTGATAGCCAAGTTGGAAAGTCATATTTATATATTCTGACATTGCTGCTATGAAGAGCAGTGAGTTATAGAGCAGAAGAAATCAGACAACAACAGGGGAATGAATCAGACATGCAAAGAGAAACGATGTTAAGAGATCTTGTGGTCCAGGAAAGAGGGAAAGAGGATGAGTTGACATTCCATAACCCATAATCCCAGGGCTATACTGCCTGCAAAATTGGTTTCGCATGCTTCCATTGTGCTCTCTAAATAAATACTCTTTTTGCTTAAAAGTTATTATTATTAAAAATCACCATTTAAGATTTAGTTTAGAAAAAATATCTCATTAAAATCCAGATAATGGCATCAAATCGACCTCCTGCAATCACCACTTAAATGGGTAATAGTCATCCCCAAATTTACATGCCTGAAACTAAACTCCTAATTTCACTCAAAGCTGCTTCCTTCATTCACATTTCACCTTCAACTTTAGATCAGTAAATCTCTCCATCTTTTCTTAAGTGTTCAGGCTAAAACTATTAGACTTCAACTCCTTTTCTGTCACATAACTACATCCAATCTCAGCATTTCCTATGTCACAAACCTCTTCCAAGTCATTATTCTCTCCTGCCTGGGATATTGCAATAGCTCTTCATAGTCCCTGCTTCTGCTTCTTCCCATCTCTCCCCATCTGATACTTCTGCTCCCTCGAGTCTATTTTCTACACGGCAGCCAGAGTAAATTATGTCACTCTTCTGATCAACACTCAATTAAGCTTCCTATTTCCCTCAGGCTAAAAGCCAAAACCTTCTAATGACCCCTCTTCTTTAGCTCTGTAACCAACTATTCACCTCTCATCTGTTTCCTTCCCACTGCATAGGTTCCCCCAAACCCACCCCCGCTGTCCTGAAACACTGCAGACACTCTTCTCTCAGACTCTTTGCCTTTGCTGTTCCCTTTACTTAGAACCTCTCCTCAGTTATCCACTTGGCTCAACTCTTCACCACCTTCAGATATTTGTTCAAATGTTCCCTTCCAAATAGAGATTTTCCTGGCTATTCAATTTAAATCACCACCTACCCCCAGAATATCCTATCCCTTTTCTAGCCCTTTTCTGCCATATAATTTACATGCATATAACATCGTATGTATTTTATGTTTGGTTTGTTTTTCTCCACTGAAATATAAACTCTTCACTGGCAGAAAATGTTGATTATTTAAATCTCAGATTCATCTTTATGTGCCTAGAATGGCAACTAGCATATAGTAGATGCTCAATAAACCCTTGAATAAATGAATGTGTCAATTCAGATAATAAATCAAAATACTTGTGGGGGGTGAAGTTAGAGAAATGGCTGAATTGCACAAACTATTTGCCTCCACTGCCCTAATTCGATGGAATACTGCCAACTCTTTGTTTTGTTCTATTTAGATTCTGCATCTGTGTAGATTTTGTTTCCAAAATTTGGGGATGTATAGTAATTTAGTCAGGGAAAAAGTTGCTTCCATGGATGCCTGGTAAGCTGATTACAATGAAATTGGCACTGGGTCCTAGTTTTAATATGACACCATGGCATATTATCATTCTAATTTCCACTATAAAGTTTTTCTAGTAGCAGAATGGGTACTTTCCCAGGTCTTTTTTTTTTTTTTTAAACAGAACTTAGATAAAAAGCTTATGTTGTATTTGGCATCTGATCACTGACAGCAATCTTTTCAGATAAAAACACAATGTCAGTGAAAAGAAAGAAAATATCTCCTACAGAATAGAAGGGAATAATCCCTTGCAGAAATGTCTTGGATACTAATGAACCAACAATAAGAATAAAGCCCCTATTATGAAATTGAGTGATATTGTTCATGTTAACTTCCAGTGATGCCAAAGGCAAAATCACCCTGAGGCTTGGATACATCAGATAGGACAATGACATACTTAAATTTATCAATCTCAGTAATGGTTGGCGCATCTAGTTTAGATCAGAATAATAGAAACTATTATTTATAGTAAAAATAGAAACTTGAGTTTTATTTTTAGTCTTATTTTGACATTATCGATCATGTTCTTGAATAGAAAAAAAGAAAAATTATATCAAGTCATCAATACCTGAAATACACACAAATATATATCGTAGTGAGACAGTAGCAGCACTGAAATTGTGTGGAGTCCCTCTGCTCCTCCCAGGTTGCAGTTTGTGCTTGTCTTGAATTTTTTGCGTCCTCATACTCTAAGATTTTGAAATCTGGTTAGATCGGTGATTGCTTCCATCGCCAAATTTAGACACTTTAAATAATTATGTAAGTGGTACGAATTGGAGACAAAATGCATGATCGCTACCTTTAGCCTTGTTCATAAATCAAGGAAAATTAATCTCTAGTCATTAAGTAATGTTTGAAATCATATATGGATAATGAATACCTCTATGACCCTCCAAGGATAATACAGATTCCAAATTAGACACTAGAATTTTATACCGCATGAATGTGATACTGAAATCAGCATTTTGGTATATTCAATAAACCACATTTGACATAATTCTATTTTTTAAGTGTATAATTACAAGTTATGTCACAAACTGAGCAGCTGATTTCAGAAATTTTTAAATCTTTGGCTAAAAAACTGACTATTAAATTTGAACAGCTGGATCTTTTTGGCCAACTGTCTACTGAAGGGATGGTGTAAGCTCCTCCAAGATTAATCCTCACATTCTCTATAGCACATTCTGGAGCATGCCCTATATTATAAATTCTTACAAAGTTACAGTTTCGATGAATGTGAAGATCATGTAGGACAGATGATGAAAAATATGTTGTTTAATGAAATGTGAGACCTGAGAAGAATACTAGAGATCACCTTAGTTCATTTTTTTTTTCATTTTATAGATCAGAAGCTCAGATCCCGTAAAGCAGAGTGATATAGATCCATATTAGTAGTTATGATTGCATTTATGTGACTGAAGAGGATCCAAATATGCTATCCCAAAATATGTCACTTTGGCAAAAAAATTATTTTGAGTTGAAGGCAACTGAGAATTAGCAGATGCAGAAAGAACTCTCTGCTCTCCCACTTTCTGCCTGAAAGCAGGGCATAAATTTCCCTTGATGAAGGTTGTTCCTCTCCCCACCCCTGTAACAGGAAGAGAAGGACTTTTCATCTCACTGAAAACTGAAGAGGGCACTGACCGGAGTCTGAATAACAAACCTTACTAAACAACACTTATGTTTCATTAGTTTCTCCATATATTTCCCCTCTCACAATTTACTACCTGTGGAGGCCCAAACTCTTCTTCCCTTGTCTAATCACTTCTCTACAGTCTATCGCCCTTTGTCCAAATGGTGTACGAGCCTCTGGGTTTAGCTGTCTCTTTGGGGTTTTCAGTTATTTTCTGCAAACCCCCCTAATGCCATACTCTGCTTATAAATATATTGAAGTCAATAAATCATGTATACTTTTTCTCCTGAGAGGGAGAAGTAGCCTACTGTTTTAATTAGCTATATTGTTAAATAGTGTTAATCTGCCACCTTATTAACACCTTTAATACAATTAGATCCCTACCAAGTGTCAGACACCTGCTAACAAAGGGAAAGTCACGATGTCTATTCTTAAAGTCTTACAATCAAATATGAGGAGACAACTGAAAAGAAAGTGAGTATAACGAAGAGCCTATAATCGTCATGATAGCAGGCTGTGCCAGAATAATAGGAGGACAAAGGCAGGACTAGACAATTGTACCACAGCATGGGTTGACAAAAATTAATAGGGACGATGGCCCTTAAGCTCATGAAAAGTTGCATGTTAAAAGGAAAGTTAAAAAAAAAAAAAAAAAAAAAGGATGGTAATCAGTAGGATATGCCACTTTTATATTGATGGATCAATCACAAATTTATCTCCAAGACTTCTAGAAGCCAAGACTTTCCCCCCAAGATACAGACCTAAATATCTAACTGATTTGACAAATCCATCAAGTTCAACATGTTCAATATGTAAGTTATGATCTTTCCTTGCAAACCTGGTCTTCTTCACTGTAGATATTTCATCCTGTTTCTCAAGTGAGAAATCTGAGTCAAATTTGACTTCTTCCAATTGCCAAATCATTGTCAAGTTCTCTCCTGATAACTTTACCCCCATGAATAACTTCTGAGTCCAAATCTTTCAATTGTCTCCATGACTACTGTAATTAAAACTATAATCAACCACTTCCACTATTGTATTACCTGACCATTTAGAAGCATGACTAGGACATATTAAATTTCTAATAAATATATTCGAATAAATAAGTAATTAACTGAATTGATTTCTTGCAACTCCATTGCTTACCCTCTAATTTATTTTCCAAAGGGCAGAGTAATCTTTTCAAGTCTCTAATATTATCATGTCATTCTCCAGTTTAAAACCCGCATTGGCTTTCCATCACTTTCAAAGAAAAAAATTTAATTATCCTTAAAAGATCCTGCATGCATGAACTGGTTAATGCTCTATCTTGCATAAACCAAGATGCGAAATCTAAATCCACGTTCTCATAATTTATTTCCACTGTACAGAATTTGCACTGTGATGTCAACATCCATATTGAATAATTAGGAACTCTGGGTGTACCATACAGGAGAAGAGAGGAGATTGTGGGAAAGGTGGTGATCCCCGATGGCACACATTTTAAACATATATAAATAAAAACATATATACATAAAAAATATACATATATGCTTTCCATAGTGGCTGTTTTTATTATAAATGTTTACAAACACACAAAGTAGAAAGAATATATAACAAATTCTGTATACTTATCACATCGATTTAACAATTATCAATATTTTGCATTCTAATTTTTTTTTTTTTTTTTTTTTTTTTTTTTTTTTGTAGCTGAAGTATTTTAGGAGAAATCCTAAACCTTATGTTACTTCCTTTCAATATGTATTGATGGGCATCTTTAACAAGATACACGCTTTCTTGCAAACTACAATGTCATTATCATACCTAACAAAAACAGTAAGAATTTCTTGGTATCATCTGATTCAAAAGCCATATTCAAATATTCTCAATTTTCTCAAAAAATGTTTTTTTCCACATGTGAATTATTAGAATCAGAATAGAAGCAAAGGTCCATACATTGTGTTTAGTTATGTCTCCTAAATCTCTTAATCTGAAGTAGTCCTCTTTCCCATCTTTTAAAAATCTCATCCCATTGACTTGAAAGAACTGGCCTAGTTGTCCTATAGGATGTCCTATATTCTAGATGTTTCAGTTTGATTCCTTTGTGGTCTTATTAATATGTTTAACTAGGAAATGTTCTGTAAATTGGAAGTTAGCTCAAAAGACTTGAATACATTTAGGTTTAATGTGCTCCCATATCTCCTCTGGCCAAGAACACTTAAGTGATGCTGTGTATTTCCCAAAGCATCACAGAGAAGGCACATAATATATAATTGTCTCCTTGATAATACTAAAATAAATGTGGGTTCAGGTGGTAACAGACCTCCATTATAAAATTATCAATCAGGCTTTTACCCAATAGCTTCAGTCTTTGATGATCTTTGTCTGAATTAGTTTTCTAAGGGTTGCAAAATAGTGAATTTCTAACTCTACCAATTCTTCCATATTTGTTGGAATTTCTCTGTAAGAAAAACTTTCTCTTATCAACTAAGGTTCTTCATTTACCCTAAAATATAGTTCTTATAGATAAAGGAAATTATTCTAGTTGTTTTTTTTTAATTGACAGTAAATGATGGTCCAAGGCCCTGTTTGTATATGTGTGTATGTTTTTTACAGCCTTGTTATTTCATGTACCATAAATTCACCCATTTAAAGTATACAATTCAATGGTTTTAATATATTTACAGATTTGTGCAATCATTCTCTCAAATTGTAGAACATTTTTAATACTTCCCAAAAAACTCATGTTCACATCAGTTACTGCCTATTATCCCCACTTCTCACTCTTAAGTAACTACTGATCTAATTTCTGTACCTATAGCTCTGCTTATTCTGGATATTTCACATAAATTGAATCATGTAATGTGTCACCTTTTGTGACTGGTTTCCTTCGCTTAGTGTAACTTATCTATATTGTACTGCATATCTGCACTTTATTTTTTTTATTGATGAATAATATTCTATTGTATTGATATATCTACCATATTTGATTTATCCCTTCATAAGTTGATAGACATTTAGGTTATTTCCATTTGGTACTACTATCAATAATACTGCTATGAACACCTGTATAGGAGCTTTTATATGGGCTTATGTTTCCATTTCTCTTGGGCAGATATTAAGAGTGATAATGCTATGTCAGATGGTAACTCCATATTTAACCTTTTGAGTAACTGTCAGACTGTTTTCCAAAGTGTCTGTAGTATTTTACCTTCCTACCAGTAATATAGAGTGTTACAATTTCTCCACCTCTTCATCAAGACTTGTTACTGTCTTTTTTATTCTAGCCATCCTAGTGGGTGTAAAGCAAATTTCAATTGTGCTTTTGGTTTTTATTTCCCTAATGACTAAAATTACTGAATATCTTTTGATATGTTTATTAACCATTTCTTTATCTTCTTCATAGAAAAGTTTATTCCACCTTTTTCTGTCTCTAGTCTTATGGGACTATGACCCGCAGTTATGACCTCATTTAGCCTTAATTAATGATAATAATAATAATCTTATCTCCAAATATAATCACATTGAGGATCAGGGCTTTAACATATGAATGTGGGAGGAACACAAATCAATCCATAGAAATCATACTGTCTTGACCACTGTTGCTTTGTAGTTAAATTTTGAAATAATTAATCCTCCAACTTGAGTGAGTTCTACATTGTTTTTCCATTCTTTATTTCATCATTTACTCTCTAATGTTTATTTATGTATTCATTGCCCTTCCGTTTCTAGATTCTTAGTATAGAAAGTTAGATTGTTGATTTGAGATCTTTTTAAAAAAGCAAACATAGGCATTTGCAGCTATAATTTTCCCTCTAAACACTACTTCAGTTGCATCCCATAAGTTTCAGTATGTTATGTTTTCATTATTATTCATTACGAAGTATTTTCTAAAATTTCACTTGTGGTTTCTTCTTTGATTCATTAGGTATTTAGAAGAGTGTTGTTTATTTTCCACATATTGTAAATTTCCCAAACTTTCTTGATGTTGATTTCTAATTTAACTACTTTGTGGTCAAAAGACATACTTTGTACAATTTTAATAACTGTAAATTTACTAAGCCTTGTATTATGGCCTAGCATAATTTTTATCCTAGAGAAAGTTCTAAATGCTCTTGAGAAGAGTGCATATTCCATTGATATGAAATGATGTGTTCTAAAGATGTCTGTAAAGTCTAGTTGAGTTTTAGTCTTGTTTAAGTTTTCTATTTCTTTGTTGATCTTCTGCCTATTTGTTCTATCCCTTATTGAAATTGGGTAATTGAAAGCTCCAAGTATTTTTTTGAATTGTCTATTTTTCTCTTCAATTCTGTTAGTTTTTGCTTCATGCAGTTTGGGGCTCTGTTAGTAGATGAATGTGTCTTGTAGATGTTTAGCAGGTATTCTTGGAAATATTTTATTAGCTATTAGTTTGTTTTATTACCTTAAAAGCAATGACTTTGAAATTCCTATGAGATTCTATTAATATTTCTGTTGACCCTGACCACATTCTTCCCCCATTAACGAAAATTAGTAAAGTTTATATACATATAAAATTTCTATACCCTAATGAGTTTTCTTTAGGAAATTTGTGAAATAGGCTAATTCCTGACAAATATGAGTTTAAATCAACCTTTCTCTTTCAAAATAGATTCAATCAAAAAAGGTTCAAATCAACCTTTCTCTTTCAAAATAGATTCTTTAATCAAATTGACATGTAAATACAAAATACCATCATGATATAAATTTTTTAAGGATAATACACTAGAATGAATAGTTAAAGTTTATTAAATATAAACATTAATCTGGAAAAAAACATTTGAAATAAAATATAGTTAAAAAGTGATCACAAAATGAAGGATAGATCACCTTTAAAAAAAGTACATAGCTGATAACTGATGTAAGCACAGGCTCTAAGAATACAAGTATGCTATTTTGATGGGTATACTGATAGCTTATTCAATTCACTTTCATCTTAAATGTTTGAAAAATTTTCTTCCATTTGTTTCTTTGATAATATTCTTCCTTTATCTTTTTCTATCTTTATTGTTTAAATTCTGATATGTCAGAGTTGTACCTTATAGATTAATCCTGTAGTTTTCTTATACATTATTCCCATTGTTCATGTGTTTTGTATTTGTTGTATACTTCATGTTTTTGAGAATTTTTAAAAGGTTTTTTTTTAAAGACATATATTATATTATTGTTTTCTAGGTAATGTTTTGGTTCTCTGTGGTTCTGGGCTTCATTTATGTACCTCCTTTAGTTGCTCAGTCACATCTTCGTCTGGGGCCTTGACCAGTTATTTTATGGAAAGCCCTGGTGGGTCATCTTACTTCCTTTCATAACACAACCAGATGTCCCTTAGAGTAAGGTCTTTTTCCATGGCTTCCCGAGTGCCTGCTGAGGTGGGAGTCCCTGGAGGTTGGATGCTCAAGTCCTGCGCAACTAAATCCAATGCCACTACTTACTTGCAAACCAACCTGATGCTCATAGGATCTGGCTTCCACAGCAGCAATTATATTACACACTCTAAACAGTTAATCTGAAAGATCTACTCTAAATAGTTTTGTATATCTAATCTCCTCATCTTGAGAAAAAACTAATTTGAATATTTTACATCATTACTCATTAACTTATGTCAGATAAAGGGACTTAAATTAATTGCTTCTAGGGAATTTGCTTGATTAAGCGATTATACTGCCTTGAGGTCCACATCTCTGACTTCAGACAAGCTTATGTTGTTTTTTGTTGGTCTATAATTTAACTGACAGAAAACATCTTAGACAGAAACCTCACCCCATAAAACCTAGCTAAGGGAATAGGAAGGGCACATGTCCACAAATAGGTATCTAAAGCTGCCCCAGTGAAATCTAAAAATTTAAAAGAGGCAAATACAAATGGAAAGGATGTCACAAAGCAAAACATATAAACATATCTATAGCTAACACTTATTTTGATCACAAAGTCCTCTAGAAAACACATGGCAGCTAGGAAGAAAATCTTATTTTCATTGCCAGCAATTAAAGAGCTAACCTGCCTTGGAATCCAAAATTATTAGGGGTTTTGTATGTGTTTTAAAACTAGACATTTTACACAAATGGTAGAGATTGACTTTAGCAGTAATGATAACTGTTTCTATTATATAAATATCATTTGCTAAATTTAGCTTTCAGACAAAAAAAAAACCAGTATGTGAATCAATAGACTTCAAGTCTAATTAAGTGCTGCTCTTTGGCAAATGGTTTGCATGTGGGTACCATGGAATTAATGTTTTACTTAAACATAGTTTGTTTTATATAACAAAGGATGGGAAATATAAAAGCATAAACTAATTGAGATCCCAAGGGGTTATATATTGCTTCTCTTTAACCACTGGAGAATTGTATAACCCACCTGTCATGGGGTTGTCTATTCTTTGCCAAAGAATAAGGGTGAATCTTAAATTATTCTAAGTAGCTCACTTAAATTTCCTAAAACCATTTCTATTAGGAGACAGGAAAGTATAATGGGAACAATAAAGTGCTATGCAAATGCAGTTTTTATAATTAGTATTAAGACCTGTTCTCTATTCCCAGAAGGCAAAAACAACTAGACATTTTGCATCTTGTAAAAATCCTTGTAGCCATGAAAGCACTAGTTTGTTATTATTCAGCTTTCTCTATACAAATAAAACTCACATTTTACTTATTTCTAATTAGCCTTACCTCTCAGTCTGATTTCATTCTCCCTATCAGACAATTGCCAAAATTACCATGCCATGAATTTAAAACAATAGTAAATTAGCAGAAACTGGGGTTATTGGTGTTAAATTTTTGATACTTTTTAACAGACATGTATCAACTTCTAATTCAAGTCAACCATCTCTAATATTTATATTTTAACTTTTTACAACTTTTAATTATGAATACTTTAAAGTATTAAAACTAAAAGATTGCTACAAGGAACACCTTCATCACCAGCTGATCAATTTGATTGAATTATTAGCTTTTTCTCATAGTTGATTATCACACACCTACATACATGCATAGAAAATTTGCCAAATTATTTGAAAGTTGAAGATTCTATATAATAGCACCACTGTCTCAAAAAAATAATTTTCTAGTCTCATGCAATGTCCACTGCATGATCAAATTGCCACAGTTGTCCCCCAAATATCTTACCCACAAGCTATAGGTAATTATTTTAATTAGTTTATGATTTGGTTCTTTAATCTTTTATTGAAAGTGTGCGTGTGTGTTCTTATGTGAAAGCAAGCATGCTGTATGCATTTCCACATCTCATTTTGTTCACTTAAAATGTATCCTAGAAATCACTTTATTAAAATCAGTGTATAATGGTCATTTTCGTTTCTCTTACCTCGTGGGGTTACTATGAGTAATATATACAAAGTGCTTAGCACAATGCCTATAAAATAGCAAACTTTCTATAAATGCTAATTGTCCTTTTTGAGAGATTATAAAGAAGCCTTGTATTAATGGAGAAAAACACGTTGTTTTAATGAGAAGGTATATATAAATACACACATATATATGTAAATCTATCCCAAGATATTTACTGATTTAATGAAATATTATGGACTAGATTGGGTACCAAAAAGCATCAGCAACACTTTTGTTGCTTATGGTCTTTAACTTTAGAGGTTTGAAACCTCTAGTATCAAACACTGCATTGCAATGGTTAGATAAGCGTTGACTGCAAAACAGATTAATAGAGTATAATAATTTTAGTGATGAAACTCTTTCTAAATGATTGCTTGCATTGCTAATGAAAATGACTTTTCTAATGTTTATGTCATAAAAACTGAGCATGATTTAAAGTTTTTTTTTTTTTTTACAAGGGTTGATAGTTTCCTGGCTATGAGAGCATTAGTCCATGCAACTTTTACTAAACATTAATTATACTGCAATGCAAAACTATAAATGTTCAGTTGAATTATGTGGAAATGGACTTAACAAAACACCTCTGTGGAAGGGGGAGATTGACACATTTACATAATTTGTAATTTTTAATGATGACTATATAGATAATTTGGACTATATAGATAATTTGGGCTGAATGATAATGTTATCACTGTTGACAGACACATACATCCAGGTACAGAAAGAACAGGAAGACATCTTTGAAATTAGTCATAAACTAATAATATTGAGGCCTTGGGGTTCCTCTTCTCCCAACAGCGTTCATTTTTCTATATTCACTAGCAGGAAAACACTAATTCCTATTGTGGGGTTCTAGGAAAAGTTATTCCAATGATCTTCTACCAATATCTTTGTAGAAATTCAAAGCAGAAGAAGCAGTGAAGGAGGTCTAAGGGCACAAAATATATGAGAAAATTTATGCTTAGCTGTTTTCAAGTGAAAAAAGCATGTCTGAGAAATTAGTATTTGCAGGTTTATAAATCATTTTGGTGGTCATCTATTGGTTCTGATTCATCATCGATTCCTTTGTCATGAAAGTGAAGTGAGGAGGAGCCTGGCTTGGCTTATAGTGGGTAGAAGCAGAATGAGAGAGGAGAGAACCATGGGCTCAATGACATTCAATGAGCAATGTTCTTTTTCTATGAAATAACCATGTGGGTATCAATATATCATAAATAAAATTAGAAATTATTTAACAATGCTTTAATACAGATGTAGAACTATATGGTTATAACATATTTTTTATATACTTATTTGAACCTTTTTATATTCAGAGAATTCCATGTCATACAATTTTAAAAAATCATGTCTTGATTTATATGCTGCTTCACAATTAATAAAGCATTTTCACAAACATGATTGCTTTATTTAAACCTCTTAACTTCTGAGTAGTTACCACCATTTTATAAATGAGAAAACGTAAGTGTTTCAATGACATATGCCTAGTAAATGGCCAAGCCAGGATGTGAATAAAGGTCTTTCAACTCTATCTCATGTTATTTCCATTTCAGCAGGCTTACTTACATTTCATAATACATAAAATATATTGGTTTTTACATTTTTATTATGATATAATTTATTATAATCCTCAAATACCATTCTTATTTGAAAATTCATTAAGCAATATATCCAGTATAAGCATTTTTAAGTGAATGGAATATTTTGATTATCTTAAGCATTTAAATTCTTGAGAATGAATTTAGTTGGTGTTCAATTCTCCTTAAGAGAGATATTTATAGATTAAAACTACCTTTCCAGACTGTTGATTTCTTTCCAAACAAAATTTCTTTTTACTTTTTTTCCCCCTGGCACAAGTTTCTGCATGTAACAGCAGGAATACAAATTATGTCCAAAGCACTTACGTAGTTGGCAGAAGTATTTTCTCTTCTGCTATAAATTTATCAAACATTTTTCAAAACAGTAAATCCCCGAAAACAAGGGCTGAATTCCAAATAGGATCATCATAGTTATACCATTTACAATGTTTTAGTTAAGAGAATCTTCAATTATCTATTGTAAAGATCCTAAGTTTGAGAGTAATAACAATTTGCTATGGGTCTGAATTGACAGACTAATTTTCAGCTTCAGCAACTCTATTTTTTTCTTGAAACTTTAGGCCAATTTTTCACTAAGGGAAATGCATTGCTAATTAGTGATCAGTTCCTGCATGGGTCTTTTCACTCAGCCTACAAATATGCATGCCATTACAGACAGTAGCATCATCATCAAATTGGAAGCATAATGTGACAGATGGAGGAGAAAGAAAGAGCTTACAGGAGTCAGAAGACAAAATTGAGTGCATACGGCATCATTTATAATGTCCTTATGTGTGCAAATTCAATTAGAGGTGAAATATTGATTAGGTAGTTGATGTCACAGATAATACATTGTGGAAAAGTAATTAAACATTTTCAATTTTTCATTTTTTAAATATTCACAACATTAGAGCAGAATTAAAGATGAGTTAGTTAGGAAACAAATGGTGCTGATGAAGGAGAGAAGTGAATTGACCATGGACAAACAGCCAAATGAGTATTTTTTAATCAAGTGTTCAGTAAGCACTTATTAAATGCCCAATATTTGTTAGGCACTTTGACAAGGAAACTAGATACAAAGATGGACACGGAGAGTAAGAGTTCCTTCCCTTAAAGGTCTCTCATCTCTTGAGAACTATGGACAGACACTCGTCCTTTGAAGCACCTTTTCCATTGCTCAAATTCACTCAGGTATTTGTCTGAAATTATAAGGCTATAACTGAATATGTTGAGGCAACTCCAACTGCCACATCTCTAATTAACCAATAGATACAAAATATTATCAGGATAGTAGCACAACTGGTCACCACCAAAGTATGGATTTATTAAGACCTTTCCAGACTCTGACTATCTGACCTTTGTCCTCTATTTCTAAACTGTGTTTGGAAATATGAACCAGATGGAACCTCAGTGAAAAGTTAAAAGTTACTCTGAGAGCTCAAGCACAAGTTCATTACTTAAAACACTGAAGTACATGGGAGATGTTATAAAAAGTTCTAATTTTTAACTATAGAGGCAGAAGAGAATATAAGAAGTGCACATAGAGAGATTGTGTTTATTCCTGTGGGAGTAAAAGTCTAACAGCTGGTGAGAGTTCAAGAAAAAAAATCAAATCAGATATGGAACAAAAATCAGTTAGCAACCAGAGATACGGAAGTGTTTGGAGTATATAAAAGAAATAAAAAAAAATATACAGTCTCCAAGGGTAAAGAGAAAGAACGGTATAGAAAATATGTACATATAGGGCTTTCATACATTTTTATAGAAAAAAAATGAATTAACTAGCTAACAGCAACATTCCCTTCTGTAGAGAAAACAGAGAAATATATTTAACAGAGAGATGCAGACATCAATCTATATTTTATATAGAATAATTTGAATAATCTAGCAAATTAAAATTCTTTGCTAAAATTTCTCATTATGAAGAAGCAATAATTCAGGAAATATGTAAATACAATCCACTTTAAGACTCGAAATTACGTTTTGGAATAAAATGACATGTCATTCCTTTAGGGGTCCCTGTCTGACAAAACTGCATGTTCAGAAGAGCCCATAAAAAGAAAGAGGGAAGGGGATGGGGGAGAAGGCAGCTTCTAAGCAACCAAAAGAGACTGAAAGATTGAATAAAGTCATCGCATACTCAACAAACGGTTTCTACTACAGTGCCGAGATCTTTGTTGATCAGTGAATTAGTCAACAAGAAACTTTCTGGGCCCTCATCCCACAGCCACTTATCTTTGTTTATTTTGAACACTTTTCTAGCTTTGCCATCTGTTTTCTTAGCCCACAAGAGATTAGAGATGGAGATAGGTAATCTGATAAGAATAAGTAATAGCTAAGCTTCAGACATTCAAGAAGGAGACGAAAAGTAAAATTTGAAAAACTCTCAAGAAAACTCAAAATCCATTACTTAATAATGGCATTCATATGCCTAAAAGAACTCTGGAGAAAACGGTGTGCAGGACAGAAATTATTGCTTACAATCATGAACTTGTTTCAGTTATCCATTCTTTCAATGAATATTTTTGATCACCTACCTTTGGTGTTTCTAAACACTTTTTTTTTTTTCAATTTCACCCTTTAAGGAGTCTCCTTAGATGATTATTTTTTTTCTGATTACTCCCTCATGAAAATGTAACACCACAGTTATACTATTTACTTTTTTTTTTGTACTGTGGCCCTTTGGAGCATCTCAAATCATTGTAATGTCTAAGATTTTTTTAATACCCTCCAAAACCAAGCTTTGTCCCCTCAAAAGAGTATCACCCCCTTGAGCCAGGCACTGTACCAGGCACTGAGGTATTGAATGGCGAACAAAAGAAATGAAGTCTCTGCCCCTGTGGTATAGTTCTGAATCCATATTACTTGGTCAGGGAGGTAAGAAAAGAATTCTTTGAAAAAGTGATACTTGAAAATTAAGATCTGAAGGATGGGTAGTATTATCTAGTAAAGAACCTAATGAAAAGCATTCAAGGAAGAAAGATCAGCATATACCAAGTTTCTGTGGCAGGAGAGAATATGGCAAGAGCAAGAGACTAAAGACCACCAATATGGATAGAGCGATAAGAGTATCAGAGAACACAGTGTATAATGAGGCTGGAGAAGGACGCAAGGAGACTACAGTCCATAGAAAGGATTTTAGTCTCTATTCTAAGAGCCAAGTTAAAAAAATGAATGACTAAGCAGAAGTAGAATCTGTGTCATAATCAGATTTACAATAATTGCTCACATATAAACTATGTTCAAAATATTCTACTTATGAATGTCTAGAATTATGGAAGCTGTAAAATTTTGAATGCTTTCCATTAAAACAACTTTTAAAAATGGATGCTTCTGTGGTAAATTTTAGTTATCTAAAAAATTGGATTGCGTGAAACAGTTAATTCTCAACAGTGTTTGGAAAGGTAGGTATTTTTCTATTTAAAATTGGACCCACTCATTGTAACATATGGAGTAATAAAGAAAATGAATAATGAATATATGCAACAGATGATTACTATGTTTAAGGTATGACAAGTAGATTGGTTACAAAATAATTGATGAAGAATAAATGCAGATAAAAGATATAAGATATGCCATCCTAAAAGCCTCTCCTACATGAATATACTAAGTCGCCTATACTTAAGCAAACAACAGAACTGCTTCCTTTATCTTTGAAAGCATTTGTTTCCTATCATATAAGAAACTCTCATTAGGAATCGGGAAATTTTAAGAAATGATTTTAGTAGTCACTCAATTCCAATTCTTTGCTATTTTAACAATAGGAGGTAAAAGAACTCAGAAATGTATTTATATTTAAAGTCCCATTAAGTTCCAAAAACATCTTTGATTACTATCCTTATATGTCTGTGTTTGTGCATGTGTGCATGTATGTAACATTGAAGACTAGGTTACAGAGTTTTTTTTAATTGAGAATTTTCTATATATTCATTTCTGAATATGATAACATTGTAGAAAAACGCGATCGCTCTTCTTAAAGAGTAGACTGTCTCCCAATTGATGCTCTCAGGCTAACCCGGAAAAACATAACATCAAAAAAAAGGCAAGGAAGTCTAGAAGTTTGTTTTCATGTCATTCAAGAAAAACCTCACCTAGTCCAACACTTTGGTCAGATATGTTCACACTACACAACCTTTGACACAATTATTTCCTGTGGTTACTTTTATTTTCCAAATGAGGTTAGGTTATATGTAAAGTGATCAACTTTCCACAATATTTCTGAAGATGGCAGAAATACAGCTCTGAACCATTCTGGAATACAATGATGGGCTCCCATACCGACAGAGGCCCTAGGCCAATCCAAGGCCCTTGGAAATTGTCCTGTGCATGAAAAGCCAGTTCAGAAAATATTTACCGAGAGATTCACAAAAGGTCAGTCAAGAGAGGTCTCTGGGGACATTACAAATGATTCTAGGGTGGGTCCAAGGAGGCCTGTGTGAATTGAAGAATTGAAAGTCCTGGCGAGGGTCAGACTGTCATCCATGCCAGTCCTCCCGAAGCCCAGAAATCCATGGCCCACACCAGAATGGTCCCCACTCAGACATGCTGGCACTCCTTATGGCTGCTCACTGAGTCATAGGATGTGGAAAATAGTCCAGCAATTATTGTTCTGGCATTTCACAAAGTAGAAATCATGGAGTTGCTTTTGTTCTATTTTGTGAGGGCCAAAGTGACAAACAACAGAACAAAAGATGGCAGGAAACATTTTTCTAAGTTTCTTCACCAAATCCCTTTTTGAAGTCAATTAGAAATGTGTGTGATGGCAGAGTACAACTTTTTCATAACGAAAAGAAAAAGAGCAGTGTACTAAAGGGCTTGTGAACAGCTCTGAAAGTTGTTTATTGATTTGGGATCCTGATAATACTCCTTTTTTTCCCTGGGGGGTTTCTTCCTCATTTATAAAGATCCTCCATTCTTTTTCTAAAAGAAGTACACAGCTCTGTAGTGGAGAAGCAGCACGTAAAGTGTGAGGAGGCAGAGCAGTAGACTTGCATTGTGCTTCACCTCCTCTGCTGGTTGGCCCTACTCTCACTGCATCCGGCAGCAAACCGTGGTACTCCAAAAGAACCAATTCCACAGAGCTAAAAGGCTCCAAAATGCCCACATTTACACCCTAGCTCTCCTCAAAATCACAGTTTTAACTATCACAGTGCTACATTTATATAGCATATTTACGTAGCATAAAATGTGGCCTTAAATTTTTAAAATAAGCTTTCCCTCTTGTAGGTAATTTGTTCTACAAACATGATAGACTAGATAGATAGATAGATAGATAGATAGATAGATAGATAGAAAGATGATAAGTAGATAAAAATACTTTCAGATAATTTTCACATTAAACATCATAGCATATGATATATATTGTAATATATAAAAATAAAATTTACATGTATATATTTTTTCATTCTGTAATTTATAAATGACTGGTTGGTCACAGAAAATTTACATGTTTATATACTGGAATTCAAGACCAAGGATATTAACAGTAGCACTCACATTGTTACACTTTTTTTTAAGCAGTCAAATTGTTCCTATATTTTTACCTTAAATGAGCTATTTTCAATGACACTTAGGCTAAAATTAGCAAAAGCCAGAGTTCTATTTTTATCTAGTGAAATCTAATAAAGAAATTTGTGGCTTTAATTGACTGTCCTAAGATAGCTATCTTACCGCTGGACAATGGCTCCTATAGATGAAGGACCTATTCCCAACTTCTCAACGGAGTGAATTTTATTAATTCAGTCACTAGATTTTAATTTTTATATTGAAACTATGTATAGTATCTGTGTGAATGAATGAGCAAAACTCTCATTTATCGTTGTCTTAAACTATGGGAAAAAAAGAAATGAAAAAAACAATTAGTTATCTCAGTATGTTTTGAAAAAGTGAAGAAGTGTCCTCTCTGTTGCCATGGATATGGGCATCCTATTTATAAAATGGTCTTTTCAAAGAAATTGAAGTTCATTAAAATCACCACTTACAAAGTACCACTTCAATTGCGATAGACAATTAAATTTATAAGATTTATGTATCCTCACTATTTCACTATTAATAGAGTCTTTAATAGCTGTTTTTTTCCAACAACATGTTTTCAAATGTCATTTTTAAATGATTAATATTTTCCTGTATTTTTAAACAAAATACAGATTCTGTTCATTACAGTTCTGTTGGTAAAAACATAATTGTTTAACAGTTCAAAATATGTTTGTATTTTTACACATATCGTGGTCATGAAAAATAGGTTAACAATTTGTCAGTAGAAAAGTCAATTACAGCTAATATTTTTTGAGTGCTCACTCTGTGTCACATCTTCTTTTAGGTTATTTGTATTTATTAACTCATATTTTGAGATGGGAATTTATTTGGCAGCTTCAACAGAGGCTGAAACAAGTAAACCACATTTTGACTATACAGAAAAATAAATTGATTGAATATTCCACCCAGAGAAAGAGAAAAAAAAAGCAAAGGAAAGGAATTCCTGAGATGATTTCAACTAGGATAGTATGTTTCTAGCTCACCTTAAGATCCATTTTATTAGGTTTAAAAAGTACTTAATGTTTACTAGTTATTAGAATAATGAAAGTAGAGAATAATTAATGTATTTTTTAAGGCTTTATGCTACATTACTTAAATATCTCATGCTACTCAATCTACATGATACTCTTCTCAAAATTTTCATTTTAGAGATAAGAAAACTGCTGCTGAGGAAAGTAAATAAATTGTCCCAAGACACACGTCTAGTACTGATATAGGTGAGATTGAGCCCCGATTGTTCTATCATTCCAGATCCCAAGGTCTCAACTAACTAAATCATACTTATTATTATTTTATATATAATTAACCTTTACAGTCTTTTTAATAGATAATTTCATATATATTTTACATATCTTCATATATATTATAATACACATAAAATTAGCATACATATATAAAACTTGCATATATTTAGAAATTCTTCAGCCTCTCACTCTGCAACTAGTCTTGGGTAATAGATTAGGAATCCAATGGAGGTGACAACAGTAAAAGTGACAGTCTAAAAGTGATGTCTTTGAGTTCTACCGCAAAAAAAGAAAATGTAAGCCCAGGCTAGCCTAGGTCTAAGAAATTATGTAATACTTAAAAATAGTAAGGCTAGTGAGGTTTTCTCCTCTAGAGTGTTTAAATTAGACTATGTATTTATTTTTAGACCATTGAAAATACAACTGTGGATACCTAGAGCCCTCCCAAATGGTACCCTGCTCTTCCATTTTTTTTCTAAAATCTCTGAGTCAATGCACACTGACTAGATTTAAAGCCATGTATTGATTTTCTTCAGTGTTGGTTATAAGCGGTAGTAGGATCTCTACAATCCAGGCCCACATATCTATTTACTTATTTGAAAGTATTTATTGAACACTTGTGATGACCAGATAGTGTACAAGGTATTATGGATGTAAAGATTAATAAGAAATACCTCCCACTTCCTGTAGCTCAAAGTAGACTCTGGGGGACAGATAAATGTAGATCTAAATTATAATGTATTGTGGCAAGTATTTTCAAAATGTCTAAACAAAGGGCTATGGGAATTCAGGAATGAAGTGATTGCAGAAATTTTAACGTTTTATACCATGTACCATTGGATTTAGTTAATTTTTGTGAAGGGGGTTTTCAATCAAGAGATCAGGGCTTTTCTGGAAGAGGGAACCTGTGATGAAGAAGGTCCAGGAAAAGTTAGAAAAGTTCGGAATGCTAAGGGGTTAGGATAACGGCAGCCGATTGAAAGACGTTGGGGCTAGATTCTAAAGGAGCTTGAATTTTATTCTCGAAGCCAGTGGTCTCTATAATCTCATTATGCATCTCTATCAACATGAATCCCCATTATATGCATATTTATCTATGTATAGAGGAATGTATATGCATATTATAAAAAACACATTAAAAGTACTGACTTCAAAAATACAATAGAAAAAATAAAATCAAATAGAAGTCCTGAGATTTATTCTCCCATTCCAAAGAATCATTCCTTGTCTATGCCCCTAAGGTTAGAAACTACTGCTTTAGGCAATGAAAATTCAAAACAGACTTGGAAACAAGGGAATAATGTGATTAGCTTTGCTTTTTTGAGAGACTAACTCAGGGAGAAGTGAGGAGGACAAACTGGAAGAGGGAAACCTGGTTGGCAGAGAGATCAAGTGGAGCCTAGGATGACGGTGCAGGAGACCTGGTGGGAACCTGGGTTAAACCTGTAGCAAAGAGCAAAGGTCGTGGCTGATGAGACCTCCTGTTGGGGAGTTAGAAGTGCCAGGACCATGCTGAGGTTCTTTCTATCCATCTGCCAGGGCTACTCAGAACTATATATATACAGTTCCTCAGGGAAGTTTTCTTCTGCATGCTTTATATCAAGACTTTGTTAAGGAAAAATTAAGAAACTCAAAAGAGAGATATAAAGAGAAGTATATCAATAAAATTTAGTGAATAAGTGAGTGGCTCATTATATTAGTCTATATTTCTCTATGGTTTAAAAATATTTTAAAGTAAAAATATAGATTATTTACAGGCTTACGTTTTTAAATCAACTTCATTAACAGAGAATTTTGATACCTATAATTATTAAACATTAAATTTTCCTTACAGAAACTAAGAAGTTTTGTTAAATTCAGTGACATGTTGACATGTGAGAGTTTTGTACCTTAAAATGACTAAACATTTCATACATCTGTAGATAGGTGCAAAATTGCTATCAACTCCTCTCTTCTGTTACAAAATTAATGAGTGTTCAGTGAAGCCATAATAAAGAATTTTCCTCTAGGCATGTTATAAAAACATTTCCAGTTCTAGTATGAATGCAAAGTCTTGCGTGATCCAATAATTTAAAATATGCACATTTTTGAAGATGATGAATGCCACACAAAGTAATTTTTTTTGACTTTTCTCATATTTAAAACCCCTGTCTTACCTTATCAAGTTTTATCTTCTAATGAATGTTTCCATAAGGGAGGACTGAAGAGCAAATAATGATTAAATTCAGAGCATTCTCATTTCATCTGACTACTTAAGGATATGGAGCTCTAATTCTAATATCACTGAAGTACTCAACTGATATTACTATACCTTCCTCATAAGAGATGACTTTGTCCAAAACTGATACCTCAAATTATCTCAGGAATAAGGGATTTGCTTTCATAATAATAGTTTTCTTGCGTTATATAAAAACTCTGGGGTCTGAATTTCAGTCTGTGATTCATGGACATTCATTTTACTCTCAATATAAGGGAAATGTAGTATTGGCAAAATGAGATACGAGCCTGTGAAAGTGCATAGATGAAGTCATGGATTCATGAAATAATCAATGATGCGCTCGAATTTGTCCATTATGCTCTTTACGGTATAAATTTAATACTTTCATTTTATCTTCTCCCCCTCCCCTTTCTATTCTCGAACAGAATTTCTATTATAATTAATGTTTGCCATTAATCTTTATAAGTGAAAAAATAACAATCCAAAAATATTAACCAACTGTGGACTTCTAACATCAATAGCGCCATTTAAGAATTTTATTCACATATTTATAGAACAACAATCAGAGGTTTCAGATGCAAAATTTATTTAAAATAGATTAAAGATGATAATAGACTCTTATAGGACAATAAGGAATATAGGAAAAAAAATTACAAATGTCAGAATTTTTGAAGCAAGGAAAAAACCCTCTGTTCTGTAGATTCTGAAAAAAATGATTTGCATCAAATCTAATAACAGTGAATTTTATCATGTGGATTTAACTGTATGTCTGCCTTCTTTGATCATTATTTTTTCACTTATATTTTATAGTAGTATTTGTACCTGACTGAAAGTAAATTTATTTTATATGACTTAAAAAAAATGTCAATTATATTGGAAAAAGAAATAAATACTTTGATTAAAATGCCATCATGCTACATTTTCATCATATTTAAAAATGCATGCATAGAAGGACAGCCTTGAACACTTGAAGTTATGAGGTTACCTAGAAAAATAATATTGCGGTCACTGGATTTTGAAGACAGCTCAATCACCACTGCTTGCTCATCGTTCTTTGTAATTGATGATACTACTACATGAAAGAAGTCTTCCATAAACTAGAATCTCGAATAAGACAATTTCCTTAAACCTTGAGTTTCTATACTGCAAAATGAAACAAAAACAAAAACAAAAACAAACCTATCTGTAGCTGTCTATCTCTTACTTGCCGCAGTATTATTGAAATGACCACAGTGGTCAGTGTGTTTTAAATTGTCTTTGTGTGACTCACATAATAAATGCAAATATTCACAAAGAAGACGGCAGGAACATGAGGCCTATCCTTGCTAGAACACCGAAAGGTTATCACTCTGCTTTGTCGCTTCTGATTGTTTTTAGAATAGCCGAAGTGCTTTTCTAAATTTCCCCACTTATAAGAAATGTTTATCTTATATCTATTCACATATTGCAACTAAGCTAGGGGGGAAAAAAAGGTTGAGGAAAGGGATTAATGCTAGCATACTCCATTCCGAGATGTGTATGATTATAGCTAAAGTCATAGTAAATTCTGCAAGTATAGCTGTTCATAAACTCACCTATATTGAACTGGGTAAGAGCCTGCCAGCAAAGTTAGATTAGAAGACTTTAATCAGATGAATAAGTGAGCATGACCCACAAACAAATGGTTAACACTAGCACTAGACAGATTTTTCTTCAAAAACAAAAACAAACCTATCTGTAGCTGTCTATCTCTTCCATTGGTGCATGAAAAAACATGAAACACTACCTCTCTCACTGTCTCTATCTGTCTCTGGTTGTCTCTCTCTCTTCCCCGCTTTCTCTCTCTTTCTACCAATATGGGCTTAGAAATAAATACTGCAGAACCAAAGTAATCCTGAAGGAATAACATATTCATGACAAATTATCTATTGCTGTATTTGAAATAAAATTTTTAGAAATTTTGGCACATGGTATCTATGAAGAAAGAGCTGAGTCCTCATTCATTTGCTTAAATAAAAAGTTACTAACGGTCTTCTATGTGCCAGGCATTTTTTATAAGGCAGTGTTTCTCAATCCCTAGTATACATTAGAATCTTATGGGAGGTCTGAAAACAAAATGAATGATGCCTGGGCCCCATCTCTGCCTGTATTCAGTATTTGCTTAGTTGGTTCTAATGTGCAGCCAGGGCTGAGAACTGCTCAGCTAAAGGTAGAGGATACAGTTGTGAACATATGGACACAATTCCAGCTGCCATGCAACCATAGTTCTTGAAGTAAGAGTGGGTCATACACAGAGAAATTATTTTAGATAGTGATAAAAACCATGATGAAAGCTGAACAGCTTGTTGTACTTGGAGAGGGACTGGAGGGGATGGGGCAGGACATTTTTGATTGGGCAATTAAGAAGACTTCCTTTAAAAAGGTGACATTTGAACTTAGACCTAAATATCAAGAAATCCAGGCTTGCAAAGATCTGGGAGTAAGAATTTCATTGCAGGAGGAAACAGGTAGTGTAAAAGCTTAAGGTGATATAACCTTGATGGAATTGAACAAAAGAAAGGAGGCCATTGAGATGAAGGTGTGATGAGAGAAGCAGGCCAGCAATAGATCAGAAAGGCCCCCTAGGCCATGATAAATAGTCTGAATTTCTAAATTAAAGGAGAAGGCATAGAAAATTTTAATAGAGGAATGCCATTATCTGATTTACATAGTTATAGACCATTTTGACTTTGTGGAAAATAGACTATTAAGTATGCAAGAGATTATTAAGAGACTTAAAGTGGTCCAGACTAGGAATGATGTGACTTGAACAAGAATGGAGGCAGTAGAGAGAGAGCAAGGAATGTTCTGAACACTGAAAAAATGCTGATAACTGTGAAGCTGGGTAATGAGCTTCGCCGGGCTATTTTATTTTTATGTATGTTGAAAATTTCTGGAATAAGAAGTTGTCTACATATATAAGATAACTTAGGAGTTGCTATAGGGTTTTGAGGGAAAAAATTTTGACCTAAGAATTTCATATGCTTTTTAGTTTTATGAAGGGAACAGAACGACTTTCACAGATATGTGAGGACCTAAATAATTTTTGAATTATTTTAGACAGAATTTAGTAGAAAGAAAGAGAAAACAAAACTCAAGAATGGAAAAGTCATGTGTAATAGTTTTGTCCTTATTCACTTTGGAGCCTGCACTTGAGGGTCGTATTGGATTACATGATGTTCAAACATTTGCACAGCCTGATCTGACTGTCGTTAGCTTTTGTTGCTTTTCCTATCCTAGGAAATGTGTTTCTTATGCCACATCCTTTAACTCACAATTTAGAAAGAATTTCTTGCCATATTAATGACTACTAAGATCTTTTAGGACTATCCCTAAAACCTGGAGGACAAATTCCCTGGAAATTTGTATTTCTTAATATTCCTCTCCTCCCAATGGATTTATATCTCTTCCGGTAGTGCAGTTTATATTCCAGTGGGGCTGGACCTCTGTAGCCTAGTTGTTCTGGGACACTTTGGTTCCACAGGAACTGGTCCTACCAGAATATATTTCTGGATGTTGCTGCATTCTGTTAAAGTCCATTGAAATTTAATTTAGCTATCTTCTAATATAATTAAATTAGAAGCATAATTCATTATTCTTTATATATTCAACATAGTGGACATCTGATGGATGTGTCACAGACTGGTACATAAAACCTGTTAGACCCAAAGGCCCCAGCCTAACATTTAAAGTTGTATAAGTGAGTCATTCTCACTCTGCTTTACAGGAGAGAGATGGACTTCACTGTCTCCGTTCTGGTGATCTGCCCTGTAAGATAGATTATTCCAATCTACTGGGTATATGTTGCGATGCCAAATGTTAAGAAAGCATCGTCTATTTCCTTTTTTTAGAATTATTTTATTATTATTATTGTTTTTTTTTAGTGAAGGCCACTTTGAAGTTTCGGGAATCGAAACGAGGATTGTGAAAGTATATCAACAGCATTTTGGGTTTGTGGGATGATTGAAGTCATCACCTAGAGAATTGTAATTGATACTCTTTTGCAACTGTTAGGTTTATGTTGAATGACTCAAATTACTAATATTCAATCAAGAAAAATTACTAAACCATCCCCTAGCTACTAGTATCTTTCTATCGTTTTTTCATTATCATCTTCTATTCAAACATGTAA
Source organism: Pteropus medius (assembly GCF_902729225.1). Taxonomy (NCBI): domain Eukaryota; kingdom Metazoa; phylum Chordata; class Mammalia; order Chiroptera; family Pteropodidae; genus Pteropus; species Pteropus medius. Next base: position 8,367,405 of record NW_024346667.1, on the reverse strand, counting down.
ATATTCCTAGATTAACTATGATAAATATCAATATATAAAGATGTGTTTAGCTTTATTAACATATACAGTTAGTAAAATGTTTTATAATTTACCACACAACTAATAAAACATACACAAAAATTAACAGATTTTCTTTGATTTACTGATTTGCATTTTGTAAATTTTCCATAATGAGCATCCATTACTTTTATAATCAGAAAAATTGATTTTAAAATCATGTGTATGTATAATTTTGTGTATACTATCATTAAAATTATGTTCAAAAAGCAAAGCATAAGAAAAAATAGCAAAAAGTTAGTGGTAGCATACTTTATAATGATATTAAACTCAATAAGTATATGTTGAGTGAATTAATACATTTTCTTTTTTATACTTTATAATTTTAAATTATTCTTTGGTAATGAGTAAATGTTGCATTCTTCTTTAAAAAAAATCAATAAAATGTAATGTTGGTGTTGGCCCATAAGGACTAATATTGCCCTCCTCAGAAAACATATTTTATTGATTACAACCTAAATTGCCAATAAAAATATTTTCTCTATTTATAATATACAAAGATTACTATAGAAATAATTGTATATAAGTGTTGGCCTTGGTTTTGAACTATTGTTAGAAACTTTTATTCCGATCTACCTTTGTTACAGGTTATATGTTTAATATCTTACATTGCTTTAAATATTTTAAAGCCATGGGCTGAAAAATCAGAATATCCTGGTTTCATGTCACAGCTCAACCATGTTCTAGCTATGCATTTTTAGATATGTTAGCTCTCTGTGGTTCAGTGTTCTTATGATAATTGGTCCATTTGTTTCTATGAGAATTAAATATGATTACTTAAATAAATTCAGGTGAATCATTTAGCACAGTGCTTTGCATATTGGAAGCATTCAATATATGAGAAGTGTAATTGTTTTTATCTTTGTTTCTTAATAATATAGGATCTGGAGCATAGTTCTAATTCACTAAATAGATGTCAATTTGCTTTGCCTTCAAAGGATTGACCTCAAACATAAAGCCAGAAACTGAAATTACAAATACCAGGTAGTTTTTAAACAGTGAGTATATATTGAAAAAACTCACTCGGGTGTATTCTAGAGTGTGAAAAAACTGTTTTACTAACATACATAGGTTGTACATTATAATAGCAATGTTTTTAAAGATAAAAATAGTTCTCTTGACTTCTGCCCATACTTAAGACAATGTGTAGTGATATTTTGGCAAATAACGAGACACTAGCATTTGCTATAAAATTCCACTTCCCTGCCTCCCATATCTGCCATACTTTAACTTCTTAGGCCTTTAAAGTTTACTCTTAAAATCTCTAATAGGTGCCCATTAGACTGTCAGATGGAGATTAATGTGCATAATTATGAAAAGTACAAATGTTCTATAGTATCAAAACTTTATAGGCCTTGCATATTTTTAGTTCACCTGCATATCATCAAAAAGAAATCTACTCAATGTTCAGCCTACTCTATGATTCTTTTATGTCTCTACATTGCTACAGATTCCTGGTACATAGTACCATAAGTACCATAATATGCACTACAGCATAGTCATTGAATGGATGAATATATAAATAAATGAAGTTTTGAACCTTTCCTTTAAATAAAGTGAGATGGAATAATTCATTTTTTTATAGACAACTATCAAACTTACTCTGAAAAAAGAAAGTAGACCACCCCACCCCAAAATGGACAGTATATAATTGTAATGTGAATGTTTAAAAACATATATGTGGTAGTCATGATCACTGAGCACTTCCCATGCATGAATTAAGGAAGTACAGTTAAAATTATTGGAGGACCTGTATATTTGCAATATGTCACAAAGATCAATTTTTCAAAAAATAAAATTATAACTTTTGCACAATCAGCTGTCAATGTATATATCAGATAACTCCAGTATCCAGGTGTTTGCATACTAAATGAGACTCGGGAGCTTCTACATATTGTTTAATTCATCAGTCACTATTTTCCCATGATATACAGTTAAAATCTAAATAGTCTTACTCATTGGTTGATTTTAAGTCTAAAATATCTATACTGATATGGAATTATCTATGTTCCAAATTTTAAAGGATTTAATAGGCAAAGACAACTATAGCTTTAGTAGTATATGATTTATATACTTGTGTAGACTGATGTTAACCTCAAAGGCATTTAAAATGTTCTCTGTCCTCCAGGATGAGCTTATTTAACAGGTTAATTTATTCTAATATTATATAATCAAAACAGGATTCGGGCAAACTATTTTTGAACCGAGATTAACATAATGACATACCTTTATGTCTTATCAGCTCCCTACAATTATCAAATGTTCTAATTTAACTGACAGTCGAACAATACTGGGGACAATTATAACAATTCCAAAGTATTGTGAAAACATTATAATGCAATCTTAAGGGGGAAAAGTCATCATTCTCTCTTAGGGATATTAAATGATTTTCAGCTTAAAAAAATGTACATCTAATAAGGATCAGTTTCTGTTTTATGTGAGGTTTCATAATGAAGTTATGCTTTGCTACTATTTAATACGCATAGTTAGAAAAGAAAGAAATTGAGCCAAAAATTGTCAAACAAAGCAAGAACTGAGTGGCCAAAAATGTGTGATCAGAGCTTTCCAAAGACGTTGGAACCCACAGCAGTGCAAGCTTTTGCAGGACCAGGCTATCCAAGCCCCCGGCCTTTGCTTTACCTCCACAAACAGGGCAGAGCTAAAGAAAGAGAGAGTAGAATTTCTCTCAGGTTTTGCTTCAGAAAATATTCAAAGGACAGAACTAGAAGCCAATTTTGTTTTGAGAAAAAAAAGAAAAAATAACGACTAGAACAAAGACCTATGTTGTAGTGCTTACTTTGTCCAGAGAAATTACTTTTCATAAAAATCCAGGATGGTCTGGGGAACATGTGTATGTATGTGAGGGTGAAAGGTTGGGGTGATGAGCCAGATGAGACTTTGAACTTGAACTTTCACTATAGTTATAATTAAGGCCATGGCCCTGAGCAAGCTAAGTGTAGCCTCTGTGCCCTCAGATCTTCATATCAAATGATTATTTTCTAATATTTCCTAACTGGCTCCCTATAAAAATAAAAAGAAGGTTGAGAAAAATAAGTAATGTTACTTCCAGGGCTTAAATATTCTTGTTACGAGTAGTTTTTAAAATACTAGAAGAAAAAAACCAAAATTATAAAAATGATTATATTAAAGACACTAAACCCTCTGTAATATTTTCCTTTTTTACATCTGTACAAATTTTCTGCAATCCACCTTTATATCAAGTTTATGCATAAAATATCAAGGTAGAAAACACTATATTTGATTAATAATGAAGTTATGTTTACTCAGTAAACAAGCGCACTATTTTTAATTATTATTTTAGAAGGGGTAGTTACATATACTGTGAATGTTTTAGTTGTGGGGATTCTTCTCCCGTGAGCATGAAATAATTTAGAGGTGCCCTTACAGTCTTACAGAGATGTCTGGAGTCTGCATCATGGTTCATGACCCTCTCTCAGAAAGCACTTTTTATGCCTTCCCTCTCAAGACTGCTTAGCAGAGCTACTGAGAACGCAGTATGCGCTGGTTTTATATCACCCGCCACTTTGTCTTCTATTGTAATTAATTGTGTATATGTATCATCTCCCCCAGCCTCAATCATAAACACAAGAACAGGAAGCTGTTGTATTATTTACTTTTGAATGCTTTTTATGTCTATCACAGCATAGTGAACACAGGTGCCCCATAATATAGATTTGTAAAGTAACTGAAAGATGCTCTTATCTCACCTTGTATTTTTCCTTCATTATAGCTAAGGTATATTTTATTAATTAAATTTAAATTTTTAAATATTAAAGAAGTGTGCCATACTATATATAGTATGTCCATCTCATATTACAGTAATCTTTGAAGGAATCCAGGGAGAATAAACAAAAGTAATTTTAATATATTAATGATGGAAAAAGCATTTATTTTTATGTGAAAAATAGCTTAACTGGTATAGTAATACTTCATATATACATTCATATAACAAATAGTTAACACATAATAGTTACATACTAAAAATTTTAGTGTGGAAATAAGAGTAAGTAAATAGAATTAATTTTCAAAAGCTTATAGAACTACCAGAGAAAGAGCTATCCAAAAACAAGTATTATATTTTCATGTGCCTGAAATGTAGTTTTAAATGCAAAACCATTTTTAGATAGTTTGAAAAATAAAATTATAAAATAACTTAATTTCTCTTTTTTGAAAAGCTATATTTTGATATGACAAATATTCTCTTCACTGTAGTTTAACACAACAAAATCAAAATAAATAATATAAAGGTAAACTTATATAAAGAACAATGTAAAACTTGGTAAGACTTTTTAATTTTTAAGTTAAAAAATTTGGCATACACATGGAAATTCAAAATGATAATTATCAAGTCCTAATATTTTTATATTATTATTAAACAAGAAATGTATAGTAAAATGTGTAGAATGTGTAGAAAAATTAGAAAAATCAGCCACATTAAAATAATGAAATAAATTTCACTGTATTCATACAATGTAGATATTAAAATCTGTATATTCCTATATTAATTTCATAAAACTATATGAACATAGTATATACATCATGCTATTCTGTAAACCTTTTTTCATTAAAAATGTATTCTTCACATTTTCTGTAAGTAAATGTTCAAAAACATAATTTTAATGGTCATATAGAATTCCATGTTATTTATGAATCACAATTAATTAACCATCTCCCTATTACTGGGAATTTGCATTTTTCAACATTTGCAGTAATTATAATGCTATAATTACCACAAAAGAGTCCTCTACAAAAGACCCCAAATAACCAAAGCAATCTTGAGAAAGAACAAAGGTGTAGGCATCAGTCCTTCTGATTTCAAACTGTATTGCAAAGCTATAGCAATCAAAACAGTATGATATTTGGCATAAAAACAGACACATAGATCAAGGAAACAGAACAGAGAAACTAGAAATAAACCCACAAATTATGGTCAATTAATTTATAACAAAGGAGAAGAATATGCAACGGGGGAAAGAATAGTCTCTTCAGTAAATGTGCGGAAAACTGGATAGCCATAAGCAAAAGAATAAAACTGGACCACTCTCTTACATTATACGCAAATGCTAACTCAAAATGTATTAATGACTTACATGTAAGACCTAAAATTCCTAGAAGAAACCATAGGCAGTAAGCCTCTAGCCATAGGTCTTGGTAATAATTTTTTGTATTTGACAGCAAAAGTAAAGGCAATGAAAGCAAAGATAAACAAGTGGGACTACATCAAATTAAACAGCTTCTGTACAGAAAAGGAAACATCAACAAAATGAAAAGAAAACCTACCAACCAAATAGGAGAAAATAGTTGCAAATCATGTATCTGATAAGTGTTAATATCCAAAAATATATAAAGAACATACAACGCAATAACAAAAAATTTAAAATATAATTAAAAAAGTAGGTAGATGGTATGAATAGACATTTTCCCAAAGAAAACATACAAACTGGCAATAGGTAGATGAAAAGTACTCAAAATCACTAATCATCAGGGAATTCAGTTCAAAACTACAATGAGATATCACCTCACGGCTGTCAGAATGGCTATTATCAAAAAGATAAGACATAACAAGTCTTGGAGAAGATGCTGAGAAAAGCAAAGCCTTGGGCACTATTGTTGAAAATGTAAACTGCTGTAGCTACCATAGAAAACAGTATAGAAGTTCCTAAAAACTATTAAAACTAGAACTGCCATATGACCTAACAATTTCACTTCTGAGTATTTATCTGAAGAAAATGAAAACACTAACTCAAAAACATATATACGCCCTGATATTTATTGCAGCATTACTTATCATAGCTAAGACATGGAAGCAACCTAAGCATCCATCAACAAATGATTGGGTAAAGAAGATGGGGGGTGTGTGTGTGTATGTGTGTGTGTGTATGTGTGTGTGTGTGTATATATATACATATATATAACATATAAATATATATTATATGTCATGTCATATATTTTATATATTATACACAGTTATACACAATAGAATATTATTCAGCCATAAAAAAGAAGGAAATTTTGCCATTTGTGACAACATAGAAGGACCCTGAGGGCACTGTCCTGAGTAAAATAAGACAGACAAAAAATGAAAAATACTATATGCTCTCGTTTATATGTGGAATCTAAAACAAAACAACACAAACAAACTAAACTAAACTCATAGATTCAGAGTATAGATCAGCGGTTGCCAGAGGCAGGGTGGTCAAAAGATATAAACTTCCAAATATAAAATAAATAAGTCATGGGAATGTAATGTATAGCATGGTGACTATAGTTATTAATACTATACTATATATTTGAAAGTTGCTAAAAGAGTAGACCCTAACGGTTCTCATCATAAGAAAAAAACCTGTAACCATATGTAATGATGGATGTTAACTAGTTTTATTGTGGTGATTGTTTTGCAATACGTACAAATATCAAATATAATATAATGTTATATGTCAGATATATATCAATAAAAACTCTTCTAGGTTGTGCAGGAGCATTAAAATGTTTTTACAACAAAGTTAGTTCTCACAGCTGGACTTTCCCATGCTCTTCCCTTGGCTACAACACTATCTTCTAGTCTCTACCTAGTGACACTTACCTACTCTGTAAGAAACTATTCATATATCATTATCTTCATAAAACTAACTCTAATGCTGCCAGATGTAGTTATTCTCTTTTCCTAAGATCACAATTACACTTAATTGCTTTTATTACATCAATTAGCATGTAATTTTTTTTCCTTTCTGTGACTATTTATTAAGAATAACATTCTCCCCACCCTCTTAAGAAAAACCTTACACTTCTACAGCTGTAGTAACAAGTTAATACTAGCACTTGTTTGTAAATCTCTTTAACCAATCAATTATATTTGTATAGCCATGGTGACAAAGAATGCCCAGAACCAGTATTAAAGCTGTTTCATCAAGCAGTGACACATTGCTTCAGTAAATACACTTCTGAAAGCCAACCAATCAGTGAAAGATCCTAGTTTCGAAAGTTAACCAGTGAACAAAAGTCTCACTCTAGTAACACATTTTTGAAGGCCAATTAGCAACTCGGTCTTTCCTGATAAACTACACTCTGAATCCTATGTCAATTTGTTCTCACTGCTAAAAGATACTAATCACTGACTTGTATGCTGTGTAACAAATTACCCCTAAACTAGAAGCCTAAACAAATAATTGCCTCATATAGTTTCTGAGAGTTAGGAATCTAGACTGGATTTTCTGGGTGGATCAGGCAAGGGTCTCTCATGGAGTTGCAGTCAAGCTGTCACTGGAGCCATTGTCATCTGAAGGACTGACAGGGTTGGAGGCTCTGCTTTCATGTTTCATTACTCACATAGACCCCAGTTCCTCACTGGCTGTTACCTACAGATGCCCTCAGTCCATCAACACAGAGGCCTCTCAGCACAGCTGCTGGAGTATCTTTATGACATGACAGCTAGCTTTTTTGTGTAGCTTATTTAAAAGAAAGCAAGGCAGAATTTACGAAATCTTTTATGGCCTACCCTCAGAGGTAACATACCATTGCCACTACTGTATTCTGTTGGTAACAAAGACTAACCCTGATACAATGTGTATGGTTTCTACAAAATCATGAATACCAAGATGAACAGATCATTGGGGCCATCTTGTAAGCTGGCTACCACTCTTCCCCAAAACTCTATGTAATATCAACAGTTTACTTTGCTCGGAGAGAGAGTTTAACCAGCTCTCCCTTATTTAGATAGGCAATAAATTCAGCTTTGAGATTTCAATTGCAGATACTGAGTGTTTCAATTGCAGATACTGAGTGTTGCTGTCATCCTTTGTCACTTAGAGATGTTCTTCCAGGATTTCTTTTTTAAAGATCCTCATTTGGTAGCATTCTATTTGACCCATAGTCCAATAGGAGTGCTCACTGGGACTGACTGAGCCAAAACTCTGATAGTGCTTTGGTTCTGATAGAATATGAACACTTCTAGGGTAGAGATTAAGCTTAAGTTATTTCTTTCTTTTTCGGCAAGCATATAGTAGACACTCAATTAATAGTTGTTGAATAAACGGATGAACAAGTCAAATAATAAAACATTAATTTTACAACTTTCATTTTACAAAGTTCAGCAGTAAAGTATTGAGTGGTAAAATGTACAACTCATATTGCCTATAACATAGATCTGATGCCACATTTTCTTAGTGCTTCTAACCTACTTGGTGAAACTGAGGTTGGGGAAATGAGAGACACAACTATGAATTTATCAGTAAAGTCCAAGAGAAAATGGACTTCACATAGAATATACTCAGTCTTTTAAATGAGGAAGACCTAATGCATTAAAAATTTTAATAGTTTGATCACAATTGAAAAGCTTTAGCCAGATACAATATATTATTCATTTTTATATTTCTGTTGAATGACTCCTGTGAGTATACTGAATGTTGAAAGTTTTAACCAACTTAACCATATAAAAATGAAATGACATTTTCCCACCAGCGATCATGTTTATCATGAAAACATATTCACATCATCTTCCCTTAATCAAAGAAATTAGAGACATTAAAGAAAGTGAAAGTGGAGGCTGCTGCTAATTTGTAGATGATAAAAAAGAGAGATCATCAAGTATATACCTAAACAACTTTTCAAGTCCAGCTGAATTTAAAACTTAGTTTTCATTGACTACGTTATTCTCCTCAAGCAAGCAGATACTCCACAGGCAAAGCAAGGCATAGTACATTTCAACTTGTCCAAATTATAATAGACCATAAATAAATATAAAATATATGGAGCTCTTTTCAAATCAGGATAATCCTCAGAGAAAGAGTTCAAAACACCTTAGTTTTGACAAGAATAATAAATGTCTATTTTCTAAGGAAAATCAGGGCAAGTCAGGATAGAAAATTTAAAAGGGCATGCATAATAAATTATACACATATCAAATAGTTACAAGAAAATATGGCTAAAAAAGGAGATAAAAATGATGAATAAAAATTTAAGTAACTGCTGATATGTATATTTAAAAAGTTTAAATACTGCAAATACATAAGCAAAACATGTAGCAGCGAGGATTCTACCCACAATAAATCAGACCTATTTGATTATCATATCTTATTTTGAGTTCCATCACTTAAAAGAAATGAGAAATTTTAGAAAATATTTAGAGAGAAATTCCAAAATGCATTAAGGATTAGAAAGAGGGCTTCTGAGGAATAATATTTTAAATGGCCTATTTTAGAGTAAAGAAAATTTCTTATTAATCTATACATAACTTTTATTTTGTGGATAGTGAAAAACTTACAACAGCGATGAAGGGTGTATAAGAAAAGAAAGTCTTATGTTGCAAAGTAGGAAATTCTAAGAGAGAAGATCATTAAAAATTAGGCTTGACTGTCAAAGATGATTGCATTATTGCCAGAGTCTCTAAAGGTGGAATTTTCATTTGGCTAAGGTACATCAGGTCTTGCCTGAAGGCAGTGGAATAAAGTGAATGGCATCAAAAGACACCTTGTACTTTTACAATGGGTAACAAAATAGAGATTAGGCTAGGAAATCAGGCTTCAGTATTAATTACATAACTTAACCATCTGTTATAAAGGTTAAGTAAAATTTACTATGTGAAAGGCTGGAAATGATATATGAAGAAGTAATAGTAGAAAATTAGAGGTCTACACTCATTACTTGGGATCTGAACAAATTCAAAACCTGACATTAATACAATAACATGATTGCAGTTAAGAATGGGCCATTGGTTTGAGAAAGTAATTTAATTATTCATTTGTATTCCCTAAATGATTTCATTGAGACAATGGCTGACCTACCCCTTTCAAGATATTCCCATTAAAATTCCAGAAGTTCCTTAATATAATGTACAGCTTCCAGGTTGAAAATCCACCAAAGTCACAATAACTTAATGACAGAAAGGAACAAGTTTAGCAGATTTGGGACAGTGCAAAAGGCCAGGGAAGCTCAAGGAAAGACAACTCATAAGGAAAGATAACCAAAGACATGTTAAAAAACTAGCCTTCCAAAATAGCCTTTCCAAAAATAAGTTTGACAAAACATATGTTCCTGGGGAAAAAAAATTTAGATTTTTTTTTATACTGTTGATATTTAAAATGATAAAATCATGATTCAGAAGGAAAACTTTGTGCATATTAAGCAATTTGAAATTATGATTTATGCAGCATTCCGGTTACATTCAAGCCACTGTGCTAGGAATTATAGAATATAAAAGTATGAATATACTGAATATTTTTAGAGCATGTGTGGTCCTAAAAGTACATAATTTATTAGCAACCCACGCCATTTATAGAGTGTTCAGTAACTCTATTAACTACCCCTTAGTTCTTGCTGATGATACATCTCTAAATCTACAGAATGAAATCAATAAACAGGAGTGCCTACATTGTGGAGTATTAATGTTGAAACACATAATAAATTCTCAGAACTATCTTCCCTAAAATGTTTATAGTCAAGGAATTACCAAGTTCCAGAAACACTTCTGTAATCAACTAGTCTTTTCCAAGGCAAATACTGCAAACTCTCCTGTTAGTCAATCTAATGATTGTATTTCGAAAAAGTGCAGGCCTGGTTATTTACTAAAAAGGGAAAAGATAAGCCTAAAATCTAAGAAGATAGAGTCCTTAATTTATACCATAATGCCACTTGCATATGTCTCTTCTACCTGTTTTATTTAAACCAAATGTTCACAAATGGCCTCTAAACAATGAACACAAATTTTTAAGAATGCTATGGGTCACATTCTGGTAATTTTCAGGTGGAAAATTGCAAAGAGAAAAGAATTTGCAACAAGAGTCTTGATTCATCTTACAGAATCTAAAGACTTCAACATTCTTTTTCAGAATTTTCTTTCTTTCCCTTCTCTTCTTCTTCTAGGCTATCAGAACTGAGCACTGAAATATACCTTTATATTCACCAACCCAATTGGATGACATTAAATTTGTGATTCTGTAGTAAGTTCTAAAATGTTAGTTTTAAAACTTAAAGAGAAAACATCCTTCAAAAAATATTACCGAAATACAAATTTCACTATCTTGGTTTTTTAAATGTATGTTTTCAAATTTATTTTTATAGCTGTAGTATGTTAAAGTATAGATTTAAAAACTGCACATATTTAAAGTGCACAATTTGATGAATTTTGACAGGTATGTACATCCATGGAACCATCACCACAATCAAGACAAACATTTTCATGACCCCAAAACTTCATAATCAATCATATATCATTTCTACTCCCTACCCCATCCCAGATATCCACAGATCTGCTTCTGTCATGTGGTTTAGTTTGTCTGCATTTTCTAGACTTTTATATATGGAAATCATACTCTTGTACTTTTTTTTTTTTAATTTAATTTGGCTTCTCTCACTCAGCACAAATCTTTTGTGATTTAGCCATTTTGTTACGCATATCAATATTGTCAATAGTTTGTTCTTTTATATTGCTAAGTAGTATTCTGGATGGATATATCACAATTTATTTATCCTTTCACCTACAGATGGGCTTTTGAGTTTCTCTAGTTTGGGTTTTTTTGTTTGTTTTGTTTGGTTTGGTTTTGGTTTTTTTAACAAAAGGTGTCCATGAATACTCATGTACAAGTCTTTGTATGGACAAATTATTATCTCTTGGGCAAATGTCTAGGAGTGCTATGGCTGGTCATATAATAGATATATGTTTAACTTCTCATGAAAATGTCAAACTATTTTGCAAAGCGTTTTTTACCATTTGCATTTGCATTGGCAGAACATTAGTGTTCCAGTTGCTGTACATCTCTGCCAACACTTGTTGCGTTGTCTTTTTAATTTCAGCTAGTATGGCAGGTGTGTAGTGGCATCTCATTATAGTTTAATTTATATTTCCCTAGTGACTAACAACAGGACACATCTTTTTTGGACTTGTTTGCCATTAATATAAATCCTTATCTTTTAATTTTTTTATTAAAAATTATTGGGGTGACATGATTAATCAAATAAGTTTCAAGTGTAGATACAATTTGGCAGATATATAATCACCCAGTTAGATTTCTTTTTATTTTGTGCTTTATTTTTAAAATTGCATTTGCTGTTTTTGGTACATGGTTTGTTGTCTTTAATTTTTAAAGTTATATAACCACTACCATGATCAAGATACAGAACAATCCCATTACCCTAAGAACGCTCTCATGCTGCCTCTTCATACCCTCCCATTAGCCGTAAGCCCTGGCAATCACAGGATTGATCACCGTCTTTGTAGTTTTCCTTTTTCCAGAGTGTCACTTAAATGGAATCGATAAATCGTTTTTGAGTCTGGCTTGTTTCACTTAACATGATGCATTTGAAATTCATTTATGTTGTGTTTAGCAATAGTTCATTTCTTTTTATTGCTGAGTAATATTGCTCTACACACACACACACACACACACACACACACACACACAAACACAGCAAATTTTGATTATCCATTCACCAGTTAAAGAATTTGTGTTGTTCCAGCTTTTGGAAATTATAACTCAAGGACTCACAATAATTAAAAATAAATCAAAATTAAATAAACAAACAAATACACACACACAGCCAAAAGATTTGAAAGGTCACTTCACTAAAGAAGATATACAAACAACAAATGCATGAAAAGACAATATCAACCAGAGGAAATGCAAATTAAAGCCACAACAGACACCACTACATATCTATCAGAATCACTAAAATTAGACTGATTATACCAAGTATTGATAGAGCTATGGACCAAATGCAACTCTCATATTTCTGCTGTTGAGGAATATGAAACGATATAGCCACTTTGAAAAACAGTTTAGTCAAGAGAAGAGCAAACATATTTCTATACACAGTCCTGTACATGAATGTTCATAATGGCTTTCCTTATAGTATCGCTTTTTATAAAAACAGCCCAAATATCCATCATCAGATGAATAAACACCATGTGGTTCCACTATTCTAGTGGAGGCACTGGAGTATAAAATAGCCACTTTTTAAATTGTAAGTGTAATACTTAAAAACTAAAGAGAATATTCTATAAGGCCTATTATCCCACATTATCAAAGTGATGAATAAGAGTTATACTAAGTAAAGGGCCAACCCTTTTTTACTATAAAAGAAAATAAATTTCAGCATCTTACCTATATATTTGTATCCTTCTTCTCCATCTACTATGGGTCTCAGCCAAGATGACCTAAGTTGCATATTATTCTTCACATGGGCACCTTGAGGAGGATAGAGTGTAAATAACATTTCAATTGCATTGGACTTCTTGATGAGTTGAGAATATTTTTCATGGTCTTCTGTATAAAAGAAAGAATATTAATTTTTTAAAAATTTTAGACATTTTTACAAAATTTCTAAAGTGTTTCTTTTAAGGGTTGCAAATTAACAAGATTTAATAATTTGAATACTAATGGATTCATGGCATGGGTTTTCTATAGTCAAAGATACTTCAATAAAAATCTTACTATTCAGATAATTCCTAGCAAAAATTAAGAAATTACTATTCAGATAATTCCTAGCAAAAATTAAGAAATGCTTTACTAATAGCATCTTCAAACACTATCAGTTTAAAGCAATGTTAATAGCTATAGAAAAAGTAAGATAACGAATGTCATTCAAATTCTATGCACTATAACATAACCATAATATTTTTAAATTGCCATTAATGAAATAAAATTAACAAAGCAAATATGTTGGGTAAATATAGAGTTCTATAAACTAAAGTTGTTGACAGAATATTCCTAGGCTATGGTCTTTAAGAAAATATAATGCATATGCAAATGTTCATATAGCATTTACTATATGCAAAGAGTTTCCCAAGTGCTTTGAAAACATTAACACATTTAATTTTTTAAAGCATATCTTTATAAGGTAGATCCTATTATTATTTTCATTTCACGTGAAGAATTTGAGGCCCACAGGAATTAAATAAATTGCCTAAGTCTTATAGCCTGTAAATGATACAATTAAAGTTCGGATTATCTAAGGAAGTTCTTATTTGCAAACAAAAGCTAGTTTACTAAACATGACCTGCACTAACAAGTAGATGAGACAATTGGAATTAAAAAATAATTTGAAGTATAGAGTGAAAAATCTTTGGTTCCAACCCTTGGGCCTCTAGTTTGTAATTTCAGTTTTTGGATGATAAACTAGTATCATAAAATTCAATAAGGCAGTCTCATACAGTTCATTCAAAGTAATTATACCCAGAACTATTTTAAAGAAGAGTGAGATACTAATGTGAATCTCCATTAATAATTCTGTTACATCGTCCTTTCTTTCTTCCTCCCTCCCCTTCTTCCTTCTTCCTTTCCTTCCTTCCTTCCTTCCTTCTTTTATTTTATTTTGTTAATATCATATTTTTTGGCACATTATAAGACACTATGACATAATGATTAAATGATGAAGAAAGTAGATTTAGATTTGTTGGTGGGCAAGGTGCCAGGTTTAAATCTATCACTTATTGTCCTGCTTGTGAGACTAGAAAAGTTCTCTTTTGCCAAATGGCACAATTGTAAGCATCTTTCATGGAGGGTAATGTAGGGAAGTAAAGGATGAAAGGGCTCTTCCTAGCTCTGGGTGCTTCTCCCAGCTGGCTCCTACAGTGCATTGTGGCTAGCAGTATAGAGTACCTCCTGGCATGACTCATGATACCCCATAGGGCTCCCTGCCCAACACATACACACACACTGGGAGCTTTCTAGTGAGTTTTGTGGTACAAACTTTCCCATTAATGAGTTCTCAGTGGGTTCCACATTGCAACACCTACCTATGGACTGTTTCCCCAGAACCCCAGAAAGTGGCTTCCCTGTGAGTTCTACTAGCATGCTATATCAGTGAACTTCTCTGTCGTTCATTGAGTCACAGCTATGCCTTCTCCAAGAGAATATGGATCCCAGAGGGAGGGGTGGAGGTAGGGGACACTCTTTAAAATTTGTTCTTTCCTTAGGTGCTCTGCCTCAGATGTAGGGGTAGCAGCTCCTCCCTATGTCTGTTCTTCTCAATTCTTTAGGGTTCTTTTTATCCATTAGTAGCCAAGCAGTCACTCCAATCATCATTATAGTTAATAATTCTCTATATTAAACTTTTCCTGCACAAATTACCATGTAGTTTCTATTTCCTAATTTGACCCTGACTAATACAGACAGATCTGGGCTGTAAATCTTGAACAACCACTAACAGCCTGTGAATTATTAGACAAACCAATTTATTTCCAGGTGATAACATTCACATTTGGATTACTTTTAGGATTAAGCTATACAACATACATAAAACATCTATAGCACCATGTGTATATGTACTAGATGAGTGTTATTAGTTTTTATTTGGTATTATTTCAATAATAATAAAAAATATGAGAGTCAGGAAATAATATGTAGTTGCTTCTTTTGGTAATAAACATCTTAGAAAGTTTCCACCTCTTTTTATAAGGGAAAGTTCAAAATTATTCCTTTCTAACCAAAAAGAAAAAATCTTTGCATATATCACACATATATATCAGATATCACACATATATATAATTCTAAATCTTCCTTTGTCATCTGTTAACAGAAGAAAGGAAGCTGAGAAGCTAGACTATTACAAGATAGTACGGAAGAATAAATCCTGCTTTGGTTTTTCAGGGTTATGTTCATTAGTTTTAGTAAAGCACTTTATTTTCCATAAAGGCAAATGTTTTCATTTCAGGGAAACTAAAGTGCTTACACTAAAACATAAGAAGTAGTGGATGTCAAACTGCTACTCTCTCTTACTGGCTTATCCTGATGGAAGACTTAGTAGAATCACATGAAGTCGTTGGAGTGTTGAACATAGATAACACGATATAGTGATAACTCTAGTATCAGACGCACATTGAAGGTTTCTAAGTCAGAGTTTTGCTAGAGCCATTTTCCATTAGGTACACAAAAGGAGCCTTGAAACTTATACATAAAAAGCATTATGATTTTTGAATGATTATACCTTCCTTCATAAGATCAGAGTTGATTATAAATAAGCATTTTTTTTAATTTTAGAAAACATGTAGCTTGAAAAACATGTTCTCTTCTTTTTACGTTATTACATATATTGTCCCAAGATAAATACAGAAATTTAACTTTTATTGCTGATACTGATCATTTTTTGCTATTTTTGGAGCACTTTCCTTTTAATATACTGCTAAGTCAATATTGCCACATTGGATTTAGATGTAATGATTCTGTTCTCGGAACTCAAAAGATTAAAAGCTCTTCCTTACCTTCTTCCCCAAGCCATATATGCAGTAAAAATCTGAAGATCTCAGATGTATGTATCTAGATTTGGTTCTGTGGCAAAAGCTCACAAGAAATTTCCATAACTCTCTATTGCAACCTGGTCACCAAATGGTTAATTATTTTTATTGAGAGGTAGCAGTGGTGGTTGAGAGCAGAGGCTCTGTGGGTGCACTGATTGCTTGCCTGTGAATCTGAATCTGCCATTTACAAGATGTGTGACCTGAAGCGAGCTAGCTAATCTCTCTGTGGCTCACACTATAGTGTTGTCATGAGGACGACAGTTACTATAGGTGAAGTCTTTAGAACACCTAGTCTATGGACAGCACTACTTAGGTGTTAGTTATTACTATTATTACAACGGCCTCCCTTTAACAAATGCTAGCATAGCCTGTATCTTATTTGGATAATGATAGCAGTGTCCCTTCCCCTGTCTCGTCTAGCTTATGCTCTGAGTGGGTAGAAGAGGGGGAGATTATTGCCTTTTCTGGTCGCTCCTATACTAATTTGGATGCTCTAAGGGTCAGTGGTTCCTATTGGATACTGATGAGCATCTCGGAGGTTTCTGCCACTTTCAAAAGTTTTTTGGTTAATTAGTCACTTGTGGGCTACTAATTGATATCATAGTGGCCTTCCTTATTATTAGTATTACCAGTAAAAATAAGAAATATATTTTGTTTAGCCTTAGACATTACAGATGTTGATGCTCCCATTGGTTTACAGATAACTAAGATATAAAGAACTGGGAATTTAACTATGGAATGCCATTAATAGTAAGTGTAGCTCAATTTCAAAGACATTAATATATGAAAATTTACATCTGAGAGTTAACAAAATATGACAAAATCAAAACATTAAATCTCCAAATTGACAATTCCACTTGGCTAATAAATAGGCATCTCAAAGTCTATGCTCCAAAACATGCCCTGCGCCAGGGGTCCCGGTCTCAGGAAACAGCATCCACCTAATGGTACAATCTAGGAAACTAGGAGACTTCCTGGGTACTCGTCCCTCGCTCCTCTGCCACCGGTCTAGAAAAACTATCATCTATTTTTATACGAACATTTTAGCCTCCCAAATAGTCATCCTGGCCCTTTCAATATAGTCCCTAAACAGCAGCCAGAATATTTTAAAAGTATAAACTCAATCATAAGTTTTCCTACTCAATGTTTTTGTGATGCTCTTAAAATAATGTCAGACTCCTTACCATGTCGTAAATGATTCTGAACATTCTGGTGCCTGCCTCCTTTTCCATCTCTACTTTAGCAACCTTGGTTTTCTTTTAGTTTCATAAATAGACCTGACTTCCTCCTATTTCAGAACCTTTGCATAAGATGTTCTGTCTACCTGGAACATTCTCCCAAAAGCTTTCGTCCATTGTCTCCTTAACTTCTACACCACATAAAGTCTCATCTGACTCTCACCAAACTAGAGCAAGCCTCCAAATTATATTATCTCAGAGTTATTGCTCTCTTTACTTTTGCTCCATTACACTTACTGAAATTTGTAAATATATCATTTATGTTTTTATTTGATCAATATGTTTCTCTCTCATAAAACTATTAGTTCCAGGCAGGCAGGGTACATGACTATTTGCTAACCATCATATCTTCTAGCCCTGTACCTGATACTTAGAAAGGCTTTTATTTGACGAATAAATATAATGATAATTGATAGTATTTATTGGGATATTAACATATGTTTAACTTGCTGACAAATCCAACTTAACAAGCATGCTCTCCCTTTGAGAGTTTATTCCAGTCTTTCTAAATCCTTCAGCTGTCCCTGTGTAATCTGATGTTTAGTATTATGTTTTCTCTCACAGAAGCAGCAACTCATACCTTTTTGTGCAGGCAGCTTTCTGATGTTGGTCTTCTCTACAAAGACTTACTTTATAGAAACTATTGAAGAGTCATCCAGGTCAACCACTATATGTTTATTGATTATAACCTCTTAGTTTGCTAATGTTGTAAACTAACATAAAATCTCACAGGGTGACCTCTTTAGCCATCTCTGGTTTTCCCCTCCCTTTCAGGTTAATGAGGCTCATTATGCTTAACATTCAGTGTAGGTGGTGAGTTTTGAGAGAACCTGAAGCTGTCTTTCCCTTCCTCTCCCAAACGGGTAGCTATACCATTGTAAGTTCACTTCTTTCCTCCTGTGCAGTCTCAACTTGAATATTTTTAAGGCAGTGGTTCCTAGAATTGTACTTCAAAAATCACAATGATTAATAAAGTTATAAATGGGGTTTTAATCATTGAGTTTATTTATGTTTGGTAAATGTTTTGGTTATTTTAACAGTATTTCATGGTTTTAAAAGCATTGCATATTTATGATAAGAAACTTTGGAAATATAAAAAAACATAAGTAAGCATTATTACTCTTAATATTTGCCAATTCTAATTCCATATGCATGGTTTTCATTCTCCCACATTCCCTAGAAACCACAGCATAGCATAAGTAGTTAATAGGAAACTTGGTAGCAAATCATACTCACATCAAATAAATATGTAAAATATTTGCTTTAAAAACAGTAGACTGAATACCTACTTTTAAAAAATAAAAAAAAAGATTATTAAAAATTAGGGACTAGACAAAGTTGTCAGCTTTACATTCTGACTAAAGATAATAAAAAGAAAGACCACCTATTATCACAATTGTGTATAATTATTTTTACAGAATATTTTAACACCAAGAATGCATAAGAAACTATCTCAGATGAAAGAACAGTACTTTACATTGAATGATGAGAACCTTGAGTTTCTAGGATTTTTTTAAAGTGTGAATTTCTTCCTAATAAGCCTGCCCTCAACACAGATTCTAGCAGATACACAATACTTCCGAAAGGCATATGTGCAAATTCTTAAGTTCAGTATCAAGTGTATGAGGGAGAGTTAGGTGGCTAACAAAGCTTTATTAGTGACCTTAGGGTATTAAACTAAAATGACAGACCTTGCTATTGAAGGCAGTTATCAATAAGTATTTACACGCATGGGTAGAAATACCCTAATCCTTTACCTTAGCTTGGCATCTGCACTATTATGTAACTAAATATATATAGTCTCCTTACAAACACAAAGTTCACAGGCTAAAAACAATGGTGACAGATAATGGAGGTTTTCTTCTATTGTGAATAGTATGTGTTCATTAAAATGTTCACCTATCTTTCATGGGCCACTGACCAGTCACATGAAGTTTTTAGTATGGGGTTATCAAATGTGAGTTTGAATAGGTGGTCCAATAACCTATAACCTACTATAAATAACCAATTTCTAAATGTTGTACTTTTAATATCTTGTCACTGTTTAGTTACAGTAGTTTATGCTGCATTCATTTTCTTTGATTTGAAATAAGTGAATGTCATACATTTTTGTCATGTCATTTTTATCTTAGATTTTTCTATTTATTAGTAAATTTAAACCAAGGATACCAATTTATCAGTATGAAAAATTACATATGTCTTGAATAAAGCAAAGTGAATTTAGAGCATCCTCATTCATAAGTTAATGAAATTTTCTTTTATAAAGATTATTGAAAAAGGAGGGAAACATTGAGATGCAAAATTATCAGGCACAATGATTAAGAAGGCAGTTAAACAATATGCCACCAGCTGGTATAACCTGTAAACATAAATGTAAGGACAACTGATCTCATATTACAATTAAATACTGACATCATTTAATTTAAAGAAGAACTAAAATGCTCATTAACATTTGACTGAGAGCAAAAAATACAAAATAAGGACATAAATTAAGTAAAAATTCATTAAAGTATAGCAAATATTTCTATTTTTAAATCCTCTCAATTCATGAAAACAGGTACATGTTGTGAATTTTTCCAAGATATTCTTCACTATAATTCAAATGTTAAGTGTGTGAAAATTGTGTCTTTCGACCATACTCTTATAAGCCCAGTCAAAATTCTAATATGAAATAGAAATTTAGGGAACTGTAGCCATTTGATTGTCCAATAATCAAAGTACAGTTATTTCAAAAGATTCACTTCTTCAGTGGAATAAATATATAGAGTTCATAAAGAATTATGCAATTATTTAAATTTTATCTCCATATTGATTTTTTACTTTTTATACTCATAAAAGTAAATACATTTTCAAGTGTTAGATAATGAAAGCTTAAAAGGAAAAAAGCTTAAAAGACATTTCCTTTTTTGTCTTCATAAAATTTAGGGACAAAAACACTATACATTAAGGAAATCTTATAACTACATAAAACAATAAATAAATTTGGTTAATAATTCCGATATAATTATAAGAATTCCTTCAGAGAGATATTTCTTTTCTTCTAAAAACTCTTGTGTGTGTGTTTATGTGTGTCTCTGTACTGGAAGCAATGCAAACATTTTCTTATAAATGATTATAGTATTATGATTAATATTAAGCATTCTATTTTAAAAAGATGCCCTTCATTTTTCTCTGAAAATCTGAGTCTCAGGAGGGCCAGATTAAATCCATTAACATTATTCTACTCTGACAGTCTAAAGACAAATGCTTCTTCTCACCTTACTTTAAATGCTCTCACTTTCAGAGAAATACAATAGCACAAAAAATTCTGAAATCTTAAGAGCACAGTGGCAACTTTTATGCGCTCACCATACATAATTCACAAGATATTTCTTTTTGCTTTGCTTGGAAGACTATTTTAATTTTTAAAAATTAATTTTGAATTATTAAATTAAATTTTAATTACCCAATCTTGTTATTCTTTCTACAAATTGCCATTCTTTTGGTCATTTTCTTTTATGTATGCATATTCTTAAAGGCCAGAGGAAATCAAATCAGTCTTTAGGCTATTCATTGATAATATCAGTTTTAAAAAGTATATTGTGGAGAACGTTGGAGTTACACAGTTCAATATTTTAAGTACTGCTGTCCCATGTTATCTCAATCTCTTAGCCAAAAAAATCCAATAATTGGCAGTTGACTATAACAGGTTTAGCTATATAGCTTTATGTCAGCCTGCCCTGCAAAAAAATATTATCAAAAAACTCAAAGATTTACTTTCTCTTTCATGTACTAAGCCTCTCTATATTCAGAAGGCAAAAATGATACCATGCTGTTTTATACACTAAGAAAAAAATGAACTCTAAATAAGTGAGACTCTTTCCTGATGTGTTTTCCAAGTGAATACCAAATAAATATGTTTTTTAAAACTATTTTATGTATTCATTTTTAAACAATAAATTATGTCTTTTAGAACTGAACCATTCTCTAGCTTTTTGGAATTCATTTGCCAGACTAATTTAGATTTTTCAATACCATTAAAGAGATCTATAATTTGAGGCCTGTATGATGATTATGGAAAAGTTAAGATTAATCTAAATTCTTTCTGAAACAAGGTTGGGTAAAAGCTAATTAATAAATAGGAGAATTTACTTATTGCAAATGTCCAATTTCCTGGCTTGATTTATTTATAGATATCAATAGGTAATACTATCTCTGGTTAAAGATAGTATAATAAAAGCAAGTTTTTTCTCTCCTCCTCTGATGTCCCCCAAAAAAACATTGCTAAATCTATCAAAAAATAAATATAGATACATCTAGCGAAACACAAAAATCCCCACAACCTCCAATAACCTTGAAGAATACTTGACAGAAATGATAAAATTCAGACCTAAATGAGAGAGAATACCTAAAGCTGACACAAACTTCCTCAGATCTCAGACAGGATACAGATATGTCTAAAAAGAAGAATCACAGTTCTGAAGGACACCTTCAGAGACCTTTTGGGGAAGTAACAAGACCTGCGTATATGGATGGAACATAGGAGAAGCAGGAAATGTCACTGAGAAAGCCAGTCCATACCACACCTCAGAATGACAGTTAAGGTGGAGCCAAAAAAAGAAAGATTCATGTTTGTCCCACATGAAAAATACATTCACCCCATCCAATGTCCCCTCTAAAGTCTCTAACAGTGTCAAGTTACAGAGTCAAGTCAAAATACAAAAATCTCATCTGCTCAAAAGTTCCAAGTCTCATCATCTAAATCATCTAAATCTTGTATGTGTAAAGCTCTGAGTATAACCCATCCTGGGCACAATTCCTCTCTTCCTATGGACCTCTGAAACTTAGGAATCAATGGTCTGCTCCAAAAATACAACAATGTAATAAGAATAAGATAAAAGTTAAGACATTTCCATTCAAAAGTAAGAAAATGGAAAGAAAAAAGGAGAGTATTTGAAATCCAACTAGATAAATTCCATTAGATTTCAAGGGTTGAACATAATCCTCTGTGGTTTTCAGCTCTGCCCTCTGAATCATCTTTCCTTTTTTTTTTTCTTCTATTTTCAAGAAGGGTCGCATGACTTTTTAGCAGAGATTTATTTATTAGTCTGTTTCCTGCCTATACACTTTTGACCAGTATCCTTCTTTCATTTCACACTGTCTCTATCCTTTTTGGTCCAAGCTTGAAGTGTTCTGCTGCTATAAACTTCTCAAAAATCGTGTGTATTCTAAGGAGATTCACTCCATTAGACAAGAGGATTTTCTACATATCTTTCCTGGAAAATTTCATCCCCATTCTTGACTTCTGCTTAGATGACTGGAAGGTTCTAGGAGTCACGCATTCTTTTCTCCATTAACAACAACAACAACAACAAAAAACTTTTGTGTTACTGAATTCTCTTTTTATTATCTGTCTGACACTTTAGCAAAAAGTTGTCTAGCCACACTCTCAGCTCCTTTTCTGCAGGGGTCCCCAGTCTCCAAGCTGCAGAGCATTACCTGTCTGTGGCCTGTTAGGAATCCAATTGCACAGCAGGAGGTGAGCTGCAGGCAAGTAAGTGAGGCTTCATCTGTATTTGCAGCTGTTCCCCAGTGCTAAGCATCACCGCCTCAGCTCCACCTCAGATCATCAGGCATTAGATTCTCATAGGAGCACTGGTCCTTGGTACCAAAAAGGTGGGGGACTGCTGCTCTATAGTATGTTCTTCTGATAGTGGACATTTTAATTTTAGTATCTTTCACAATCTGAATGAATGAGAATTTCCCAAATCATCTAGTTCTTGTTCCTTTTTGTTTAGCAAGTCTTCTCTCAACTTATTCTCTTGCATTTTACTATAGGGAGCATGTTCAACTCTTTGCTTGGAAATCTCCTCAGCTGAATATTCAAGGTCAAAGCTTACAAATTCTATTTCCTGCATAACTGTAGGACACAATTCCACCAAACTTTCTGCCACTATAGAGAACAAGGCTTTCTTTCCTCCTAGTTTCTAATAACATAATTTTATTTCCTTCTGAGCCCTGAATAGCAGTATCTTTAACTTTCATATTTCTACTAACAGTCTCTTTGTGATTTAGATTTTCTCTACCATGTTCCCCACTTCCTTCTGAGACCTTATTGGCAGAATCATTAATGTCTATAATTCTACTAATGGTCTGTTCAAGGCAATCCTGGCTTTTTCTATCAGAGTCCACAATACTCTTCAAAACTTCACATATGACCCAATTCTACATTTTTAGATAATGTTTATTAGTCAGTGTTCAACTAGAGAGACAGTATCAGTAGGAAATACACATTAAGAGATATACTGCCAAGAATTGGCTTATACAATTGTGAGGACTGGTTAGGCAAGTCCAAAATCCACAGAGCAAGGTATCAGGAAAGGCAAGCTGGAATTTTGAGGCATAGACTGAAGTTACTCTCTGCAAGAAGAGATTTTCTTTTTCAGGGAAGCCTCAGCTCTGTTTTAAAGCCTGTCAACTAATTGTATCAGACCTGCCTGATTATCTAGGATTATCTCCTTTACTTCAATCAATATACTATGCACTTCAGTCACATCTAAAAAATACCTTTGCAGCAACATGTAGATTATCCTAGCATGGTAGCCTAGTCAAGCTTATACATCCAAAAGACCTTGACAAGTTTACTAAATTTAAAGATATAGAATATATTCTTTGGGAACTCAAATCACTTCCGCCAGGTGATAATAGTTGGCTTAAGTTTTTTCAAAACAACATTGGACAAAAGAAAATAAAATACTTATAAAATTCTGAGAAAAGATGTGAGCCAAGAGATTTAAATAAAGCCAAGAATAAAGATACCAAAAAATTCTCAGGAAATAAAGCACCTACAATCTTTTCCTGAAATATAACAAAACAAAATAATATATTCTTTTAAAAAACCAAAACGATACAGAATAATCTCTGAAAAAAGCTAACCTCTCAATGGGAAACATACATAGTATTTTAGCCAGACATACTGCTACCTCTAACAATTTAGAAATTGTTTTCATTGGTTACCAATGAAAAGGGGAAAGATCAAACATGTATGTATTTATATTGTCTTCCTCCATTCTTCAAATGAATTAATGGCATTTGGAAAGGAACTCTCATGGGATACTTTTTCTATAAATATATAAGTAGCATACTTTTTCTATAATATGTAAACATATCAGTTTATGCTTTTTTCTAGATCTAAGTAAACATTTATCAGTTAAGTCATCTAATACTTGTATTTGGGAGAGAAGCAATATTTAAATGATATAATTCTGACATTTGAGATCAGGTAAGCAGCAAAATTCCAGTGTTTTGTGCATGTTGTTTTTTCAAATATAAGACAACATGGATTATTTCTCCTTCGTTTTTTTTTTTCTTTCAAAAGAGCAAGATTAATTGCTTAAATAAAGATAGGCTTACATAATTTATAAATGTATTTAATTTCTTTCATAGGATAGCAAGCTTAACATAAAGTAAATTAGAGACCTGCTATCTCTCTGTTTTAATTGGGCTTTAAATAAAATTTTGTTTAAAATAATTATATGGAAACTAAAGAAAAACAGAATATCAGGCATTAAGATGAAATGGATTGGCAGAAATAAAAGACAGATTGTTTTTAGTGGTCCATGGCAAACTGACAGAAGATATTAGTGAAATTGATAACAAATATGAGCTTAACATACTATATTGTCTTGAGGAAAAAGAAAAAAATTGTATAATGTAGTTCAGAAAATACATTGAGATAATCTTCAGGAATAGTATGAAGTAAAGAATAAATGATAGATGAATTTGACAACTGTACGCTAAAATTAAGAATTACCGTTTATCAAAATGCCACTTTTCCCCTCAATTTTCACTCTCTTTTGGGTTGAAAATACACTATACCGGCACTGTATGCTAATATAATATATGATACACTGTCTATATCATAGTCACAATGTTCATTTTTTACCTTTTACCTTGAAACTGCAAGAAGCATTTTATTGACAACCATTTCCTCCTTGCAAACACTTTATGTTCCTTGTAGACAGGCCTGCAGAAGCACTTCTTTCCCGCATTTCAATGCAGTCTTCTTCATGGCTCAAAAATTGGCATTAATTAATTGTAAGTGACTGTGAGAATGGTGGCTAAATGGTCAACATGACTGTGAAGGTAGGGCAAATCTGTATTTTTATTTTATCAAAACTTGGATTAGTCCCAATAGAAATATCTTGTCTTGCATCACCTCATGAGGTGGCTTAGTACACTGTCAAAGAAAAGAAGTGATGAATGACTAAAGATTCAACAGAGATTTTGGAGAAACCATATGTCCAGTATATAAATGCTGTGGCATGGGTAGACAATAGATATGAGTTCCTGTAGAACTACTTGAAGAAACTCAGAGCTAAGCAAGAAGGGATATATAGAAGCCTGAGAACTGTTAAGAAGGAAACTTTTATTCCTCAAGAGCCTTCTTTTTAAATAAAATATTAGAAAATGAGAAAGTAAAAATACTGCACTATAAAAACAGTTGCTTTTACAGACTATCTACTATGCATCTCTAGATAAATTGTACCTGAAAGGGAGTGTATGTAATAATCTATTAAATCATTTATAAATTCTTTGAAGATCTTGTTAATGTTTATATTCTATATCTATGCTGCTCATGCATCATGATTTGGTAGTTCTTGGGTGGAGCTAGAGATTCTGCATTTCTAACATAAGCTAAGTGTTGATACATAAGCTAAGTATCAAAGTTGCTGGTATCAACGAGCATTGAGTGGAAAGGTTCTCAAAGGCTGACTAGCTGATGCCAAGGAAGGCTTATCAGGAACAGAACAAAATCGGACTGACACTTTTTCAGAAAGAAAATGATTCCATCAAAAGTGACAAATAATAATACAGAATGGCAGAAAGCTTCATTGTCTCATGATCCATTTGTTTCTTTGAAGGTTCTGAACTCATGGAAGGGAGAAGTGGCGTTAGAGAGACAGATGCAAATGGAAAACCACTCATTTTTTCCCATCTCCACAATAGCACCTACCACTCACATACAGTTAATTTTCAATAAAGCAACAAAACTGTTTCCCACTGTCTGAATTTCTGATTTTTCTTCTTTATCTTACATGTGTCTTTTCCTTCATTTTCTACTCAGAGCTCATTAGTTATCACGGAAACAATGACTGGTGTGCATGAGAAATAGACATAAGTATTTTCAATTGAGGCAAAGTGCCACAAGTTACATTTAATTCTCAGAGCTGGGTTTATACCACAGTTGGATAGCAACAAAATTAAATCAGAAATTAGACTGCTGAATTATTCTGCATTCAACTCTAGAAGGCAGGCTGCTAGTCTCTGCAGGAGAACATGTGAATCTGAACTGTAGAGAATGATTAGGCAATGAACACCACACTGGGATAAAATGGATTTGTAGGAGGAAGGGATAAATAGAAGTTCTCCATTTCCTTTCTACAAATTTCAAAATATTCCTTTGGTGTGAGGTGTCGGAATGACTGCATTTAAAAAACTGTTAGTAGAAACTGAGAAAAATAGCATGATTTCCATCATTTAGGGAACAGCCTCTAGTTACAAAAAATTTATAAAAGATATTGTATAAGATTATATATCATTACATTATATAAGATTTTCATTTACATATATGCAAGCAAGGTAAAGACGTTAACTGGAGATATCTTGTGAAAATCTGAATCTGATTCATTAAGTCATGAAGACAAATGACGATCAAACAGAGCACTTTAAAATGAACCGCCATAAACAACAGGAGTGCAGCTTACTGCTGCTATTAGCCATAATTGGGTTTTGGAAGGAAACAGAAGCCGGATGCAATATAGGTAATTAAAGAACAAGCTTTTGTTAACACTGGCAATCAAGGGGTTGTGATTTTACAGACTTGGAACCTATTATGGTGCTCTGAAAATAATCTATTTTTAAACAGGTAATGTATTTCTCTTTCTTACAACACTAAAGCATAATCATAGCTAACAGGTCATTTTCTATTCAAACTACTTACTATCCATTTATGGCAAAGATGAACATTTTTAGAATCCTGAATTACCACAGAAACCATATTCTTAATTTCTGAGGACTGGGGAACAATTGGTTATGAATTTGTGATGGCTAAATTACAAGTCTCTAGATAGTACATTTTTGTAACTACCATCTCAAAACTAAGCATACGGGTTTTTATTTTGTCTCTCTTTAAAATAAACTCATTGTTTTTTTTTTTTTGTAAGATGCTTATAACATTTTGATGAGGCTACTTAAAGCAAATATGGTATTTCAAAATATGATGGCTGAGAATCAAAATTAAAGTCATAATGAATGTAAACAATGATTACAATTGTCATACCAGATGTCCAGCATTTCTGGAGAAATAACATAGACTTAACATTTAGAAAAATTCAAAAGTAAAACATGAAAGTGACACCAGTAGACCTGATAAGTAGGAACCTTTTTAAAAAGTACCTAATCACGCTACTTGGAAAGAAAATTTAAGTCTCAAAGAAGTAGCTTTTCAGATAAGAAACAAGAATAAACTGCATATTTTCTTCTGGATACAAAGGTAAAATTATAAAGCTCTGTGGTATTCATCTTTTTCCTCTTTTATTGTACATATAATATTGCTACTCAGCTAATTAAATTAACTATTAATTTCAGACTGTCTATGCCTATATTACCCTAGAAAGGACATTTAACCCTACCTGAGGGTTCTGCTCTGCACCACATTCTTAATTAGTGGGAGCTTAATTACTTTTAAATCAGCATTACTCTGAGCTTATAATATAATTCTACTAATTGGTTTCTAGATGACATTGTCATGAGTAAATTTTAATCTTCACCTTAATATCACTCCAGATCCAGCAACCACATCTTTCCTGCCCCCCGAATTAAATTTTTGACATAGTATCTTATATATGTCTAGTCCCATCTAGGATTAGAAACTATCCTACTTTGACCTTGTTAGAGCTCTCTGGACTAGGCACACAGCCCCTAAAGCTTCTCTCATGCCAGATTTGTCGGATTTCCTTGTTTTGACATTTAACTATTGCCTGTGGTCATACCCTCAGATTCAATATCTTCATTTCTTATGGCAAACCACTGAGCCTTTCTCATGCAGACTTGTCTAATTGTACCTCCAACTATTTTTGATGAGAACTTTTGATACTGCCTTACCTGATCTAGGAGTTCTATGTCTTCTCTAGGTTCTAGTTCTATATGCTACTTAATATAACTTCCTGGAATGATGAAAATGTTCTGTATTTGTATTGCCCAGTATGGTAGCCACTAGCAAAAAGTGGTTCTTGAATGCTTGAAATGTGATGTGACTAAAGAATTGAATTTTTAATTTTTAAAATTTTGATCAATTGGATACCATATTAGATAGCTCAAGACCAAGTCCTCTCCTAACTATTTGGTAGTTTACAAATAAAAATCATACTATGAAGTTAAATAGAAATAGTTGTGAAGACTAGATGTAGAGCATGTACATAGAGACATAAATAGAAAATAATCATACTATTTTATTTTTGTCCTTTCCCCATTTTAATAGTATCCATGAAACTAACCAGCACAAGCAAGTATCCAAACCATTAACATAAGAATTGATAACATATTCAAGATAATATATAAAGAAAAAGGAGAAAGAATATTTAAATGCTAATTTTTGGGCACTTTTTCATATGCTATTTGAATAATAAAAAATTTTTAATAGAGAGAAAGACAGTTTTACATTTTTATTTTTTCATCAATTAAACATGTGGTCTGATTAGCACAGTTTATAGAAATAAATACATAAGCTTTCCATTGGTCCTCAAGCTCCATATAAAACCTGTGACATAGCCACTAACAGCGTAGTGTTTCACTACATACTAAAGTGATATTAGTAACCAAGGGATAAAACTCTCAGATGAGTACAAACAAGAAGATGATATACTATATTTGAAGTCCACTAAGTTCCCAGCTGTTGAGGCTCTCTCTCCGTAGGGCTTGATGAGGAACCAGTTCTAACTCCTCTCAATGCTCACCTCACTACGCAACCATCACCACCTCTAGGAAAAATGAAGATGCCTTTGAGAGAAAGCCACCGTAGAAAAGTTTTCCCTCTCTTCCTCTCCTTGTGGGAACCTCCTCAGAGCCAGATGAGAAAAACAGAATGATTCTCAAGTATAGATTGCAAATAATGGGTCTCTCTTTAAAAGGGGGGCACTGGTTTTTTGGTTCCTAGCTGGCCATCTATTCGGCACTGTGTTTACAAACTTGCCTCTTTGCTTCTGGATCAAGAGAAAAGAATAATGGGGAAAGATGCAAAACTACATAGTAGATAACTGCTAGGTGGCCAAGGAACAGCTGCCCCCTTATGTTCCCAGTTTCCATGAGATAAAGTCAGGTAGATAAATTCAGGGGTAGGGGTGGGAATACATGGCCAACTTTTGCCCCAGACCTTAAAAGAATCATGCAAAGAGATTTGAGCATTACAGAAATTTATCAAGACACCAACAATTGGGAGATATCTAGGAAATGTAGTCTAGCCTAGTGAAGGACCATTAATGTCTGTGAGGGCTTCTTGGATGTGACCCCTTCTCCAGTGAGTCTTTTTGAAGCTCTCACCATAGACAATGAATCTATATACAAGTTAGAACAATAGATACCACTAAGTTTAATGCAGGAAGCCAAGTAAGAATATCACTGCTTTTTCTAGCCCTACTCCTGTCCAGCATTAGGACAGTAATTTCTCAAGAGAAAAAATGGAGGGATGAAAGAACAAACCATGTATTTTCACCAACTTTCATTCCAAGCTACTGGAACCGCAGTCAAGATTGTGCAAGAAAAGAGAAGGGCTTAGTTTTTGAGATTGAAAATATAAAATTAGTTTGGCAGAGTCTTACTAAACCAAAATGAGAGTGGTTTAATAACTGGAAGTAACAGAAAAGTTTAATTATACTGAGAAATCATTAATATAAATAGATTCCTAGCATAAAAGGGCTGGTAGTGATTGACACAAGATAGCTGGAGGTTTTCATTAAAATAAAATTATTTTATTTCATTATGAGATGGCATCATTATGCAACTCACCAGAGCTAAAAATTATATATAGGTAAAAGGGTGTGTGTGCAGGTGTGTGTGTGTACGCATATGTCACCGAAATATGTGCCCAGAGAGCGTAAGTAAAAAAACAATACAATTCATAGAAAAGAGTATAAGAATATTTGGGGAAAATAAAATGTAAAGATCTAATATATACATAATGAAATTTCAGAAGAAGAGACAGAATAAGATAAAACTCAAAAATTTTCCAAATGTAGTTTTAAAATATCAAACCAGAAATTCATGAATCACCAGAAAACCCAAGCAGTAGAAATACAAAGAAAATTATAGATAAGCATAGATAACAAGTTTTCTAAAAACCAAGACAAACACGTTAAAAGAATATAGATAAAAAAGCTTCTTTTCTTAAAGAAAGAAAAAAATAAGACTGATCTGACTTCTTAACAAACCTAAAGTTAATGGAATTAATTTATCAAAATACTTAAAGCAAATAATTATCAATCTAAAATTTTATACTCAGCTAAATTGTCTTTCAAAATTGAAGAAAAAAATCTATTCAAACAAAAAAAATGAGAAAATTCTTCACAAGCTGACCCACAGTAAAAAAAAGTTATTCAAGTAAAAGTTTATATGCCATCAGCATTGTCCTGTGTTCTCTTCATTTTTATTTAATCACATATCAAAGACAAGAAATTCAGGGGGAAATAGGTCATACACCTTTCAAAAGACATCATTTTTGTAAAATATGGCTGTGCTCATAAAGTTAAAACTAAGTGCCTGAGTGTCCTTCCTGCCATCTTTGATAAATCAATTGTTTAAGTTCATTCAGGCCTTATTTTAGATTACTTTATAGTGAAGTTATTTTTTCCTGTCTCAGCTAAACCTAAGCCAGGAATGACCTTTTGTCATTTTCTGATGATCTGGTAAGCTGTGATCTCCCAGGGGTCTGTTAACAAGAGCTGATATGCACAAGGATAAGGGAGCCTCTAAAGGAGTAATTCCTCTGTGCTGAGAAGGGGAAGACATGTGAAAAATCAGGAGGTGGATATTTGCTGAATATTTACTTTGTACCTTATACTGTGCTAGGAAATTGGGATATATAGGAAAGCAAAAATTGGCATGGCCCTTGCCTTTGAAGGGCTTATTATCCATTGAGGGCTGGGAGGAGACAGGCATGAAATCAAATAGTCTGACAGATAAATGTAGAAATGGAGCAATTATGATAGAAGGCAGCAGTTGTGATTTTTGAATGGGTAGCTAACATGGAGTGAAGGATAAGGTTATTGTACATGATAGCCAAAGAATGCAAACCATGTAGATGTTAAAATTGCCCAGTATGGAGTGACTGGATGTAAAGACAGGAAGCGGGTATATATTGGCAAAAAGAAAAAAAAGTTTTGTGTGTTGGCGGGGGGGGGAAAGTATAAAAAAAGAGCTGGGTGTGAGCAGTATGGTCAAATGGCAAAGATCTCTTAAAGCTAAATCTTTTACATTAAGAAGTTATGGTCTGCAAGCAAAAGTAGGATATCAGAAACATCTCAACCCCATATTCTACTCTGAGGTTTGTGGATCTTAAGAAAACAAAGAATATTTGAAAGAGCTACAATTGAACTGGCATCTTCAAGGGAGAGCCATGCTTACATAAAGGCCAGGAGCTGATGAAACCTCATATACAAATGAGGATATTGCAGAGTTGGATGGTTGGGAACCAGCAGTTCCAGCCTTCACAGTGGAATAATTTAGGCTATTGGAAAGTGAGAAGAGATGGGTCAGGGAAAGAGAAGTAAAATATTATTGGGATAAGATCTTATACTTCGAATGTTGACTGATGAAAAGATGGATTAATTCATTTACTAAACAGTTTATTTACTAAGCATTTACTAAGCATCCATGGGTTCCAGGTGAGACATTAAAAGGAGTAGGTCCGTTCCTTAATGAGAGGCAGTAGAAGTTGAATGTTGAGTGGTTAGCAGCAATGACTCTGGAACCAGCCTACATGGGTTTAAATTCTGGCTACAACAGTTATTAGCTGTGTGACTTTGGGCTAGTTACTTGACATTCTAAGTCATGTTTTTTTTTCTTTGTGTCATCTGTAAAATATAATGCACCCACCTAATAACATTGAGGATTATATTCATTAGTATATGTAAAGCATTTAGAATAGTCTCTGGAACACAGTACTATATACATGTTAGTTATTAGGTTTTACATTCATAAAGAAACAACCAAAAAAAATTAAAGAATATAATTCCACCTAGAAGTGAAGTATTAGAAAGATGCAGTTAGCCATGCAGAAAGCCATGGGCAACTTAGTGAGGGATCAGAGAATAGAAGATTCTGGCATCTCACTGCCTAGGTTCAGATCCTGCCTCTGCATCTTAAAATATGTGACCATGGGCAAATTTCTTGAGTTACATATATATCTGTTTATTAATGTCTAAATGAGAAAAATGATAAATGATAATAATACTTATTTCATGGAGTTATTTCAGAAAATTAGACAAATGTACACCTGTAAGTTACTTAGAATAGTGCCAAGAATAGAGTTAGTGTACAATAAGTACTAGCTATTATTATTATTTTACAAAGAGGGAGAAGCATGTAAAAAGCCCCCAAGACACATTCAAAGAACAGAAAGAAAGCCATTAAGACTGGCAGTTAGTGAAAAAAGAATTTCAACAGTCTTTGAGAAGAGATGAATTGCAGGCCTAGACACCATAGGACTTGTCCTTCTGATCTGTAAGAATCCTTCTAGGGTCTCTCAAGAAAATACTGGGTGAGATTTCCTGATAGGTACGGTACTCCTTGCAATCAGTTCAGGTTATAATTAGGGAAAAATTGGAAGTTAAGATTAATGTGATTGAATTCGTACCTTGTACCTGACAAGGGATATTGGAATATATATATATGCATATGCATATATATATATTACATATATTATTTTTTCAAATAGTATGTAACTTCCTAGAGAAAGAGAAATGTGTCCTTTAAATTCCTAATGAAAGAAAGAGAAATGTGTCCCCTAAATTCCTAATAAAATATCCATTTAATAAATATTAGTTGATGATGATAAAGGTGAGCCTTAGTTTTAATAGAATCAAACGAAGCAAGAATTCCAGGACTTAGAGGTGAAGAATCATTCAGTTTTACTCTGTCTCAACATATGGACAAGCATTGCTAGAGAGAAAATATCCCAGCAGGGCTAGAAAACTCTTTGGAGTATAACAGGAATAATTCATATTTGAATTGCTCAATGTCAATGACAGGTCACGCCGACCCTATTAGCTTAAGTATGAGACAAAATTGCAACACGATGAAGTGTGTATTTTTCAAAGGTGTTCATTCCAAATGGCATGATGTAAACTGAGAAAATACTGCTCTGGGGTAGATGTCATAGGTCCTGACGCAGCTTCATGGCCTAAGTTATGATACTTTGGGTCTGTCACTTAAATTTTAAAATAATGATCACATCACAAACCTCTATCATTTGAGGGTATTTACTATATGCTCATCACCATTCTACAGGCTTGACACCTATCAACTCATTTGATCTTCTAGCCCCTCTAAGAGATAGGCACTAATTATTTGCATTTAAGGAAGAGGAAACAGATAAAGTAAAATTTACAACACACCAATTTTAAATGGTAGAGACAAGCTAAGAATTCATAAAGTTCCCTCTTCCTTTTTTTTTTCCCCCCTTTTCTTTCCTGAGCAAAGCAGACCTGAAGTCATTAGATCAGGCTGAGCATGGGAGGCATCCACATCCAGCAGGGAGAGCCAAAGTACCCTGGCCTGGCACAAGGTGATGGATGGGTGGAACAAGGAGGTGTCCCTGTACAGGGCAGCCGGGCACAGTGCATCAGATCCCAAGTGGTATAAGGAAGGCAGCCATGTGCAGGGAGCCCAAGATGAGGCCCAAGAGCTTGTACAAAAGCTTGATATCAAACAGTGTGGTACACACCTACACCTTTCAGAGAAACAACTGCCACAGAAGGAACAAAATAAAATACAGAAAAATAAAGTATGCATAAACATTAGATAACATATAAAGTACAGACAGCAACAGATGGACAATTAAAGGCCACCATAAGATAGTAAAGGATGATCTTTATATGTCTCCCAACACATTAAGTCTTCTGTTCAATCATGAGCATTGTTAATATGTTATTGATAGATCGATCCATAATCACTGTGATTTTAAAATAGTGTTTTAAAAATGTATTGAGATAGATAGCTATAAAGATATTTTTTAAGATTTTTTCTTCATACTTGATTATTTTAAAGCTCTTTTAAGCATTTATTGATATTGCTGTACTATTCAGTATTTCAGTGCTGCGTTGGCATGTGAAAATATATGGTTACCATGCAATATTTATATACTACAGAGAAAGGCATTCAGAAATAAATATACTAATCTGCCTTACAAGTATTTACCAATAACCCAGTACAATAAGGAATATCCTGATTGCAAAACAGGTATTTAAAAAAGTTATGCTAAAATGTACAAACTAATTTCAAGATGATAAAAATGCTCTCTATGAAAATACTGTTCACTTTTCAAAATATATATATTTGGGATAGACTAGGAATTAGAAACAACCAAATTTTGAAACTTCTAAATTTATTTTCATATGAATTTCATTTCTGGTTAAGAACATAAATACATTATGAAAAGTTGTTAATAGAATCTTTCCAGAAATTTCGTTGCCATGATAGCAGACTTCACACTGCTGTTTTTGAAGTTGTTCCTTAATACAGAGACTACAGACTGCACTGCAAAGTGTAAAGAAAAGTTGACAACTTTCTCCTTATATTGAAAAGAGGCAGATATGACCCAAAAAAACTCAGTTCTGTTCTTTAATTTGCAGTGTTTTATGGACTAAGTAGTTTTGGGGATGGGGCGGGGCAGGGCGGAGGGAAGCTGGAGTCAGAGTAGACAGACTAAGATAATTCTCAAGAATAAAAAAGGTAAGATTAGACACTTTTTCTCAAATGGTAACATTACCTAATAATGACTGTGGAAATTTGAAAGTGTGAGTAGTCTTTTCTATAGGACAATGGAAAGGTGGACTTTTTTGATGGCATGAATGGCTATGTACAAAAATAGCATTAAAAATATTTTTACTAAAACTATAGATCAATTTTTAGTGATTTATAATGAATGGCTCAAGATTTCATCCAGCTAAAAGATTCCTAGATGATCTAGCCTTCTCCAAATACATTTGGAATGGAGATCAAATTGGGCATTCTATTTAGAGTCTTTGCTTTTTAAATAGGCTTTCATCAACATCAAATGGGCAAAGTGACATAATTCAACAAGCAAGCAAGTAATGGAATGGAATTAAACAAAGGGAAACATACACCCACAAAGGTGAACTTAGCGTTGGAGGGTTTCAACTGCATTTTTTTTTTGAAAATTCTGAATTAAACACAAAATGTCCAGCATAGTTTTCCCAGCAAGTACATTATTTGTTGGAAGCCAGAATGCTGCTTCAATGCATTCTGATTCCTTACTTTGTTACATAATAATATGCTTAAAAAGCAACACATTGTGAGCTTGGGAGCTGTTAGGCATTTATTTACCATGGTGGGTTAATCTCATTCAGTGAGGTATAGAAACTCAATAATGAGTGCTACAGTATATAAGCTAATTGCTAGGATAAAACCAAATGAATAATTACTTAACTCCAGAATGAGGCCTGCGGGAATTTTTCTTTAATAAAGGTTTAATTCACCAGTGATAATGAATGCAATCTCACATACTACTGAATAACACCATTAGCATAATGGCTGTGATACAAAAACTATAATTAGAACTAAACAGAAACGTTAATTACAACCACCAAGGTACTGAATGAAATACTGTTGTTTAAGAAATTGACCTGCTTTGCTGTCATGCTTTATGGGCTCAGGGACATCTCTGCAATTAAATATATAAGTATACAAATATACAGAAATAGAAAAGGGTTTTATCATTTACCAGGATCTTCTGAAATGCAATAAATATATCAATGAGAAGTTTTTCAGAATTTAAAATACAAGCTAAGCATAAAAATGATTTAAATTTCTGTTCTTTTTATCTTGGTTAAACGCAAACATCAATATTTGTGTTAAAAGAATTCAATATTTACTGGCATTAGCTCTATGAACATGACAAAAGCAGTGACAAAAAAAGGAACAAATTAATAAAGTATAAAATACTACTATAGTAAGTTGGAAAAATAAGTTGTATAATCAATGAAAAAAGTCAAAGTACTAAGATGATACTTCTAAAAAGATTCAGCTGTAATTCTTAAAGTTCTTTGAATTTCAATGAGCAGCTATCTAAATATGTATATAATATTTAACTGTACACATAGATTTCTGTATCTAAATAGATATATATTCTATTAAGTCATATTCTATTAAGCATCAAAAAAAATAACAATAACAACCCTCTATTATTATACAGATACTTTGAGTGCTTAGATATGTTTAGAAATATTACAGTATGTGAGTAGAACTGATTGTTCTTTGAAAGTTTCTCTTTTGCCATTTACCATCCTATGGAACGTGCCTAAAACAATTAGATGTAAATAGCCAACTTTGACTTTTGAATTCCAGACTCATGTTGGAGGATCTAATAGGTGACTATAAACTCCTAAGGAAAGCTTTTTTTATATTAGGGAATGTCATCCTCTTGCACAACTTTGGATGGGTTATAGCAGGGGTCCCCAAGCCCTGGGCTGCAGACTGGTACGGATTCATGCCCTGTTAGGAACAGGGCTGTACGGTGAGCAAGCAAAGCTCCATCTGTATTTGCAGCTGCTCCCCAGCACTAGCATCTCCTGCCTCAGCTCCACCTCAGATCATCAGGCATGAGAATCTCATAGGAGCAGTGGTCCCTGGTGCCAAAAATGTTGGAGACTGCTAGTTACAGAATGTAGAGTGAAAAAGGAAGAAGAGACTATGATCTAGCAAATTAGATGGGTCAAATCAAATCTGTCACCGAAAAGATAAGCCATCATCCTCATTACATATATGCTTAGCTAATTACCTGGTGTGTACCGCCAACTCCATGATCTACAAACTAACCCCTTCTGGTACTGATCTTCACAAGTCTTCTTCCTTTTATATCTCCTACCTCAGTTGATGATAACACTATCAGCTCAACCACCCAAGCAGAAAATCTAGAAAATATTCTCTACATCCTTATATTTAATTGGATAACTATCTTTAAATATTTTAATTTTTTTTAAAAATTTTCTTGTCATTCCCAATAATTCTCTCATTTTTATCTCATTGAGAAGTAGAGGATATAGAAAATACTTTTCCTACAAAAAAACAAAACAAAACCCTGAATGAGCTTTAATTTACCTTGAATTAGAAAAGAACTATTTTTACACTCATAAGTTAACACTAGGATTGAAAAATAATACTTTAATTTGGACAGCATAATGTTAAGCATTTTTGGAAATTGTGTCACTCACTAACTGATGATCATAAATGTGGATTAAATACTATTAGTCCACCCAAGCAAATATAGAAATGCCTATTGTACTATATTAACTACTCAAAACACATATGATGAAATTACTCCTAACCTTATGGTTAGAGAGAGATCTCATATTTCTCACGTTAAGGAACTTGATGACTTGCCTGTCTTTGAAAGGAAGAGGAGAAAGGAGACCCTAATGGCTCCCAGCAATCAGTACTTTTACCCTTGGGTGAGCTCTGCAGTTAGAGATTGTGTGCATAGTCTGAGAAAGATTCACCTTGCTATGGACCTTGAACCATTCTGCAAACACACAGAAAAATAAATTAAGTTAATTCAAGTGCTGTTGCTGTTGCTAAACCCTGTCCTTCACTGAGGAGAAAAAAAATTGGTGGGTGCAGGCAGTGGGGAGGACTATCAAGAAGGAAATTTGGAAGTGGCACAGAAATCTGCATTCTGCCTACAGCTTACAGGTATATAAATATCTGAAAAGAAGAATCCTAATTAAAGACAAACCATCCCTTTTGTTGCCTAAAAAATAGCAACCATGGTTAAAGCATGTGGCTCTATCCAGATAAAATGCTTTTCTTCTTTTATTTTTTGCATTTTCCACCTCATAATGCATAAAACCTCCTGTCCAAACAGAGCCTGATACTATATTCACAATAACATTCAACCTCCTCTGTATTTTTAATTAACTCAGGCCCAGCAGTCGTTTTTAACAGCTAACATTTTGTGTGAGTTATAGTACGCACACTGCTGAGACATAAATGCAAAGTAATCATCCTAATAAGTAGATATAAACATTTACAACAATTGCAACAAGTCTCTGCAACAAATAAGGGGATATAAAGAAAAATAACCAGCAGCAAGCCAGGAAATAAGTCTCAATACAACTGCACGAGTATGAATGTCATTCAAAGCTCTGATCTTTTGTTGCCTTTGGTAATTACAATACCCAAAGTCACTAATGAGCTTGTACTTTCAATGCCCAAAAATGAAAACCTTGATTAAAAAACAAAAACAAAAGCCAAGACTTCAGTTTTCATGTTTGTGCCAAAGACACCGTAAGAGAACTGTAGGCACTTGGGTGACTGTATCATTTCCATAATGGAAAGAAATTATAATACTTCAGTCCAGAACCAAACAGGGCAAGCATTCTTCAGCACTTTACTCACAAAGAACAACAGGCCCTAAGGTGGGAAGAAACTGGATAAATGTGAAGAGCGTTAGAGAATGCCTACAAAGCTAGAGCTGAGTGAGGCAGACCAGAGTGGAACAATATGAGGAGAAGCAGACTACAATCATGGTGTGAAA
Organism: Pteropus medius; assembly: GCF_902729225.1. NCBI lineage: Eukaryota > Metazoa > Chordata > Mammalia > Chiroptera > Pteropodidae > Pteropus > Pteropus medius. The sequence continues at coordinate 8,328,053 of NW_024346667.1, read as the reverse complement.
ATCTTGGTAGGTCAAGATAAGGAGAACAGATGTTAATCTTAGCACGATGACCTAAGAGAATTTTAAGCAAAGTAGTGCCATGATCTTACTTATGTGTCTTAAATGTTACTTTGGCTGCTGGTTAGAGACAGGATTGTATGAGTTGAGAGTGAAACCAAGAAAAACAAAAACATCTATGGACTATTTTAGTGGGTGATTTTTGTATTCAGGGGACTACAAATAGATGCAGAAAAAACAGACAGACCAAGGACAGATATTAGAGGAGAGAGTAAGAAAATATAAGAGATAAAGAATGACTCCCAGATTGAAACTCAGGCCTACGGGAGAGTAATGCCATTCAAAGACAGGGAGTAGGTATAGGGAAAAGGGAAAGAATGAAAACATATAGAATTTAAGTAAACAATTTTCAGTTTTCTGAGCTATATCAAATACTCTCTTCTATATACCATGGACATTGTGATTGCCTTTTAACAGCTTTTTACCTCTCTGACACAAAGAGACAAATACATAAGTAATGATTAGAAAAGAAGAGCTAACATATAAAATGTCAAATGCTTTCTCTGCATTTATTAAAATGAATAATAACTGTTATCCTTCATTTTTAATGTCATATAGCACATTTATTGATTTGCATACATTGAACCATCCTTGAATAGTGTATAAACTTAATATGCTTTTGCATTTGGTTTGCTAATATTTTGTTGAAAATTTTTGTATCTATGTTTAGAAGAAATGCATTAATTAATAGAAACATATAAAATACCAAGACTGAATTATCAAGTAACAGAATATCTAAATAGGCCAATAACAAGCTAAGTGATTGAATTAGTAATGAAAAATCTCTCAACAAATAAAAGGACTAGAGGACTTTATGGGTGAATTCTAGCAAACATTTAAAGGATAATTAATACCAATCATTCTCAAACTCTTCCAAAAAAATTAAAGGGGAAGGAATATTCCGAATTTATTTTACAAGGCCAGCATTATCCAGATACCAAAGCCAAACAAAGACAATACAAGAAAAGAAAATTAAAGGCCAATACCCCTGATGATCATTCATTCTTTTATTCATCAAATGTTTCTCATACCTCGAAGTATCATTTGGTGTCTATACTATAATAGCAACTATGACAAGGCATTTGCTCCCCAAATTCTCACTGTCTAGTAGAAGGAAAAGAAACAAATAAATGCTATAAAATCTTTTAAGTGAGGGAGTTGGACAACAGTGGGGAAACAAAGAAAGAAATTCTGCTAGCTGTGTGTGGGGGCGGGGCTGGGAAGTGTTCAGAGAGGCTTCATGGAATCTTTCTCCTATATCTCTTTTTCCTTTTTTGTAAGAATAACTAAAAATTGTGCATTGGAAAGAACTATGACATTGTTTGAGGAAGTTGTTTAAAGAGAGGGTCAGTAAAGAGTATCCCATTCTCCAGTCGGTCTTTCAGAGAATGGAATGGTAAAGGGTAAAACTATGAGCAATGACAACAACTACTGCCTCAGCTGGATCTTGAGCTTCCTGGGAAGATGTGGAGGCATCTCAGAGAAAGTGTGGTCCTGAGAAGGATGAACAATAGAAAAGCCATAGGGCCTTTTACACACAGCTAAACTCAGTAAAAGTAATCCTTCAATTCCTCCCCAGAAGGCCAGATTAATTAGGGGGAAAATGTCACATTTTCCTGAAAGTTTATAAAGGTAAAAAAAAAAAAAAAAATTAATAAAGTCTTATTTTACTTTTAAAAAGAAAATAACTACCAAAAAAACTTTCTATATTACTATCAATTGCAAGTTTGTTTGTATACTCTGATTTGTAATTTTTCTCAATATTTTTATTTTTGGTTCACAAGTATACTTGTTATTCCTACATGTTAGTGAATGGTTATTGTCCTACTATCACCGAATTGTGACTAATGACCTAAAGTTGAATGCCATATGTGCAAAATATCACATCACAATCCTAGACACATCCTTGAGAAACCCCAAAATAAGTTAGAAAAACCATTACCCCATGCCTCTTCCAGGTCGACCCTGTTTAAACAGAACACTACTTAAATAAAACACTTAGAATGTAAAGTAGAATAGCCTGGCAGTGAGTCAAGGGTGTAAGGTAATTTGTTTTTTCCCTCCACACGAAGGGAGTGGGGCATATGCTGCTACCACCCAAAGATAAATGACTCATAAAAATCGGGTGAGATTCCAAGATAGAGAGACCAACATGCTACCTCTGCTTATACGACAAACATGCTCTGTGGCTATTGGACCAAAGGAAGAGGATTTGGGGACAAAGCAGAAGACACAAGAGTCAATGGTAGAAGCTGTCAACATTTCCATTATTTGGTGTGGCAAAGATTTCACCTTTATGGCAGATCATATTTACCGTGGAATATAGCCAGGCTTGGGCTGCCTTCTAAGTATTTCAACCTACAAGACACCTTCTGAGCAAAAAGATCACAACAGCCAGAGGCTCTGAGCAGTGCCACAGGGCAGGGCAGAAACTAAGAGGAGATTGCGCTGCAACCATCTACCCTATCAGGAAACCTCAAGAAGGGTGACCTCTCGGGGTGCTGGGAGGAACACACACAGTTCCCAAGAGAGCAAGCAATTGGGAGTAAAAATATCTTTATGCCTTTTTATTAGTCCTTTCACAAGTTCTCCCTACCCCACACTCCAAGCCCCAACTCTGGTCCAACTAGAAGAGGACGAGAAGAGAGCACAATTGGGAGGATGAAGGAAGACACAGGCCATGCTCACTTCTCAGCCATGTTTCCAGCCAGTGCCTACTTAGCTATGTTGAAAAACAACGAGGCACGTGGGAGAAACAAAACTGGTTTTGCACTGAAATAAACAACACTTTTTTTTAAAAAAAATATGTGAGAAGACAAGAAATCTATAAGTATGCTGAGAAAATGTTTAAAGTTGGAAAGGTAGCATATTTCAAGGTGGCGAATAAAAAAATAAACAAAAATAGAGGTTCCCCACAAAGTTTAAACTGTTCAGTAACTGATATTTACCAGCATAGTTGGGTATTTAGAGACTAGCTTTTACAAGTGATATCTGGATATAAACAAAGGTTTGAGACATGGTTTATCCCTTTAAATGAGCAAAGAAAAACACATATTTAATTCCCTCTAGTCCCAAAACACAACCACTATGTCTGGTTCCTGGGAAACAGAATGAGGAGAGGGAAGATATTATGCAGAAAATACAAAATGTTAGGTGCACATGCTTATCTTATTATCATATAGTACTCTGTGAGTTAAAAACATATATACACACAGGTATATATCTGCTAGTTTTTCTAGAAACAAAATAGTACAATCACAATTATATTTAGCTTCTTTAAGTTCCTGAAGAAAACAATATTTTTTCATCAAAATATCAGAAAAAATAATTTGCCTTAGTAAAAGAGAATGTAAACATAGTAACTCTAAGTTAGAAAGATACTGAACCTGTATTTATTGGCTAAACTAATATATTGTAAAACCAAAAAGACAACGATATTTAAAATCTAGCTGATTATCCTTTGGAGGCAAATGACTAACAGTTTACCTCAGCAAAGCAAAAATTGTTACTAGTTTTTTTTGTTTTTTTTTTAATGGAAATTTTTTCTTATTTATTATCTAACAGCTGTATACCCTATGGCAAGAAATGAAAGCTCTTAAAGGCATAATTTTTAAAACTTCAAACTTTATGTTACAGTAATATAATGCTAATTAAAGGGGTAGTTTTGAAATAAATTTGAGATGTCTACTCCACAATCCACAGTAACAAAGAAAGGAAATGTAGATTGACCAAAATAGTGGACAATGAGTCAGTTGTATTTAATTTTGGATTTAATTTTTATTCAAGTATTCGAGTCAGGGGAATTTTTTTAAAAAGCTCCAAGATTTGCCTTAAGATTGTGAAAGTTATTCTATCAGACCCTTCCTTGCTCAACAATTTCCTGTAACTCTTTCCATCCTGAGAACACACTGTTTGCTCTTTTTCCCAGCTGACCCTTGGTAACAGCCTAAGCTTAGCAGACCTTCCAAATTCTTTCTGGGGAAGAACAGTTCAAATGAACAACCAGTTAATAAGCTTCTGTTTATCCAAATACAATTTGGTTAAGCAATTTTGTTTCAATGACCTTTTTTTCAGTATTTTCAAAGGTAAAGAATCAAAGATAAATAGAGAATGATTAGTTGAGAAAGGTCGCAACTATCAATAAAGGGAGACATCCCTGCAGAGTGAACACTCAATTTTGCCCTTCCAGCAGTCTGCATGATTATTTATAACTTAGGCCAGCAAAGTATCAAATGACTTGCAGGCTTAAGTTAGTACCTTTTAGATAAAATAAATCCTTTCTCTGTATTTATGAAGGAAGGAGTGACAACTTGCATTCAGATAACTGAGAAGCAATTAAAAGATTATTTAAGTGTATAAAAAATTCAAATTCCAGACCTAGATAACTGAATCAGAAATGGCTGAAAGCATCTTCAGATGTGAACACATACTACCTTGAATTAACTTTTAGAAGCCATACAAACTGGAAAAGGTACCAAAAGACTAAGACAGGCAAAGGATGTCTTATCTCTTTTCTTTTAAGGATAGGTTCCAGAAACCATAGAAATGTTGTCATAAATCTTGAGAGAAATCTGCATATCTAACAGGCTTACTAAAACCCAGAAAATCAATACAGGAAAAAATATGGCAATGAAAATTTTAAATTTCAAAGACAAATAGACTTTCTTAACCATTTAAGTTGAAGTAGTTTAAGGAAAGAGGAGAATCAGGCGGCTTCAGAATTTTTCCTCCAAATATTAAAAGCTAAAATTAAATTAAAAAGCTAAAATGAAAAGTTTTAAAGAAAATAACTGTAACCCAAGATTTCGATGTGCAGCTAAATCATAGGTCATGCGTCAATGCAAAAGAAAGGTTCTCTAAATGTTGGAACTCAGAATGTAGGATATTAGGTGTTTTTTTTCTATAAATGTTATTTGAAGGTATATAACAAAAGGTGTATAAGAAAGTGTATAATACCAATCAAGAGGTGAACCATGGGAAAAACTAAATAAAAAACTGAAATGACCAAAAAAAAACAAAAAACAAAATATATAAAAAAGAATCTGTATCAGAGTAGAAACATTGAGGATCTCCAAAATATCATATAGATTGCAGAGAACCAAGGGACATGCCCATTTCAAACCACCTACAGTTAAAAAATATATACCATCTAAATTAAAAGAGAAACATTAAATTGGGAAGAAAATGCATCTGAAATTTTAACAGAAAAAGAGCTATTATTTTTAATATATAAAGAATTTCCAAATTATTAAGAAAAAAAAAAAACATACCAATTAAACAAATTAACAAATGACCCAAATGGACCATTAACAAAAGAGAAATTTCAAGTGGCGTAAAAGCTTATGAGAAAAGATTCACTTTCACTAGAAATCAAATAAGACAATTCAAAATACTGTGAAATCACTTTTCATCTATCAGATTAGAAATAATGAAAAAATATGATACTATCCCAAGATGGCCAGGGTAAGAAGAAACAGATATTCTCACACACAGCTGGTGATAATATATGAATTTTCTTTTTAGAGAGACAGACATTTGACAACAGGAATCAAAAGCCTAAAAATGACTTACTCTGAGATTCAAAAGTTCCACATTAAAATTAATGAAAAAAAATGTACGCACAACTGAATGTAAGAGTGATATAGAAAAATGACCCACTTATTGATTCAACAAATATTTATTGATTACCTATTATGTGCCAGGTACTATTCTAAATGAGGCCATTGTAATAAAAATGACCACTCAGATTCCTAATCTCATGGAGTTTTTACATTGTAATGGGGGAAAAGGGACAATAGGCACATCACTGAAATTTCTAAATATATTATCTTAAAAGTACATAGGAAAGAATGTAGAAATTGCCGAAGTCATAGAACACCAATGATTTACATATAATTTAAAAATAATCTTTCTTTAACACATCTTTTGAGGAAGCATTTCTTAAAGATGTGCCATAATAAAAAAAAAAACCAGGCCTGGTGAGGGGGGGCATTCTATAGTCACATTGTATTGGCAAATACTTTTGGAGATCCCCAATATATATTACCAAACTGAAGTTTCTGAAAAGTAATAAAAATAAGACATCTGTTTCATTTTCTTTAAGTTTGTCAGAACTTGTATATTTTGAAATATAGCTCTGTAGTTTCTACCAAATCATCTAAAAATGCATTTGAAATATCAGAAAGAATAGTATAAAGAAGCAAATATAAATCATTTGCAATCACAGCATCTGGAGATAACCACCAGAAACATTTTGCTCCTGACCTTCCTTTCTTTCATCTCTCCATGTCCACATAAATACAACCTCAAAGAGTGTATTTAGAGATTGTTCAAAGTACCGTCACTATTGTAGATATGTTTGTTTTCCCTTCCTTTTTTCTTTTGTCTCCATCTTCTATCCTGAAAATCATTATTAAGGATCTGGTTGTTACTTTTTTTGCAAATTCACATAATCATTTGCAATTTCTTATATGAAGGATATTAAATGGGATTGTTTCTGTAGTCGGAATGGGCTAAAACCTTAAACAGAAGATGATCAGTGATAGGTGCCCAAAACATTCTAAAAATTCTAAAAAGAGGCCCTAGACATATTTTACTAAGACAGGAACAAAACTGGCCCTGTGAATCTTAATCACCTCCCAACTTGAGCCTACATAGAAATATTTATTTATATGAAGAGGCTTTAGCCTAACAGAGAGAGAGCTGGCATTTCCTCTTCCTAATAAAGGAGTGGGTGCTATCTTCCCATTTACCAAGCCAAGTGCAGGAATGGAGACTGAGGGGGGCAGCAATAAAAATCCTTGGAAAGATTAAAGGAGGCTTGCATAAGAAGATTCCGCCATGTTATTTTCTGATTAGATGTTTATTTACTTAAGAAAACTCATCAGCCCAATCAATACTACATCTACTTCTCTTACAAAATAATTGCTGGCAAATATGGTACATCTCTATCAGACTTTGGGGAAATACATCATAAAAACAGGAGCTGTTAGAATTCCCTTGACATTAGAACAAGGAGAGAAGACTGCAACATAAGTACATTTCCATGGATGTGGGGCAAGAAGGTAAGTTTTCCATAAAGTCAAGTGATGCCATAAATGTAAGTAGGTTAAAGCTGCCTTGAAAGGATTTCCTTTCAGGGTGCCTGGCAGAAGGAGAGAACCTAAAATAGACATCCTTTGGAAAGGAGCTAAGAGAAAATTATAAAAGGATAGACCAAAAGTACAGTATCCAAAATAAGAAAAGGTAGAATATAAAAGGTGACAACACCAGGGTGCTTAGAGTAGGGTGTCAGTGAAGAATCCACAAATTCAGTTCCAAGAGAAGGAGCTAGCATCAATTAGACATAACAGACAGCATATAGTAGCTATGAAAGGGCTCCAAACAGCATCAGTCTTTGCCTGGTTACTTCTCAACTCTCTTCCCTGCTCTGAGATGATACTGTATCACTACTCATCCCCTTCTTCTCATCTTCCTTACTGCTGCTTTGCAAAGTCAAGGATCCAGCATGAGCTAGAATTGAGGAGGATTTAAATTGGTAGAGAAACTGAAGTTTTGATATTAGGTTAGATTAGATTTTTTATCATCTGAAAAAAATGATTGGAACAGTCATGAGATCTAAGATCAAGATATAATCCAGGGGTAAGAAAAGAATTTCTGAGAATCTGTTTGATTATCAGTGGAGAAAAGTAAAAATTATTTCCTTATTGCACTACCTTGAGACTATGGTGTTTAATAAATAAGAGATAGATGATGGATAATAGACAGACAGACATACATGTACATATATATATCTTCACATATATATCTTGTGTGTCATTACTAAATTGACAAAATTCAATCATATTTTATAAATTTCTTCCTTCTTCTTTTTATTTAATACTATAGTCTGGAAAGTCTCCCAAACTTAGTTCTAATTCATTGATAATGGTTGTTTTTGAGTCCTTGCTATTGACATACCCCCAGTTTGTTCATCATTCCCATATTATAGACTTTCATTTCATTTCAACATATTTCACTGCTAAAATAACCCTGCAATATGCATTCTTATTTTATACTGAGTTTTATTTTCACGCAATTATTTTCCAGGAGTTTGCTAGCCAGGAAAATCTACGCATATTATATTCTAATATATTGCCAAGATGAATTCCACAAAGAATATAACAAAATTCCCACCAGCAATCCATAAGAATGCTATGTTCTTGGAATCCCAACTAGCACCAGATATTACTACTCTTTTTAATTTTTAACAACCTAATAGGCAAAAAAGAGATAGTTTGTTGTTATTTTAATTTGCAATTCCCTGACTACGGGTGAGGTTAAGCATGTTTATTGGTCATGTGAATTTGCTCTTCTGGGAAATTTCTTATAATGTCATTTGCCTATTTTTCTATTCAGTTCTTTGTCTTTTCCTTATCAATTTAAAGAACTCTTTGTATGGTATAGAATTTAAATATTTATGTCCCAAATATTACAAGTGTTATTTGCAAATCAATCATACCTTAGCCATACGTTTTTTACTCTTTTTAAAATAAACCTTTTTTTATTTTATTTTGGAACAATTTTAGATTTATAGAAAAGTTATAAAGAAAGTACAGAGAGTTCCTGAATGTCCCTCACCTAGTTTTAATTTCTTCTGATGTTATAATTTTCTGACATCATAGTACATTTGTCAAATCTAAGAAACCAATATTGGTATATTACCAATAACTAAATTTTAGACTTTATTCTAAGTTCATCAGTTTTTTTCCATTAGTTCCCTCTTTCTGTTTCAGGATCCCATCCAGGATAACACATTGTATTTATTGTTATGTCTCTTTTTTATATCCTCTCGTTTGTGATAGTTTACAATTCTTGTTTTTTATGACCTTGAGAGATTTGAGTACTAGTCAAGAGGTATATAGAATATTTCTCAATTTACATCTGTTTGATATTTTTCTAATGATTAGACTGGGTGATGGGTTTTTCTCATCACACAGTATCAGGCAGTACCGGGTACCACATAACATCACTGGTGGTGGTACCTAACCTTCATCACTTGGGTACCACTGTATTTTCCAGGTGTCCTCACTGTAAAGTTACCATTTTTCCCTTTCTCTCTCTATATTCCATTCTTTGCAAGCAAGTCCTTAAAGCTGTACATTTTTATAAGCAAATACATATTTTCATTTAAACTCCTGAGTTTCCTACCTAGAACATTTCCTTATAGCTCATGGAATGAAGCCCAGTCTCCTTGACATGACCCATAAATCCATGGAGAATGTGATCCTCAGTATCTTCCTCAGCCTCATTCAGACTTGGCTGTCTTATTCTTCCTTTCTCTCCTCTGGTTCCACAGAGTTGAATCACATTCTTTCTTCAGTTATCAACTTACATATCACTTTTTCACAAATTTATTTCATAAGCTCTCCAGTTTGGGTCTGGTGACACATCTCTGTGCTCCCATGGCACATTGTCCTTCCCTGTCACAGACCTTATTATCATGTGCTATATTCTCTGTATACTGCACTGAGTTACACATCATATTAGGGCAGTGGTAGTGTCTTTCCTCTTTCTTTTGTGTCTCTATGGGCTAGCATAGTGCCTAATGTATACTCAATAAATATTTGATGAATAAATAAATGCTGTTTCAGAATACTATGGTCTTTACTATAGCAGCCCTCAGAAATATTTGTTTATTGCTCTTAATATTTATTTATTTCCCCATATATTTATTCATTCAACCAATATGTATTTCATACCTTTATGCCAGATACATGTGCTAGGTGCCTAGTGAGTAAAATGGACATAGTCTCTGCTCTTACGACTTTATAAACATGTACTACATAAAATCATAAAACTTTTTAAAAAGTTAAGGCTATTCTCAAAGTTCACTCATTCACATTGTGATTGTAAACACTCAATGATTGACCCCTTAGTTTCTGGGGAACATGAGCTCTACTTAATAGAAAATATAAATCAAGTTCTCTTATTTCGATTGATCAACTTCTCCTAGAAAACACAAGTAAGTAGTTTGTAGGAGTTGCAGAGGTGGGGCAGGATTGGGAGTAGAAATGTGGATGGGAGGAAAAATGATTTAGAAGTTGGAGATTTCCTCAGTGTTTTGTCACAATATGATAGAAAACCTAGATCTGCAACTTTTATTTCAAATGCTAACCTAAGAAATGTAACAACAGAAATGGCAATGGCATTTTTAAAGTCTTTATTATATATATTTATTTAGTTTAACGAGAAAATTCACAAATATAAATTTTAATGGAGAGCTTTTGACCTTTCCTATCAGGTTTAATTTATTTCTCTTTTAAATTGTTTTAATATTTTCATTTGATTCTGTGTTGTCAGTTGAATTATTCTACTAAGTCAAAGGTAAAGCTTACAATTATGAAATCCAAGCATACTTGTGCCTTATGACCCAATCACTTCATATTATTGCTGACTGGGTGAACCCAGACCTCCTAAAATATTAATTGTGTAATTTCTGCTGAGGCCCTTGCTCTTTCTCATAAATATGTGTTTCAAAAAAAAATAATAAAGTCACTATAGGCATAACTTTTATCTCATAAAGCTGAAGTGTTTTTAATAAAAAGATAGCCTGAGCTTCCTACAGTACAATTGCTTGGATTGCTATGTGAATATAACCAACAGGAATTTAATCTAAGTTTAAAATACTTTGTTTAAGTTTTTATTTCCTAAACTATGAAATACCTCCAGTTTTTCTGTTACATAAATAATCCAATCATGTCCTGGATGACATGTTCAACTACAGCACTAATGCAGACTAATGAAATACCTGCATCCCAAATCCATGTTAGCCAATCAGTGGACCATAAGTCTAAAGTTAGTAGAGAAAGTATATCTGGTCTCTTTATTCCAAAGAGAATCTTTGAAAGATTTACAATTGTGTTTTACTTATAAAAGGTATAGAATAATTTAAAACTCAACAAAATACTCAGGAGGAGAGGGGGTTCCATATTTCTTAGTATAATGAGCCAATTCCTGAAGGTGAATAAGGCTACTGCAGTTACTGCACTCATTTTATTTACAGTGCCCAAGTCATCCTTATGTTCTTGACAACACAACTTTAAGAGCTATTATTCACTCCCTTAAATGTAAATATACAAAACAAATATTCTTTCCTAAAGAATAAGTGTGAAATAAAAAGAGAGAAAAGAAGGGCCACATTTATCCATTTAGTTGTAACAAATAATGTGAGCTTTCCAAATGGAAGTACCAGAATAATTAAACTAATTTTCCAAAATTATTCTAGTGTATTCAATTATGGATTTTAATTATTTTAGAGAAGCAACTCACAGTGTTAATGAAAGAGACAGTAGTAAAAATCATGATGGAGTTAGGTTTCATGTTTCTGCATTCTATAAGCTCTATTAGACAATGTTAATCAAATATTTGATGAATACTAAGAGCCTTTTGGGATAGTAAAATGAATATTACCATCATGACTCTGAGAACTAGGTTGAAGTATAATCACAGTCAGTTAAGGTAAATGGATTTCACTGCCAAAAGGAACATTGATTGTTGAAAAGAGGCCTCTGGAGAACTCTTGAGTATTAAATAGAAATAGTACTAAAATAAAAATTAAAGCATACTGAATTTATAATGTAAACTATAGGAAACCAAAAATAATAGGATAATATTGCTCTTCAAGCTCCAACTCATAATGAATGAAAATATTCAGTAAATTATAAGAGAATAGTTTAGAATAGATCTCTTACTGTTTCATTTTCTATATTATATTTGTTTTGTGTGTTACCCAAATACATCTTATACTTTTTTCTCTATAGTATCTTAAAAAGGAAACAGAGAGGGCTCTGGTCAAGATCGAGGAGTAGGTAAACGCTGTACTCTCCTTCAATCATGACCACATAAAAATTACAACTAAACTACAGAAAAACCATCATTGAGAATTGCCTGAAATTTAGCTAAATATAAGAGATACAACTAGAGACACACAGAAGAGGCCACCTCAAGACTGGTAGGAGGGGCAAAGACACAATACGGGCTGGTGTCATACCTGTGTGATGGTTGAGAATCAGGAGGGATATCTCAGCGACAGAAATCTCCCCAAGGGAGTGTGGTATCCTGACCCTACACTAGGCTCCCCAGCCCAAGGTTCCAGTGTGGAGAAGAGAAATCACCACAATTTCTGACTTTGAAAACCAGGAGATTGTGGCTGAGTGAGAGAGGGCTGCGGGAGTCACAAACGGTCATCTTAAGGGATCTGTGCATGGACTTACCTGCTAACAGACTCACTTGCTCAGAGCTCCAGCACTGGGGCAGCTGCTCAAAAAGCACCAGGGTCATACAGGGAGTTGTCTGGCTTCAGGGTAAGGGTTGGAGGGGCAGCTTTCTCCCAGACAGAAGTGCTGACAGAGGGTACTGTTCTTTTGTTGAGCTCTCTGCTGCCCAGCTTGACAATACAGGTATCTGCTATATCTGAGTCTCCATCAATCTGGTTAATACCATTAGCTCTCCATAGGTGATGCCCTGAGACCCCACACCATCCAACGTGCAAGCCCACTAAAGTCATTTCCAATGGGTTTTCCATACAAACAGCCTGTATTGGCGGATGCTATAGACTTTCCTAAAATCTCTTAAAGGTTCACAAAACCCAGACAAGCAGCATCTAGCCTCAGTGTGCTCTGTACCTCTTGCTGAGCAGCCCCAAGCCCGGCACTAGTAGCAGCTGGCCTTGGTTTGTAACTTGGCCTCTCAAGGCACTTCCAAGCCCAGAGTGGGCGGTGAGCATCAGCGAATGGCTTGGTGGATCATGCCAGGTGGCCCCAGGCAGGGCACAGGCTGCAAATGAACCTGGCCTGTGATGGGGCCCCGCCTAGGAAGCTCCAGCCTGCAGGCACGGTGGCCAGCTCCAGTCTGAACTGAAGCACCATCCAGGGCTACATTCAAGGATGACACATCCAAAGGGCAGACTGGGCAGGCACCAGAGCCCTGATAAAGTGGATCCTGTTCCATAGTAAGCCCTTGCATAATAGCTTCTCTACTATATTCATGGCAAGCCCTCACAACCAATTAGCCTGAAAGTCAGTCCCTCTCACTAATGTGTAAACAGCAACCAAGACCTAACTACAACAGGAAGGCACCCACAATCATACAAGAAGCACACCTGGAACACCAGGTTCAGGAGCCCAGGGAGACTGCATCATCAGGCCCCACAGGACACCTATTACATAAGGCCACTCTACTAAAATCAGGAGACAAAGCAGCCCTATCTAATACATAGAAACAAACACAGGGTGGCAGCCAAAACGGGATGACAAAGAAACATGTTCCAAATGAAAGAACAGAACAAAGCTCCAGAAAAAGAACTAAATATAAGGGATACAAGCAATCTACCAGACGCAGAGTTCAAACTACCGGTTATACAGATGCTCAATGAAATTAGAGTGAGAGTAGATGAACTCAGTGAGAACTTTAATGAAGAGACAGAAAACATAAAAATATAGATAGAAAACATAAAAAAGAACCAGTCAGAAATGAAGAATACAGTAATGAAATGAAGAATGCCTTAGGAGGAATCACTAGTAGATTAGATGAAGCAGAGGATCAAATCAGCAATTTAGAAAATCGGGTAGCAGAAAACACCCAATCAGAACAACAACGAGGAAAAAAGAATCCCCCCAAAAATGAGGATAGTTTAAGGGGCTTCTGGGACAACATCAAGCATATCAACATTCGCATCATAAGGGACCAGAAAGAGAAGAGACAGAGCAAGGAATTGAAAACCTACTTGAAAAAATGACAGAAAACTTCCCTAACCTGGCAAAGGAAATAGATATACAAGCCCAAGAAGCACTGATTGTTCCAGACAAGATGAACCTAAAGAGGCCCACACCAAGACATAACATAATTAAAATGTTAAAGTTTAAAGACAAAGAGAGAATCTTAAAAGCAGCAAGAGAAAAGCAGTTAGTTACCTACAAGGGCGCTCCCATAAGACTGTCAGGTGAGTTCTCAAGAGAAACTTTGCAGGCCAGAAGGAATTGGCAGGATATATTCAAAGTGATGAGAAGCAAGAATCTACAACCAAGATTACTCTACCCAGGAAAGCTATCATTTAGAATTGAAGTATAAAGAGTTTCCCAAACAAGAAAACATAAAGGAGTTCATCACCACCAAATCATTATTACAAGAATATTAAAAAGGCTTCTTTAAGAAGAAGAAAAGATCAAAACTATGAATAATAAAATGGTAATAACTACATATCTATCAACAATAACTTTAAATGTAAATGGATTCAATGTTCCAATCAAAAGAAAGTGTGGCTGAACAGATAAGAAAACAAGACACTTACATGTTATCTATAAGAGAATCACTTCATATCAAAAGACACACATAGACTGAAAGTAAAGGGATAGAAAAAACGATGTTTCATGAAAATAGAAACAAACAAAAGCTGAGGTAGCAATACTTGTACCAGACAAAATAGATTTTAAAACAAAGGCTATAAGAGATAAATTGACAACAAAATAATACAAACGATCCAATTTAAAAATGGGCAGAAGACCTAAACAGATATTTCTCCAAAGGGGAAATACAGATGGCCAATAGACATATGAAAAGATGCTCAAAGTTACTAATTATCAGAGAAATGCAAATTAAAACCACAATGAGATATCACCTCACACTTGTCAGAATGGCTATCATCAATAAATCAAAGAACAACAAGTATTGGAGAGGATGTAGAGAAAAGGGAACTCTCATACACTGTTGGTGGGATTGCAAATTGGTACACTATGGAAAACAGTCTGGAGGTCTCTCAAAATGTTAAAAAATGGATATATTTTTTGACTCAGCAATTGCATTTCTGAGTATTTATCCAAAGGAAACCAAAACAATAATTCATAAAGATCTATGTTCATGGCAGCACGATTTACAATAGCCAAGATATGGAAGCAACCTAAATGCCCATCAAAAGATGATTGAATAAAGAAGTTAAAGTTCATATATACAATGGAATATAATATTATTCAGCCATTAAAAAAATGAAATCCTACAATTTGCAATGATATGGATAGACCTAGAGTTTATTATGCTGAGTGATATAAGTTAGAGAAAGAAAAATCCCATACAATTTCACTTACATGTGGAATCTAAGAAACAAAGAGAACAAACTAATCAAAAACAGTTTCACAAATACAGGAGACAATCTGGTGACGGCCAGAGGGGCAGGGGGTTGGGAGGCTGGAAGAAAGGGGTGAAGGGTTAAAGAAGTACAGATTAGTAGTTGATAGTCATGGGGATGGGGAACTTAGCACAGGGAATGTAATTAGCATTAATGTAATGGGTAGGTGGAGAGCCAGAGGAGAGAAAGAGCAATTAGGGGGATTGTTTTAAAATCTACATAAATGTCTAAACAATGTACTGTATACTTGAAACTAATAATAAAATTAAATTTAAAAAAAACTTAAAAAAAAGAAAAAAAGAGACAAAGGAAGACCCAGTAATCCCACTCTGAGTATTTATACAAAAAACAGAAAACAATACTTTGAAGGAACATGTGACTCCATATGTTCATTGCAGCATTATTTACAATAGTCAAAATATGAGGATGACCTGGGTGTCTGTCAATGGATGAGTGGATAAAGAAGAGGTGGTACATATATACAATGCAATATTAGCCATAAAAAAGAATAAAATCTTGCCATCTGAACAACATGGGTGGACCTACAGGGTATCGTGCTGAATGGAGTAAGTCAGACAGAGAAAGACAAACACCATATGCTTTCACTTCCATGTAGAATCTAAAAGCCAAAATAAATGAACAAACAAAACAAAAACAAACTCATAGATAAAGAGAACATTTTGATGGTTGCCAGATGGGATGGGGTTTGAAGGATAGGTGAAAAAGGGATTAAGAAGTACAAATTGGTAGTTACAAAATAATCATGATGATGTAAATAGCATAAAGAATACAGTCAATAATACTGTAATAACTATGGTGTTATATGAGTACTAGATTTATCAAAGTGATCTCTTTGTAAGTTGTATAAATGTCTAATCACTATGTTGTACACTGGAAACTAATAATATCGTATGCCAACTGTAACTAAGAAATAAATAAAAAAAAGAAACAGAGGGAAAAAAGAATAAAAACAAAAACAAAATAAATGAAACTAATGTTTCTTGGACTACCTACATCACAACCACCTGGAAGTAATAGTTAAAAATTAAGAATCTTGGCAGTCATCCCAAGTCTAATTAATTAATTGCTAGAGTTAGAGCTAGGGATTTGCTCTTTAAATAATCTACCCAAGTGATTCTTTATCACATTAAGATTTAAGATCCACTGAATTAGATTGTTGAGTGCAAGGATATGTTTAATATCTGACTAATAGGATTTTGCTCTTTTCCCAACATTATCATGACAATCTTTATAAAGTATATGGATTTATTTTACCTCTCCTAATGAATATTACATACTGAAATACTTTGCTTACTTGAAGTTTAAAAAATCTCCTAGAAACTATATCAAGGAACTATTTCTGTGAAACAAATAGCATAAAATATTAGGGATGTATAATAAGTATTTATTTAGCTCAGATGTCTTTATTATTATCAATGACAAACATTTAGTTAGCTCATTTAAGGAAGTCAGATGAACTAGGCTAGGCTTATCTATGCAGCTATAAGCTGCAGGGTTTGTTTTGTTTGGTTTTGTTTTTTTCAGTTTGCTCCATGTCTTTTATTCTCCTTGGACCAGAGGGCTAGTTGGGACATGTCATTCTCATAGAAAAGACATGGGCACAAGACTAGCCCAACTATGTAAGCACATGTCAAGTCTTTGCTAGTGTTACATCAGCTAATATCCAATTGGCCAAAACAAGTCACATGGCCAAGCCCAAAGCCAAACATTCCACCCACCATGGAGTTACATGGCCAAGTCCAATACCAAGAGTCTAGAGAAATCTACTTCTACCACGAAGGTAGTAGGAAGTAAATGACTACTTAAGAAGCTTAAAAGACATGATTTATTTTAATTAAATTAGAGTAGACCTCTGCTAACTTTGGTTAAATGGGTAGATGAGAGAAACATGGGAAGTAGTCTGCTACTCACCATCACCTACCTCAAATGTTACTATTAAGTTTATTCCTTTCAATTAAATCTCTACGATATGTAGCCATCCTCTGGTATAACTCAAGAATCTCAGAAAGGAAGTAATAAGTTTTGAACAAAACAATAAATTTTTATCTCTTTTTTTTCAAATAAGAGAATATTTTGGGGGCTCACTCAGTAGCATATTTATGTTATATGGGTCAGATATAAGGTAGCAGCCAAGAAAACAGAAAGGAAGAAAGTCAGAATATCATGAAAAAAGAATCAAGAGAACTTGACAACTGATTGAATGGTGTGAAACAAGTGGAAAGAATATCGGATTCCAGTGGATATTGAAAGGGAAATGACCCACAGAATATTAGAAATATGAGAACAGAGCTCAGCAAAGAAGTCAGACCAGAGAGGAAGGGAGAAGAAAGGGAGGGAGGGAAAAGGGGGATGGAGAAAGAGAGAGAGAGAGAGC
This sequence comes from Pteropus medius, assembly GCF_902729225.1. NCBI lineage: Eukaryota > Metazoa > Chordata > Mammalia > Chiroptera > Pteropodidae > Pteropus > Pteropus medius. The sequence goes on along the minus strand of NW_024346667.1, from coordinate 8,310,441 downwards.
GAGTATGTGAGAGAGACAGACAGACAGAAACAGAGAGACAGAGAGAAAGAGAGACAGAGAAGTGTGGAAATCTTGGATAAAGAAATGGCAATGAAAGTTGAGAAAAGTAATGAGATTACCTAAGGAAAGCGCTGAAGGAAAGTATAGAAAGCAATTAAAGAAAGGCTCTTGGGGAGTTTCTGCATTTAGGGAGGAGCTAGAAAAGGAAACAAACAGGGAGAACACCTGAATTAAACTTTTTTTTCCAGGACAAGTTAATCATATAATAAATTATAGAAAACAGATCCCATTTGAACTGGAGAAGATAGCAGAGAGATGACACTAAATCTCTATGTTGCGATTTCTTGTCACACAGTGCAACTGACCATATACTAGGCATTAGTACTCTTTTCCTAGATTGAAATCACCTTCCTAAAGCCCATAAAAAAACAAGAGCAAATTAATGCTATCTGAACATAAAGTTTTATGAAAACTCGTCATTATTACTAGTATTTGCTGACTATTCGATTGTGCATCATTTTGGAAAATTGGAAAATGCATTCTAATTATTTTTCACACAAAGAGAGTGATATTTGCTTTTCTTTGAATCAGATCATACACTTAATCTGTCACCTCAATTTTCCTATTTGCCACCTTTCTCAGCACCTATGCATTAAAAAGAGGAGGAGGAGAATGAGAATGAGAACAAGAAATGGAAGGGAAAAAGAGAGGGAGGAAAGAAAAAAATAAAAATTGTTCTCATTTTTCTACCATTAAAAAAATTACCTTGCAGTGCTCAAAATTTCCATAAAGAATGACTCAGTTTCTGTCTCAAAGGCAAGAAGAAAAATTATCCTACTTTTTGTAATTGTGTAATTTTGTTTAAATGTTTGGATTTTTCGAGGTCCCTCAAGGAAGTCAGAAAGAAGTTTTAGGTCAAAATGCATTCATATGTCATTGAGTTGCAGAGTCTCTAAGTCAGTTGACACTACACAATGATTTGACCAAGTTTTTGCCAAAGATAGCTATTACTTAAATATCTTTAAAAACTACGTAGAAGGCTCCCATGAATTAACTGGGTGTTACTGAAACAAACACTAAATTCCCAATGTCTGCTTTTTCCCATTTGAGAGATGAGGATAACAGCTCCTGAATAAATCAATAAGGTTAAATTGGTCCTTTAGACTCATACTTGACACTCTCCTCTTTCACTGCAGTCCAATTGCACAGAGCACTTGATTTGCTCTCTAACCTGGATGGTCATGGAGGGTCTGAGTGATTCCGGAGTTGCCAGGGGTCAGTAGACCTCAGTTGCTCTGGGCTGCAAAGAGATTGGAGGCTAAGGTGGAGAGTCCTGCAGCAAGGATCAAAACAGCACCTCTTATTCTGAGATAGCTTGTACCAGGAATGATAAGACCCTTGGAAACAAAGGGCTGCCTGTTCCAGAGAGCACATACTAGTCTTTCTTCCATTGGAAGTGTTGCAGGGAAACAATCGGGTGAGCCCAGAGCTTCTGACTTGAGAAGCTAAGAGAGAATCTATTGTTTACATCACCAGGGAGCAGACAGGGTTCTTCCAGTTCTTTCCTGTGCCTTGACAGCTACTGCCAACATGCCGGTAAGTCCCTGCCAAACCAATGGGCAGGACAGCTGCTCCCCACAACACTATCCAAACTGTCGACAATTTCAGGTAATGAGCAGCTGACCCTGGCCACCAAGATATAAAGAGCCATATGCATGTAAAGGAAAATAACTACATTCCAGGAATTCAAGAGCCAGGTAGAAGAAGAAAAAATAAAACACCCAGATAAACAGCTCCTACTAGAATAGAATTACTGATGAAAATAGAAAACCACTTGAACAAAATATGGCAAGAAAATGTAAGTAAAATTAAAAACAAATGAAAAAGACTTTTTATAACAACAAAAATAGCATTCTCTATTTTCATAATTCAATGGGTGAATTGAAAAAGAGGATAATAACTATTGAAGCCTGATTCAGTTACCTCGAAGATAGTGGATGAAATGAATTCAAGATATGAGAAGGAGAGAGAGAAAAAAAAAAAAAGAGCTCAATATCTCCAGAGAAAAGATAAGCAACATATCAGACCCCAAAAGTATAACATGCAAATAGAAGTTTTAGAAGAAGAAAGTAATTGGGGGTGGGAGGAGTGTAATCAATCAAGTGACAGAAAATAATTTTGCTTGAATTAATCCAGATTTGGCTCTACAAGGTGAAGGGCTTACCAAATTCTATAATCCTAACCAAGACTGTAAAAAAAGACTCAAAAATAGCTATATCCTGGTAAAATTCCTGAACCCCAAAGATAAACAAAAGAAATTCCATAATTTCAGACTGGAAAATGCAATTACTTACAAAGGAAAAAGAATCAGGTAGGCATTGCACTTTTCGTTAGCAACATAGGAAGATAAAAGACAGTAGTATAAAATCCTCAAACTGCCAAAGGAAAGTAATGTAATTGAACACATTTATATACAAAGGATGGTTCACCTGTAAGAAAATGTAAGAAAAAATATATATGCAAGAAAAATGTATATTTTTGGAGACCATATTGCCGATGTAGTCCATCTGAGGATAATGACCAACAAAAAAATGAATCAGAAGAAAAACCACAAGTTAGAGGAAGATGAAGAGGAGAGTAGAGAGTGGTAAGCAATAACCCTGAAACATCTACATCAGTAATTCTATACTGATGGATGGATGGATTGATCAATCAATAGACAGATTTAAATAAAAATGGATAATCAGAAAGACTGGGATTGTGCACAAAATGAGTACTAAATAAGAATCCTGGAAAGGAATATTAATACCACAGGGGTGAATCAAATAATGTGAAAGTAAAAATATCTAAATATCTTGGCAAAACCAGAGTTGGAAAGAGAGCAGAGTAAAAGCATTCTAGATTGAATAGAGTGAGTGGAAATAGTATCTTGTCCATACACAGTTAAAGACAAATTTACGTTGGATTCTGATTAAATAGAAAATAGTCCTTAAAATTGATTACATGGAACATTGCAGTAGAACTGGCAGTAAACAGAAGAAAAGAAAGAAATGGCTTGACTGAACCAGAAAAAAATATAGAGAAAAGGGAAAGAAGGAAACAACTTAGATAAATAACAAATATGACCTGATTAAAAACAAAATACAGTTATAAGTAATTTACAAAAACCTGAATTTAAAGAGTGATTGAGGAATATTGAAAATAAAGTTTTGGATATAGAGATACAATGAAAACACAAAAAAAGAATATGTGTGGCAATTAATTTTTCGTGGTGACACAAGATTAAACCTAAAAAGATCAATAATTTTCTAAAACTAATATAAATTAACACCATTAATCCCAATAATGGGAAATTTTGAAAATAATTATTTTCAAGTGATTGAAACAATGATCAATAATTTTTTAAAGAGAGACCTAAACCAAATGTTCCATAAGTAAGAATTACTTAATTTTTAAAGAACAAATAATTTGATTATTGTCACTGTGTAGTATAATTGAAAGTCTGGCAGTAGAATACCTCCAGCCGCGTTCTTTTTCCACAGGATTGCTTTGGCTATTTGGGATGTTTTGTGGTTCCATACAAATCCGATGATTTTTTGTTCCATTTCTTTAAAAAATGCCATTGGGATTTCGATGGGGACTACATTAGATCTGTATATTGCTTTGAGTAATATAGTCTTTTTAACTAAGTTGATTCTTCCAATCCATGAATACAGAATATCTTTCCATTTCTTTGAGTCTTCTTCAATTTCTTTTAATAATATCTTGTAGTTTTCATTATATAGGTTGTCTGCATCCAGAAGCATGGTATTGGCAGAAAAAGAGACACACAGACCAATGGAACAGAATTGAGAGCCCAGAAATAAACCCTGCATATATATATGGGCAAATAATTTTTGACAAAGGAGCCAAGAACACACAATAGAGAAAAGAAAGCCTCTTCAATAAATGGCGCGGAGAAAATTGGAAAGCCACATGCAAAAGAATAAAACTAGATTGCTATTTGTTATCATATGCCAAAATTAATTCAAAATGGATTAAAGACCTAAATATAAGACCTTAAACAATAAACTGCATAGAAGAAAACATAGGTACTAAACTCATGAACATTGGTTTTAGAGAGGATTTTTCAAATTTGACCTCAAAGTCAAGGGAAGTAAAAGCAAAAATAAATAAATGGAACTATGTCAAAACTAAAAATCTCTGCACAGCCAAAGGGGGAAAAAATAAACATAAATAAAACAAAGAAGCAACCAACTGAATGGGAGGAGATGTTTGCAAACAATGCTTTCAATAAGGGGCTAATATCCAAAATATATAAAGAATGTATACAACTCAACAAAAACAACGAAATGATCTAACTAAAAATGGGCAGAGGACCTGAACAGGTACTTCTCCCAAGAAGACATACAAATGGCCAACAGACATATGAAAAATTGCTCAGCTTCACTAGCTATCAGGGAAATGCAAATCAAAACTACAATGACATACTACCTCACACCTGTTAGAACAGCTATTATCAACAGGACAATAATAAGTGTTGAAGAGATTATGGGGAAAAGGGAACCCTCATACACTGCTGGTGAGAATGTAAACTGGTACAGCCACCATGGAAAATAGTAGGGAGGTTCCTCTAAAAATTAAGAATTACCATCTGACCTAGCAATCCCTTTTCTGAGTATCTACCCAAAAAGATTGAAAATATTTATCCATAAAGATATATGCACCCAGATGTTCACTGCAGCATTATTCATGGTGGCTAAGACATGTAAATAACCAAAGTGTCCTTTGATAGACGATTGGATAAAAAAGATGTGGTATATATAAACAATAGAATATTACTCAGCCATAACAATAAATGAAATACAGCCATTTGCAACAGCATGAATAGATCTTGAGATTATCATGCTAAACTAAATAAGTCAGACAGAAAAAGTTGAAAACCATATGATTTGTCTCCTATGTGGGATATAAAACTGAAAGCAACAAACAAGACAAATAAAAACTCATAGACACAGACAACAGTTTAGTAGTTACCAGAGGAAAAGGGGGGAGGGAAGGTGGTAGATAAGAATGAAGAGGGTCAAATATATGGTGACGGAAAGAAATTTGACTTGGGGTGGTGAAAACACAATGCAATATACAAATAATGTATTATTGTACACTTGAAACCTTTATAATTTTATTAACCAATGTCACCTCAATAAATTTACTAAAAAAATAAAATAAATTAACCACAAAAAATTAAAAACAAGTCATTTCAATATTTTAACTATTAAACTTTCCTAAACCATAGAACATTATAGAAAAATATTTATTTTTAAAACTCATATGATCTAAACTGAACAATTTTAAAAAGCTATTAATAAAAATTTTGAATAAAGCTATTCCTAAATACCTATAGACTAGTTTTATTTATGAAAAATAGTTGAAATATCCTAAATAAAATATTACCAAATAGAACTAGCTTGATTCCCACTATTAAAAATGTATAGTTACTCTAAGAAAGTCACTATTATGCCAGCAAATCTATCAATAAAATATATTGAATCAAATATCAAAACTGAAAAAACGTGATCGATAGATGTCGAACTGGCAATAGATTGAATCAAACAGCCATTCCTAGTAAAAACTTTAATACAGCAGATACAAAAATTAATACAATAGAACAAAAAGTTTTTAATTAAGTGAGGAAATATGGAAATTTAATATACAAAAAAGTATTTTCATTTAGTGGCCAAACAATAATTAACCTAATAAATGGAACTGATATAGTAGATATCAATAAGGAAGAAAGTTAGACCTCTACTTACATTATATCCAGATGTAAATTCCAAGTAATTGAAGGTATGTAAAATATAATAATTTTAGAAGAAAATTTTAGTAGACTCTATGTGTAACTTATAATTTAAAAAAAATTTTTAACTGAAAAAGCTAAACCAAAGATGTAATGTTATACATTGCTAGAAATAGAAAGTTTTTATATTACAAAAGATAACAAAGTTCATAATTAAATGCCTGGAAGGTGATTAAATGTGAAGAATTAACATATACAATAGAGTAAAAAAAGGACATTAAAATCAATAAGACAAAGAGAAATAAAAAAATAGGCAAAATGTATAAATAGGCAAATCACAGAAGAAAACTCAAATATGAAGAGCAGTAAATGTCAAGGTAGAAAAATGTAAATTAAGTTTCAATCATTTTTCACTCACCAAATTGACAAGTACACCTGTCACTGAGAATTCAGATCAAAAAGATATATTTGAATTTTCCTGGTCAAAATTTAAATTGTTACAGCTTTCTTGAAAATTATTCTGTAAATATCAATCGAATTTACAATATTTATCTTTTTGGTTCAATAATCTCACTCTTGGAAATCTATCCCATAGAAATAAAAGCACCAATATAAAAAGATGTTTGTAATGGCCTCAAACTATAAAAAAGTTAATTCTTAACAACAGAGGAATGACTGAATAAACTGGAGTATATTCATATCACCAAATATCATGTAAACATTAAAAAGAGTTAGAGGGTTCTCATGAAGTATTGCTAAGTGAAAAAAGATATTAAAAAATTCATATGATTTTAGTCTGCAAAATAAACAATAGCCATAAATGTACTTTCACACACATATATAAGCGAGAAGAAGAACACAGAGGAATTTTTTTAAAAGTTTTTACAATAAGAATATATCATTCATATCATCGGAAGGTTTTTTTCACTATGAAAAGATTATAGAGCCATACAAATGTGAAAATGACTTCTCCTCAAATACTTTGCAGCCTGCTTACATTAAATAAATAAAAATTAAATCTATACAAATGAAAGTTACTTCTCTGTGTAATCATAAACATTCATATTTAATTTATAAATAAATACTATAATGATGAAATGGTCTAAATAGAACTTTAACAATTTGATACTGTTTTTGTTGATTAAACCCATTTGTAAACATTGGAACTAGAAAATTCTATGAAAAAATATTTTATGGCAATATTTTAAATATATAAACTGTGAACATGAAGGATTGATATCCAGAACAAAAAAGTCACCCTGGCATACTTTTTATCTCATTTATTTTTGTTATTTTGTATACATTTTGCTTATTGCCAAATGTTACATTCTATAAAAGGAAATCATTTATAAAAATTTACAAATAATCATTTCATTATTTACTTTCATAACTTCTCAGAAAAAGTAATCACACATAATAAGTTAGGCTGTAGGACATTTACACAGGTCAGCACAGCAATAAGAATTCTAGTTACATGGCAAAGTACTTTCCTATCTGATGCTTGGAATTATGATCTCAGCAAGAACTAAATTATAATAGTGATACCAAAATGAAAAGAGAATCACCAGAACAACATACTATAAAAAGATCATGATTATTAGTCCCCACAAATAGGAAGCACTAAACTAAGTATGACTTGGCCATGTCAGCCAAAGTAGATTTAATAGTTGAATCCTTTCCCCAGAACAGGAAGAAGAAAGGATGTAAAACTGACGTATTTCTGAACCTACAGATATGTTGCTTTATATACAACATATATTTTCCTATTGTTATGGACTAAATGTTTGTGTGACCCCAAAATTCATATGTTGAAGCTCTAACCCCCAATATTATAGTTTAGGAAGTGGGGCCTTTAGGAAGTAACTAGGTTTAGATGAGGTCATGAGGGGGAGCCCATATGATGAAGATGATGTTCTTATAAGAATAGGAAGAGACACCAGAGCTTCCTTTTACTGCCGTGTGATGACTGACCATCTTCAAGGCAGGAAAAGGGTCCTCTTTAAGAACCAAATCTGCCAGCACTTTAATTTTGAGCTTCCCAGCCTCTGGAACTGTGAGAAACAAATGTCTGTTGTTCAAGTCACCCAGTCTATGATATTTTGTTATCGTAGCCAGAGCTGACTAAAACGTTAGATATATTGGTGAAATAAATCTATATTTTTAATTCCAATGTGTTTGTCTTCTGAAACTGTTACAAATAATAATTTCTTGGATGTCAGCTGGTAGCTACCAGTTTTTAAAATTCATTATATGCAACATTAACAGAACTGGGCCCCACAAAGAAGACGGCAAACTAATTATCATTCTGTTTTATTTTTATTTTAACAATAAGAATAATGTCCCTTTTTAATATTTAAACATTTGCTCTGATTAAACAGACCACTTCTGCTGACTCATAACAGACACTGGCCTGGTCCTGTTTATTAACTTTCCTACGAACATATTGTTTACAGCAGGTGTCTGATTAACATAACATAACTGAAGGCTCATTGTTGGCGACATAAGAGAATAGCAATGCCTGGCAGACATGCCAGCTCCTTTATAACCTCTCGTATTTGAATCCTAATCATGTTTAATCCTCTCCTAACTTTCCCTTTTGTTGGATGACTCATACTCGGCTGGCTATGCAAGTGTGTCCTAAGTTCACCAGATCACTGCAAAAAACTATTTAAATATGCCTGAATAGATATGGCCTCAGGATACACTAGAGCTGTTTTCACCTTAGAAACCCGAAAAATGAAACATAAACTAAATAAATACAGGAACAACAAGATGCCCTTTTGGGAGCCTGGTAAACAAAGATGATGTCAGTTACAATGTCAGGGGCCTGGATGTTCTCAATACATATAAAGTGACATATTTTCAATAGATCTACAAGAGATGTCTTTTCCTTAAAAATCATATCCCCCAACAAACCAAACAGAATATTCATGAATAAGAAGTTATTATCTGGGCAATACTATAGGATTTCCACAGGCTTGCATGGAGAAGGGTTTTGGATAGTTCAGAGAGGAGCAGACTTTTTCTGAAGGGTAACTTTCCTTCTTGGCCCCAAGACAAGAGATAAGGCAACTGAATAATCTACTTTTTATCATCTCTAGGATGAGCATATGGGCATCTGCTACCTGTTTCATGTTTCCCTACTCCATTAATTTTAAATGAAAGTAAGGAAGATGTTCCTTTTTGGTCTCTTACTTAGTACTGGCCTGTGTCCTTCAATCTGCTGTGGCTGGTGACACCATCTCTCTCCTCTTTTCTGTATACAAGATTCTATCCTATGAGCTGTATCATAGCAGTGAAGAAATATAAGACCCTCTACCATTTTGGAAATCAATGGGCCAGTGGAGATGGACAATAAACAATTATATGTGTAATATAAAATCAGAGAGATGTGGAATGAAGAAAAATAAATATTAAAGAGACAAAAGACGAAAGAGGGCAGAGGACAGTGGGAGGAGAGTGGGATAATTCAGAGAGAAAAGCCAGGAAAGGCCTTTCTGAGTAAATGATATTTGAACCGAGCTGTGGGTCAAACTCTTGCAAAGTGATCCACGAGGAAAGAGAATTCTAAATAGAAGAAATAGCAAGTTCAAAGAATGTAGTGTATTAAAAAAAAAAGTGAAGTCATCGGCCTGACTGAAGTAGAGTGAGCAAGAGGGAGAGAGATCAGGAAGGTAGAAAACATATTACTTGCTGGACGTTTAAAGTTTATTCTACATGTGATAGAAAGAAATTGGAAATGTTTTTAGATTTCATTTATAAGTATTTCAGACGTAAAAAGAAACAACTACAACAAAAAAAATGAGCATCTGTGTACCGAGCACCCACCTTAAGAAACATTATAAGAGAATTAAATCTCCTTCATACCCCAACAGCAACAAAGGAAATGAGGTTTATAGAAATAAGTCTATTAAGCAAAATGAATAAGTTCTAGAGATCTGTTGTATAACATTTTACCTACAGTAAACATACTGTATTGCGCACTTAAAAAAAATTAAGAGGGTAAATCACATATTAAGTGTTCTAACTACAATAACATAAAATAAAATTAAAAAAAGAAAGAAGCATTAAGAAAAATTTGTAAGATCTTTAGGAAGAAAATTTAAGAAAAACATTGAAAAATATAAAAGCTGTAAATATAAAAGTATAATATAAATATATAAAACAATCTATTGATACATAGAAATATTTAATATCAGAAAGAAGTCAATTCTCTACAAATTATTCCAATATTAACTGCAGTTTTAACAGAACTAGAAAGTCTTATTCTCATTTTTGTAATATAGTAGTAGAAAAGTCCAAGAAGTTCCAAGGCAAAAAAATATGGTGGAACTTTTGCTGTCAGGTACAATGACTCACTATAAAACTATACAAATTAGAGTATTAGTGAAGGAATATATTAAGAGATAAAAGAAACAGAACTGAAATTCCAGAAACAGACCCAAATTTAGATGGAAATTTGATATATAGTAAAAGCAGCACTGCAAATACCGCATCTACCAGGTATTATTCCCCTTATCTTTTTCCATCCCAGACTCATAACTTTATATGGAGCTGTGCTAGATAGCTCTTCCTTTATGCAAAAATCTAATTATTCCACCAGAAGCTGTCAGAAGTTTCACCTGGGCTAAACTCCACAGTATTTCTGCTAGGTTTTAGTTTTGCACTTGGCTTTTGGTATGGCACAGGCACAAAGGCTGCACGTGGGTGGAGTTCCCAGCACTCTGGTGACAGTTCCATCCTCTCTCCTCAGCAAAGTCTTTATAATTTTAGTAAAAGTGATGTTATAGGGATTATCTTTTAATCCATTCAAATTTCTCACTTTAAAAGTTGGGGTACATTAACTTTCTTGGAATCAAAGTATTTGGAACACACTTTGCAACTTATTTAAATACGTGAATATTATATGAGACCTTGGTTAAGAGCCACTGGTTTAAGTGATTGTTTAATATTGAACATAAATCTCAATGCACAATAAATTGTAGGTGTACATTCGATTAGTATTAAGAATTAAAAAATGCCACAAAAAATAGAAAAAGATTATGATATCTGCTTTATTGTAGGTGGTTGTTAGTGCTGATAAGATTTACTACTAACTATAATATACATGCCATGCAAATGTGATTATATGTTTTTAGCTCAAAAGATGACAAGTGCACATGAGGATGTATATGTAAATCAAGTCCCCTAATCTCCAAACAACATCTAAATCTAAACATCATCAGCTGAAATGATGTCTGGTCCTTCATTACACTAAATATATATATATATATATATATATATATATATATATATATATGTATGTATGTATTAGTAGACAAAGAATCATTGCAGGAATATTTCTAAATAGAAACCTAACATCTTCATGGTAGAAATATGAGGTATTTATCTTAAAATGCCTGAAAAACTATGCCCTAAAAGAAGCTTACTGCATAAACATCTCTTTGCATTATAGGACAATTATCTACACAATAGTATTACCATATTGATTTCGATGTGGAAACAGAGAATTTAAAATTTTGGAAATTAAAATATCAAAATGAAATTCATATGGGCTTCTAACTCTAGAGGTAAACTTTAAGGAAACAAGCTTTTAGCATGAACAATTGGGTTCTACGTTGCCAAACTGGCAGCATGCTACAAGAGGGTTGGTTTTACCAATTTCATTTCAATACTACTTATAATTTATATAGAGTATGAGAGACTTTACAGCATGTGATTTAATAAGTAGATTGAGTAAGAAGTGTAACACTTATTTGACTATAAAGGACTAAAAGCTACTTTAAATCCTTTAGAAGTTTTCACTTCACTGTGAGAATTAACAGGACTCTGGATTAAGTGAAATACCAGAAAAAAGGTTGAAATAAGTATGTCATAATATGTTGCATTTTATAAGAATTTCTGATGAAATATTTTATATTAATATATTTTTCATTTATCAGAGACTTGCATAGCAAAGTTGTTCTCACCAGAGAGTTTGTATTCTAATATTATAGTAATTTAATCATGTGAAATAAAGACTTGCTAGTAGGTCTCTGCATGTTAAGAGTACTGGTATGTAATCTTAATAAACAGGGATCTAACAAAAGGAGCCTAAAGCTTTGCTCTCTAACAGACTTATGAAAGTAATTATACCTTTATTGAAGTTACACCATTCTCAAACTCCTGCTGTTCCTGCTGTTTCTTAAAGATGGTTATTTTCTACTTAAAGAAAACAGACAGGCTTTAGAAGAATAGCTGGTGTTAAGTAATATTACAAAATTTAATCAGATTGTCTGTGCAGCTTACATAACAATGGTACAAATAAGTCAACCCAAACAATAAAGGACTCAAAGATTAAAAAAAAAAAAATGAATGGCTAATTAGAGTAAGTCACTAATTGCAGTAACAGCTCACATGACTGTCAGAGGACAGGACAGAGGGGAAAAGGGAAAGTCTCACTGGCAGAGATCATTCCCAGAACACATCATAGCATAGGCTTTCATAGGCTTTGCACAGCCATGGCTAGGGTAAAAGAAGGCATTAACAAAGTTAAACAATGTAAGACGAGAACAAATGTCAAGAACCATCTTTTAAAAAGTGTTAGGGGAGGAAGCGGGCTGAATTGTAGGAGCAGCTGCTTGGATTAAGTAGCTGAAGCAAGGTGATGATAGAAAGATCTTTCAAGGTTGCTCTTTGCCCTTAGGGTTTGATCTCTAGCTTATCCAGGGATATTAAAGCTCTAGAGAAAAGTGTTTAAATAGCTCTCACTGACACAAAACTGATTTATATCCAAAATCTAATTTGTATTATGCATTTGGAAACATCCATTACCAATAGGCAGATGACAGGTGAATAAGGAGCTCAAAACAGAAGAATCCTATAGGGAAAATCAACCATAGATCACAATGAATGATCTGGCATCTTTTAGTAAGCAGTTTTAGTAACATTGTGCCCTTTCCAGGTACCCACCAGCAAACACAGATTTTCCACTATTCAGTGTTAACAGCTGCCATAAAAATTATAATTTGCTTTGCCTGAAATCTCTTATATATTAAACACTTGTCTTTTATTATCTAGTTAATTCATACTACAATGATTGACTCAAGTCAAACATTTCCTACAATCTTTTCTGATTTTCAAACTTAAGACAATATCTGTATCATCTCAGCACTTGATACATGTGTGAATGTATAAGCATTCATAACACTGTATTTTTCTAGTTATATATGTGCATTCCCTTCAGTTATTATAAGAACTCGAAGACCTTTGAACACATTATACATCATAGTACATAGTAAATGCTCCAAAGATGTTTGTTGAATATATTTGCAATGGTAATTTATCAAAAAAAAATTCTGATTTGCCACAACGAAGGAAGGCACCCATTTAGTATTTAGTATATCTAATGAATTTCCTTTAACTTTATGACTTGTACCTGAAATTATCAGTCAGAGAAGAGAATGTGCTTTTACCTCTCACATGGCAAAAAAGCATTAGAGAATAACTACTAAAATACCAGGAAAAATGTGGCATCCTGCTATACAAGGGCTATAGACACCACTGACAAAACCTTTATATCTTTATAATATTTAGAAAGAGTCTCCGACTCATGGGACATTTAGTAGTAGACCCATCAGAGCAGGTAGACAAACATCAAACACTTTTAAAATGATCTAATGTTATATAAGACAAATAACACAAATCCTGCTAAAGAACTTTATTTTGGTACAGTTCAGGGACCCTTTCACTAGTGAGGTACAGGTGACAGTTGAAGGAATATTCCCATTATTTAATCATTGAGATAGGTGCCAGACTTTCCTAACACTGACCACATCCTAAATCATCTTCATTACTTTATTTCTGATAACCTGATTTTGTGCTAAGAATTCTACTCATTTACTTCCCTCCATATTTTTTAGCATTCTGTCCTTCTCTGGTGAACAAATGTAGACCACCATGTCATAGGCTCTACTGAACTGGATCATGACAAGAGTATGGAGACCTGAGCCAATACTGATATGCCAAAAATGAGGATTATTATTTTCTCCCCATAACTAGCCATCATGGGAAGCTAAATTGATTTGAAGAGGTGGGGAAAAATTCACACCATTGGCATTAACAATATACATAACACATTTTATAAGAAATAAATGGAGAAAACCTGCAGCTCCGTTAACCTGAAGTTCAGTCTGAGTTGGGGCAAGCCAGCCTGAAATTTAATAGGCAGATTCTGGAAATGAGAAGGCAATAGAAATCTTCATAACTCCTACACAAATCCCAAGCTAACTGGGAAACAATAGGAATAAACAGAGAAGAGCCAAACGTACCAGTGAAAAGTAAAATATTAGGCAGACAAAGGGGAACATTGAATGTGCTCCCCAGCCTACATGCAGATACATAGGCAGAAGGATCAAGGTCTTTGAGTAAATACTCTTTTCAATCATAGGCTGACAACTATCAGAAATACCTTTTTGAGAAGCCACTCTAAAAAAATAAATTAATTAAAACAGTAACTGAGCAGAAAAATAAATGACAGAACACCATGAGGGAGACAGATTAGATTTCACTTATTAAGTCCAGGCAAGTTACTAAATAAATAAATAAATCTTTGGAGTTGCAGAGGTCAGAATCTATAGTGGTAACAACATATTATTGAAAATGTCCCATATTCAACAATAACAACAACAACAAAAGAATCATTCAAATAAACAGGAAAGTATAATCCATACTCAGGGAGAAAAACAGTCAATAAAAACTGACTCTGAGTGGACTCAGATGTTAAATTTAGCAGATAAAGACCTCAAAGATGCTACTATAAATATATTCAAATAACTGAAATATTTTATATTTTAAAATTTAAGAAAAATATAAAAATTACCCCAAAATGAGGATTATCAAGAGAAAATAGAACCTGTAAAAAGTAACTAAATAGATCCTACCACAGAATAAAATAAAAAATTTACAAAATGGGCTCAGCAACAGATTTAAGAAGACAAAATAGAAATAATGAAATTTGAAGACAGAAAAATAGATATCCACTTTTAAGAGTAGAACAAAGATTGAAAATATAAATAAACAGCCTCAGAGACCTCTAGGATAACATTAAGTGTACTAATACAAATTCAATAGGAATCTTAGAAGGAAATAAGAGAGAAAAATGTGCAAAAATAAAATTTAGCTAAAAAATTGCCAAATTTGATGAAAAACATTAATCTACCAATTCAAAACGTTCAGTGGACCCTAAGTATGATAGACACAAAGTGATTCATGATCCATACCTACTTCTGTTGTTTAAACCACTTAGTCAGTGGTATTAATGGCAGCCCTAGCAAACTAATGTACCAGGAAATGCCAATGTCAGCATAATATTGCACATCATATTGCACATCAAGTGGACACTCCACATAGTATGTCACTACATAAATGCCCTCCATCTTTATTTAGCCACAACCACGAGAGAGAGAGAGAGAGAGAGAGAGAGACAGAGGGTGAGAGAGAGAGAGAGAGAGAGAATGAAAAGCCAAATTGGACTGAGATTTCTACCAATATAAATATATAGTGTGATCACATTTTTATCATATAAAAACGTAGACAGGTTGCCACTTTCCCCAAATATTAATGGTGGCACCGAGAGATCCTTTTAAGACCTGGCTACCTATTCTACTTGATCCTCTAACCAGTCAGTAGCCACATATCATTCTGAAACATAAAATTGCCAGTACTTGTTTTTAGTGTTTTTTTCAAAATTTTTATAAGAATGTTTTAATTTCTTTTTTAGAAGTTATTTAAAATAAGGGTTTCGTAATGTGTTACCTGTAATATTTCTGCATTTTTTACCATCAGAATTTGCCTGTCTCACGTTTCTTATACCCTAGAATCCTCTACTATCTTTTTAAAATCCTTTATAATCTCTTTTCTACATAATTAAATTTTTATTGTTAGACTTGTTCATATGAAAAAAAATTTAAAGGAAAAATCATCATACACTTTCTACTTAATAATCTAAAGCCACGTCTTGAGAAAATAGCAGAGAAAGCAGTGTCATCTGTCTGTGGTAAATAAAGCTGTGCTCCAAGGAGCAGGAGGCCCAGGGTATAGTCACAACTTGCCACTAACTAGTCAGGGAATCTGAAATATTTCACATCCTATCTCAGGCCATACTTTCTTCGGGCGCATAGGATATGTTAGTTTAAATAACAGACATGTATCTTCTATGTTTTTGATGTTAAGATTCTTGCCTAGGGCTCCACAGTAAAAATGGACTTGTCTTTAGAGTTGCTTTCTATTCATTTTAATTTCAGAAAATAAACTAATCATTTTAATTTCAGAAAATAAACTAAAAGTTCTATTTAGATGTTAGAAAAATACTGGAAAACTTTTAAAGTCTAGATTTCTAAAAATCAGACGATACGAGAATAAATAATATAGAACCATAATATATTATTTTCCTTACTTTCAGATGTTATTCTATTGTTATTAATTTCATTCATTGTTATTAAATGAATATCAAGTAAAGGTTCTTATGTTTTCATAGCTTTCGGCTTTTAATATCAGCCTATACATGCAGCCTAAAGTTGCTTCATTCTCCCAAAAAATTTTCAGATGAAAATCATGTCCTCAGTCACAAATTTTTTTGTTACCATAGTGATAAGAATAATTTTTTTTTTTAAAAGCTAAAAATATCTGTACACATACAGTTTTAGGAATTTGACCTACTTGGTGTCATACATGAAGAAGTTAATCAATTAACTACATATCCATTAGGTGAAATATTCTACTGCATGAAAAAATGCGTAGGTTGCACATCTGGAGCTATTATACACAATCAAAGAAGTCAGTATGAATGAAGATGACTGACAACCTAAATGTATAAAATCAGATTCTCTTAAAAATGGAATATATTCCAGAAGCAAGTAGAAAACCATTAATTTGGCTCTATTCTCCATAATTTCCCCTTCTTTCCATTATTTAGAATATTTTCATTTTAAATGCACCAAAAGAATTTTTCTAACTGGATGGAGCACTTTAATTGGACATATATTTAAAATTATGTTGGAGTACTTCCTCCCTATAATAGAAAGCTTCCCAATTTTAAGCATTATAATAAAATTATGTTTTTAAATTGTTTTCTTTTGAAGCCTATAGATTTTATAAGAAATTTAATAGACTCAATCATTTACAGAAAATCTACTATACTGCAAGACGTTAAGCTAGTCTATGAAAGATAAATAAAAGGCAGTACTTGTTTACAAAAATGTTGCAATCATCCATCTAATTGTTTTCATAACATTGACTTTTAAATGTCTCCCATAGTAAAATGGAAAGGGCATTGAACTTAACTTGAAGGTCCAGGGATAAAGTTCCAGCTCTACTAATGAGCGTAGAAAAGTCTCTTTCTAAGTCTCAGTTCTCTAATCTGTAAATTGAACATAAATGGGCACATCACCTCCTCTAGAACACAGGTCATTATCATAATCAAAAGAGATGACATGGGTGGAAACCAATGGATGACATTCAAGAAATAATCCCTATAAAAATGTCATTATACAATTACGTTCAACATTAAAACATTTCAAAGTAAAAAGTAATTATGAAAATTTAAGTATACTTAAGAATTATTTACTAATAGCAAACATTTATTGAGCACTTACAATGGAACATATTTTACATGAATTATTTAATTTAAACCTCACGAAAGTCTAATGATTTAGATAGTATTATCTTCTTTTTATAGTTGAGAAAAATGAGGCATATCAGAGATAAATTATCCAAATACATACAGCTAGTAAATGGTGAAGTCAGGAATTAAATCCGGGCAACCTAATTCTATAGCTATGTTCTAAAGCTAATCCTTTATGATATACTCCAAAATAATTAGAAGAGAAAAATATCTCTACAAAATTGTTAATTTGGGAAAAAACCTCTTAAATTTTAAATTACAAATAATAATCAGTAAATGCTTCTGAAATGCTTGATTCTATTTTGCTGCATTTAATTTTTCCATTTTATTACATATTATAAAGAAAAGTAAAAACAATTAAATGTGCAACAGTAAAAATATTATAGATTACCCATATGACAGATTATTACTCAGTCATAAATAATGTTGTAATAGGTATTTATGCAGATTTTCAAACATGTAGAAAATAATCTCAATTTTCATAAAAACGTCATTATGCACAGAAAAAAATGGAAAGATAAACATAAAGTGTTACTAATTGCTTTTTCTTAGTAATTTTATATATTTCTATATTTCTAAATTTTCTAAACATTCAATGTTTTTGTCGAAGGAAAAAATTTACAAAACGAACCACCTAGTTGTGACCACTAAAGCACAGAGTGATTTGGATGATTCTGCAAATCTGTAAATAATATTTGAGAGTCTAGAAAAGTATTCTAGGTACGAGGGATGCAGCAGTGGTAAAACAAAGTTCACAGATAAAGAATTAGATAAATTTATACTAAGAACTAATAGAAGAAGAGAACTTCAACCTTGTTACTCTGATCGTAATCACAGCTCCTATTGGCATATGGACCCCATTCCTCTATCTAAGAAGGTCCTGATTTGTTTTGTTTTGTTTTCCTTTCTTCTCAATTAAATTGTGGCTACATCCATCCACCACCTCTAAACATGGCAGCAAGTCATAACAGTAATATAAACAGCATCAGTATTTAAAATACAGTGGTTTAAAATATACTGAGAATAATCTCAGGTTAAGGAAAATTCTTTGGAATTTCCAACATCTTGATGACAATTGCTACCCCCTTACTAGTGTTTAGAGAAGGGAGAAATGTCACTCTATTTAAATTATTAAATATTCTTGTACAATACTAACTTTTCATTTACTTATTGTTCAGAAAAGAAACGATTTTCTAACTGTAAAATTCTATGTATTGAAAGAGTTTACAATGTTTAAACATTTAAACTTCTCTATCTTCTTCAGTACCCAATCTACTATCCAAAAGTAAGCTTTTTAGCATCAGTATTTAAAATACAGTGGTTTAAAATATACTGAGATGTAACATATCAAAAAGTATATTAAAAGCTTAAAAAGCTAAAATCATCTCCTCCACCCACCTAAAAAAAAACTTCGTTGTATGAATTTATTGTAACCTTTAAATCTTTCTTCATATATGCAAAATTCACACAAAAATTTTGAGGAAAATGATTTATAAGACAAGTTTAATAAAAGTTAGAGAAGGAAGGAAACAAAAAGGGAAAATAGGCAGGAAAGAAAGAAAGGAAAAAGAAAAAAAGAGGGGTGAGAAAAAAAGTGAAAAACTACTCACGTCTATGGACCAGGTCCCACACCTGATCAATCTGCTGCTGGACTGGAAAATGACCACAGTCATTGAAGTACTTAAGGAGCTCACTTCTTTCCAATCCTTGCCAGTCTTCTCTCTTGGCAAACATTGTTTCATAGACTAAAAAGGGGGAAAAAAGATGCAAAAAATATTTGCTTTATAAATAATATATCAAGTACAAACCACCTAAAATTTCATCTAGATTTGAAGAAACTTTAACCCCAGTTTTATTTTTATGTCTAACAATAAGCCTTCATGCTTAGAGTAGATCTATGTCAACCTCCTGTGGAAGATTAGAAGGAAGTGGGCAGGCTTCTCCCTCCCATATTCTGCAGGAGTAAAGCTTGGACTTGCTTCCCCAAAGAGAACACCACACCAGCATCCTCTGTCCTGGTTTACATGACAGTTGTCCACAGATCCTACGTACATAAACGCTCACTGCATCAGAAGACATAGCTTTATATCAGGATTTCTGGGGACCTGGCTTCTGCTGACTCATTTCAGTATTCATTGTTTATTAATTTCTGTAATTTTTCATCTCTTTCTGACATCTTTTTGAACTGCTGATTCCACTTTGAATTGATTGTTCTATTTCTGATTTTACTCCTTAATGGAACAATATTTACTTTTTGCTCACTGGCTTCACATATTCCTACTTCCTACACCTGGCTTAAGGCTTCCACAGAAAACCATTCATTCATGCCATCCTTCACCCATTTCCCATACTTGGCATTAGACAGGGGTTAGATAATGACTGAGAGAACTGATGCATAAATTTTGCAAGTGTAGTTCTCCATAAACATTTTATTTTTGTTATTTTTACATTTTATTATTTTTTTTTTTTTCATTTCAAAAAGGTGGCATTGAGTTTCCATCCATAAGCATAGGGAGTAGCCCTGTGAGGCTTTGAAATATGGACACGCAGTGGCAAAGGGCACCAAAGTGGCTTCTAACAGAAGTTAATGTATCATCCTGACACTCAACCATATGGACTTCAACTTTCCATCCATTCATTCAGTTTAAATGGACAGTCATGAGACATCAATTCAAGCAATATTTAGTGACTGTCTAAATATGAGTAGCTATTCTAGATCCTGAAACACAGCAGTATAAAAGTTCATGTTTAGTGTATCTGTGACTTTTTCTCTTTTCAAATAAGCAATCTAGAGCAGTTACTGTTAGCATCCGCATGCTTGTCCCTTACATTTCTATGCATGCTGAACTGACTTTCAATTGCTGGCATCTACATTTTATTGCCTAAGGGTTCCACCTCTGGCTGTAGGACTTGACTCTTCTGACCTGTGCAGCAAGCCAGAAGTGCCAGGAGACCCCACTAGAGCGGCCCTGAACCGCTGACTGGGGGAGAGTTGGTGAATAAAGACCCAGCACTTGAGTCAAGCTATATACACTGTTCCCTAGAGGAATTAAGCTCCAGTTGCCCAGATGGTAATCCACTTGATAATACACTCTTTTTTGACTTCCATCCCTTTCCTGTTGCACTTCTACATTCTGCTAATAGTAATTCCTGGGATCAACTCACAAATAAGTTAATTATACTTGAATTCTTGTCTCAGGGTCTGATTCTGGAGAAACCTAAGCTAATATACAAAATGCATCACCATTTTTATTTTTATGTTAAAATAAATATATTTCTCCTTAAAAAAGTATATATATACTCTTATTAGTTTTTCCTTGAATCAATCAGTTTTAGGTGTTTCTCAGTTGATCAGACTGATGTACATATTGACATTATGGCTTTATAACTATATTAATATATAACAATGCTCTTAACTTTCATATTATTCCCTGAAAGCAGATGTTCAGCAACACACTGGCAGAATTAATATTCTAGGTCAGTGTAATTAGGGTTAACATAAAACCTAAGTCATGAAAATTAATGAAATTTTCTAGTCATTAAAGGATACTTTAAAAAGGTGCATAGATTTCTTCCAGGTATCAAGTATCACTCAATTAGCAATCAAAATATGGAAAGGATGGAGACTTTTCTAAGGAACATGAAAACAAATAACAACCTGCAAATTCTACGAATTCTAGAGTTACTTTAGACCTCAATGCAAATGGATGCCTTGGTTTGTAATTCCTTAAGTCATTCATTTGGCTAATCTTCTTGTGCTGTTCAGATCCTATACTTGACAGAGCCCCATTTGTCCTAAATGGACTCCTTTATGTCAGTCTACTTTCGAAAAACCTGCCATAACAATGCTCTCAAATACAAATTGCATCATAGCCCTAGGTTCACAGCCTTCCACAGGATTCCCAACACTGTCAAGGTAAAATCCAATGGCCTCTATGCCCCTACTCCCATCTCATTTTGCTCTGCTCTGGCTCACAAACTTCATTCCAGTAACATCAGTCTCCTAGTTCCCTCCGACTTCAGCCTTTGTGCTTGCTGCTGCCTCTGTGTAGAACATTCTTCCTCCATGTATCCACTTGATTCCTCACTTCCTTTAAGACTATTACTCAAAATGCTTCTCAGCTAGAAACCACCAGAGTCCACATTCATGTTTTGTTTTGTTTTGCCTTGCTTTGTTTTGTTTCGTTATGACTGAGAGGTTATTTTTTTATATGCCAAAATAGTGAAATCTGTAATTCAAATTAAGAAGTCATAAAAAAAAGTGAAACTAGGAAAAATAAGCACAATTCTATAAGGTTAAAAATGACATTTAGTGGCAGAGTTTTGGGGATGAAGACAGTAAAAAGTAATGAGAGTATTTTGGAAATGATACATGATTTGGAATTTGGTAGCTAAAAATAGAGTGAAAACAAAAAGGCAGTCATTGTAATAACTATAAAGTTCTAGAGTACATATTTTAATAAATAATATATCTGTACATTCATGCTAGATTATGAAATATATAATTATTATTAATAAAGAAGTATTAAAAGTATCTTTCTGATTATTAACTAGAATTAATACTGTATTTCATATTTGAAAGTTGCTAAGAGAGTAGATCTTAAAAGTTCTCATATAAAAAAATTTTGTAACTACATATGGTGACATATGTAGACTTACTGTGGTGATCATTTGACAATATAATCAAATATCAAATTATTATGCTGTACATCTGAAACTAATATGTTATAAAGTTATATGTCAATTATATCTCAATTTCAAAAAGGCTGCAAAAAATAAAAGAATATCTTTCTGAATTTGTGTTAGTGGGTGAAGACTTTATGTATGAAAGTCTTAAAATCCGAGTGCATATGAGTATGCTATCTACTTACCTATCATCTGTCTACCTATCTGTCTGTCTGTCTGTCTATCTATCTATCTATCTATCTATCATCTATCTTCTCTCTCTTTTTAAAGGATGTTTAAGTAAAAGGATTGCTAGCAGCTTCCTAATATGAGAAGGGATTTCTGTTTCTCTGACTCACTCACTTTTTCTTTTTCCTATCTCAACACTTTGTTCATATATAATCATGCGTAAGCTATGTACATATCGATGGGTTTCTGAGCATATTATTAGTATTATTTTGAACAAATTGTTATCTGTTAGATTACATAGTAATTAAAATAAAGGGTTTTTTTTTTTTTTACTTATTTCTTCTTTACTTTATATAAACCTGATTTTCTGAACTATATTCTTTTCCTTCTCTCTAAAGAATTTCTTTTTAACATTTTTTGCAAGGCAGATCTACTGGTGACAAGTTGCTTGTTTGGAAACGTTTTTCGTTTTCGAAGGTCAATTCCACAGGATACAGAATTGTAGGTTGGTTGATTGGTTTCTTTCAGCACTTAAAATGTCTCACTCCATTCTTCTTGCTTGCATGGTTTCTGATAAGTCAAATATAATTCTTATCTTTCTTTATAGGCAAGGTGTTTTTTCTGTCTTTCAGGATTTTTTCTTTATCTTCGATTTTCTGTAGTTTGAAGATGATATGCGTAGGTGTCGTTTTGGAATTTATCCTGTGGTGTTTTCTGAGCTTCTTGGATCTGCGGTTTGGTATCTGATATTAATTTAAAGAAATTATTGTTCCAAATAGTTGTTACTATTTCTTTCTTTCTTCTCCTTCTGATATTCCCATTATGCATATGTTACTTCTTTTGTAGTTGTCCCACAGTCCCTGGATATTTTGTTCTATTTTTTTTCAGTCTTTGTTCTCTTTGCTTTTCGGTTTTCAATGATTCAAGTGATATAGCCTCTAGCTCATAAATTCTTTTCTCAGTCATGCCCAGTCTACTAATAAGTCCATCAAAGACATTCTTCACTTATGTTACAATGTTTGTTATCTCTAGCATTTCTTTGGGTTCTTTCTTAGGGTTTCCACATCTCTGCTTACATTGCCATCTGTTCTCACATGCTGTCTACTGTATCCATTAGAGCCCTTGGCTTATTTATTATAGTTGTTTTATATTCTCAGCCTGATAATTCCAACATCCCTGCCATGTCTGCTTTTGATGCTTGTTTTGTCTCCGCTAATTGTGTTTTCTTGCATTTTTGTATATTTATTTTTTTCTTGATAGCCAGACATAATATATTGGGTAAAACAAACTGATATAATAGGACTTTAGTAATGTGCTGGTAAGATTGGGGAGAAGGGAAGTGTTCTACAGTTCTATAATTTCATCTCAGTCTCTTACTGAGCCTATGTCTTTCAACTATGAAATTTATGAGCATTTCTCAATATTTTTTCTCTCCACTTATGTGGGTGGAATGAGCAGGGTGGACTGGCATTTGGTATTTCCCTTACTCAGGTCAGTTAGACTCATAATCCCCCAACAGGTTAGGCTCTGGTTAACTAGTTTCCCTTGAAGGCAGGCCTTGTTAAGAAGAACAGAGTGTTCTAGCACATTTCAGAATAGTTCCTCTTCTCTGAGATTTACTGTGGGAATCTGGTCAAGCTCCTGAAGGTAAAAATCACAATGCTCTGGTGCCCCCCAACTTTCCTGGGTTCTCCTGGAAATTTTAACTCTAGGGGTTGTCCACACTGAGCCTCCAATCATTCATCAGCTACTGTCCATTTTTTCTACCCTGTCCCTGGTTCCCACATCAGTTTCTGCCAATGAGTCTCTGCTCTGTTAAACCGTGACTCCCTGTATTCACGTTTGTCTCTCCAGTCTGGGGGCAGCAGTAGTTTGCCCTGTGTCCTCCCCTCTCTTACAGATATGAGTTGTTAATATTTTAGTGTGTTCAGTTTTTGTTTACTTGTTGTTAAGATGGAGTGGTGATTCCACTCCATCTACATGTGAAACCAGAAACCAGAAGTCCTCATTTATTTTTTTTAATCAAGAAATTATAATATCCATCCTAATTTTAAGCAATATTAAATTTATTAAATACAATAAAGATAAGAATCTCTGAAAGTTAACATATTAATTGGGGAATTTATTCTGTGGATAGAATTTCAACACTAATAAGCAACACATAATGGATATGTGCTGTTTAGTCTGCTCAGTGTTCATTTATTGTTATTTTGTTATCAATATGTAGTTTTACTTTGGGGAGCTACCCCTACCCCAATAGATACAACCTCTGTGGAACTTAAGATAAGTTCTTTGCTCTCCCACTGCAAAGTATTGGACACATGATTCAAGCTCAACCAATCAGGTGCTCTCTCCCTGGAATTTGAATGTAAGGCATAGGAACAAAAAGTCTTAAAATGATAGTGGCTTACCTAGCTCCCAAAGGAAAATAGAGACTGTCCCTTATTTTTTGCTACCTAGATCTGTGGTATAGCTGTGTTTCATGTTCTATCTGAAATTTGATTCTTTAGCAATCTTGCCTATGCTTTTCCTTTAAATATTCTTTTTGCTCTGGATAGCCAGAAGGAGTTTTCTATTGCTTATAAACACAAGAGCCTAATAAATTAATCCAAATATACTATATATCACCTTAAAATGAAAATAGCTTACAACATTGTAAAATACGATCTACCTTTGGTATTTAGGGGCAATTACATATAAATTGTATGTAAAACTTTAATGATTAAATTAATTTCAAACCTAAAATCAGATCACAAACAACTGCATCACTTACATTTTTTTCTGTCCATCCATTCCTCTAGCTCTATAAAGTTTATAATTTGTCTTGTCCTCCAAAGACCAAGTTTATATTTAACACGATGGATTAGTCTGCAATACATGTTTATAACTGCTTTCAAATTTGGTCCATGATACAAAGCCTATAAAATAGCAATATAGATAGTAAAACTCCTTATATATTTCTACTATTTACATTTAATCTCATTTTGGCCCTTTCATTTCATCGATCTCACCCAGTTTCTTAGATTATGGCTGTATTAATATTCCTGCTCAGGTTGGTTAAATACATGCATTATACAGGAAAATAATCTCCCTGAAGTTCAGTTCATTTCACTGAGTTGCTTTGTCATCAGATACTCATACTTCCCATAGAATACAGGTTTTAATGATAGATACTTTCACAGGAGCTTCCTAGGTCGGTGCCTAGATTTCTATAATAAGTAGCCTACTCAGCCAAAATAATAAATAAATAAAAGTTTTACTCAAGCATTATTGTGTAATAGATGAGTCTTGCCTAAGCTATCCACTCTGGGTCCTCAAATCTTTGTATTTTCTTCCTTTGTTTTTTATCAACTTTTCACTAGACTTCCTTAGGTTTTCTCTTTGATTTCTAAAAACTCTGAATATTAAAAAAATTAACAAATTAGCATATGTGCAAATTTTTTTTTATCAGTTTATCTTTCATCTGTAACTATGTTTCTGTATATAAATTTTCTATATTCTAATAGACTTTAAATTTTTTTTAAATATTGATTCATTTTAGGGTTTTCTTTTCTAAGTAGACAGTTTCATTTTATTTATCAATTGAATTATTTTTACATTTTCTAGCTCATTAATGGTTTTACTTATCTTCATTAATTCCTTGTAAGCTTTTTCCCTCCCGTTCTTGACTTCCTGGATTAAAGACTTAATTCATCTATTTTCATTATTTTTTAAAGAATGTATTTAAAGTTCATAAATTTTTCTGAGTCAGCTTTCTTGTGATGTGCTTTGCATACCTTTTCACAAGTGAAAAACCTGAAGCATAAAATCTTTAAATAACTTTTCCAAGGTCCCATAGCTAGTAAGTTGAAGAATTAGTTTTGAAACCAAAACAGAAACACTCCAGAGCCCACACTTTCAATTATACATACAATATGTTCTTCTTAATTTACTTGAATTTAGTATTTTTCACCCATTCTGTGAATTTTTGTTTTGTTTTTTCCCTAGTATATATATATTTATATAACATTTATGATTGTTCTTGCTTTTATCATTTATTTTCCATTTTTGATTCCTTAAAGGTTATTTAAAAATTTTTTTACCATCACTTAATTTTATGATAGTTTTCTAAATTTTTTAAATACTATGTTCAACACTGTATTTCTTAATTTATCAATATTATCAATGAAATATTTCTTAATTTGCCTGAATGAAAAAATTAACATAATGTCACGACTTTCCTTTCTCCTCATTGCATCTGAATTCCATCAAAGTTTAGGCATATTTTGAATCTTTACTGATGTCTTTCACATTTTTATAACATTTTCCAAGGTATATTTTTAATCTGCCTTTTGTTCAATAGGCTCTTGTCTTTTTTTAAATTTGTTTGTTTGTTTTTAATAATGAATTGCTCACACTTTTGAAACATTTCCCATTATATGAATCTTAGTGGGAGGCAGAACTCAGCTCCTGCAATTTGAAGCTACAAATCAGACACTCATGATTCAAGCCTCCTCTGTTGCTAGGATGCAGACACATGACGAAGTTTCATCCATTATCTACACCAGCCTCAGGTTTTGAATCAAAACTAATAATGCTTTTAAAAGCAAAATAGTGGGAAATCTATTTGCGTGGCAGAATAACCGTGGCAGCAATATCCATTTTTCAAGGGCAGCATTCATGGAAGAAAGAATACCCAGGATTCGGTATCTACTTCAGACTCCATGTAGGATTCGGCTGGAGTCTTGGGGGCCATCTGTGTTCACCATTCCTTCTTATTTTTGAGCCTCTCAGTCCTCAGCCCAATATTCTATTCAATATCTTTCTGTTAAAATCTTTCAGTAGGTTCCTTTGCTTATAATTGAGAATCAAGCAATGTTTTAATTGTATCCTTAAAATATGAGCCAAAGAGTCCCTGCTTGGTATTTGCTGCTCAGATAGATGATGACATTTGCTAAGAGAGCAGGAGCTTTGGGCAGCCACCAAAGCCAATTTGAGTGTCTTTACTTCTAAATTTAATAAGTATTCTTTTGAAGACACAACTTAACTTATGAGGGAATCCTTCTCAATCTGAGGCATTCAGAAGGTTATGAAGGAGGTTTTCATGGTTAAGAAATTATGGTTCTTATTACAGCATGCCTCTCTGCCAGTCTTGAGTTTGGAAATATGCCTCAGCTATGATGATATGTATACCTCAGTATGTAACTCTTTACCGCATTCCTAAGCATTTTTAAAGATAGAATTTATCAGAAAAAATGTACAAATTGATATTTATAATAGCAATATTAAAATGTAAAAGGCTCATTGCAAATTGCTAATTATAATTTTCCAATCTCTTTAGGATAAATTTATCATACTTGTCACACATCGACATTTATAAGAAATTTTTTTCAGTATGCGTTTTCAGTCTGCCTTTTGTTTGATATGGTCACGTCTTTTTTAAAAAATGTAATGAATTGCTAGTTTGTTTGGAGAGTTCTACTACCACGTAACTAACTCAGTGGGATTTAATTTCTTTGATTACTAGTAACGGTGGCCCCTATTCATGTTTACTAGCCATTTATATTTCTCCTACTGTAAAGTATGAATTCATGTCTTTGACCTATTTTTCTATTATTATTATTATTATTATTATTATATTGCTTATCAGTTTCTGAGAGAGGTTTACATGTTGACATTTTAAAACTTGTGCAATATTTCAACAAATGTTTTCCAAAGTTTAACTTTTAAAAATGTTAAAAATGTCATAGACCTATAAGCACACATTGTGACCACATTTATTGACTGAAATAAGTCTAAACTTGTCTAAAAAGTTATATAGGACAATATCAAAAGTGTCTTTATTCAAAAATCTTATAAAAGTGAAAAGGAAAAAGGTTTTTAAATGACTAAGCCTATATACAATAAAATAAAAATGTAATATTTTGAATAGTTATCTTAAGTACACACACATAAACACATATTTACAAATATATAAGCCACAAATAACATTAAGCGTGATTTTTGTATTCAATTCCCCACCCCCTTAAAGAATTAGTGAAGCCCTTAGCCACACACATGTAGCTAAAGGTCATGTCTATCTCCTGGGTTTTGTTCTCTTTTATAGGCCTCTTCTCTGTGTCCCCTGTTGTCCCCATTTTGACATAGGTCAGAATGATTATTTTTATTACTACCTGAGCACATGTCCAATCATTCTACATCTAATTATTTAGTAGTGTAAAGTCTAAGTACACTTGGTTGGTCAACTCTATCACTGAATCTTGTGCTCTTCCAATGCACTCTGCAAAACCTTAGTAGTCATCCCTGATTGCCACAGAATTAGTGTCTCTCTATATAAATGTACCTGTGGCTCTCCTCATCATCTCTCTGATATAAGTATACCCCACAGGCTATACACTATCAGAATGGAGTTTCATCTGGCCTCAGTTTTGGGCAGGAGGCTCCAATGTCCGTGTTGAGCCTGATTTGAGAAAACACGTCACCATTTTTCAATGATTACTGCATACTATTGTTACCAGAATGGCCTAATGTTTTAAAGAGTCTGAAGCCATACAGACTTAGGTTTGATTCTCAAAATTTGAGTATACCATTAGCTAGATGTGTAACTTTAGCTGAATTACGTTACCTCTCTCTGCTTTACTTTTTATAACTACTAAAGGTAATTATACAAACAGGAGGAATGTCACCAATTTAATTCTTGATCATCAACTTCATCTGAGTTCTTAAAGCGGCCTGGAAATTCACCCATATTTTACTCATCGTCTCTCTTTCTTCCATTTTCCATAGAAACTCAATCTCCTCAAACATTCAAACTCACTATCTAAATGCTCACTGTAAGCAAATGACCTTCTCATTTGCTTTACATAGAGAATAAACAGATAGCAAAGGAGAAGCAAAGTTAGCACAAACCTAGGTGATTCTGGCCTTGTAGTAAAAGTAGACCCAGAACTGTTGCTGGGTTAAGGATAAACCAGGCCTTTTAAAAGCCCAGAGTTTCTAGCTTGACACAGTCAGCAAAGTAGATTATTCATATCATTTTCTTAATTCAAAGGAGGTGGGCAGAATTTATTTAGAAAAATCACAGATTTATTGACAAGGTGACAGACTATTCAAAATTCTACTTAATTGAATCTACAT
The DNA here is from genome assembly GCF_902729225.1 of Pteropus medius. Classification (NCBI taxonomy): domain Eukaryota; kingdom Metazoa; phylum Chordata; class Mammalia; order Chiroptera; family Pteropodidae; genus Pteropus; species Pteropus medius. The sequence goes on along the minus strand of NW_024346667.1, from coordinate 8,281,012 downwards.
TAGAAATTGTGAATACGTTATAATATTTAACATATGCTTTACCTTGACCTTTATTCTTTGGAATCTTCTGCGTTCGAGCCACCCTCTGATATGTGCCTGCACGACAGTGATCATTCTGATTGTGCGTTTGGTAATTATGAATCTGTGCCTTTCTTGGAACACTTGGAAGATTTCTATGTGTGGTCCAATTCTTTTAACTTTATTGTCAAGATTACCACCTTTACCTAGAATAGGTTTTAGCCTAAAAACAAAATATAAAACTTTTTATTATAGTTAACAAAAAAATATAATAATATGACATATATTATTATAATTTACACTCAGACTTCATATACATCACCTGAATATGTCAATAGGGTTCTCCAAAGAAGGCCAAACATGCCAGAATCAATAAAACATATATAAAATTAACCTTCTGAAGTAAGAAAACCCAAAAGAAAGTGAAATTTGTCAAACCTTATTCACTACTATTCAAAAGAAAGATGTAGTATCTAAGAAACAAAGTATTTTTATATGACAGAGAGAGTCAGTCAAAATAACTTTCCTGTCCCAGAAGTTATTAAACTAAAGACTACTTCAAAATTATTTGGCACTGATACTCTGCTTTCTAAAGATCTTCTGAAAATTAATTTTATTTTCCAAATGCTCTCAATTGAGAAGCACAGTAATGTGCTGGTAGAGTTGAAGAATACAGGATCACAGAAGTGAGGTATCATATTGGAAACTGACAAGTCTTGCAACACTGATATGGATGGTCCTTGCAGTGAAGATAAACACGTAAGAAAACTGCAGACTTTCTACCATGAACAGACTCTCTGTAGCCCTGGTAACCTTGCATCGGCTTTTTTCCTTTATATATCTGTTGTTTTTTATATGGTAGTCAGTTTTTTCAAAGTCTTCCAAAGTCCAAAGTCTACTTTCCTTATAAGGTCTAGCATACAAAAATCCTTTTGTTCTTCTTAATTACTTTTGTTTCTGCATTTTTCACAGGTGAAATTCCAATGAGATAAACAAGTCAATTCACACACCAGAGCTGATTCTTACCCTGAAAGTATACTGTATAGAGAAACCTCTGAATCTCATGTCCAACTTTCCTGATTCCCAGGAATGGATAGCGCTAACTCTGTTTCTGCATTTTTATTTCCTCTCTGAGTCTGTTTTGATGTTTGCATTAACCTGATTCTTGCTGAGTCCTGTTTAATTTTAAACAAGGCCATTATTTTTCTTCCCTTGGTGACTGAAATGTTCAAAATCTAGTCTTGATTATTTGACTCAGCCATCTAGTCTTAGTTAAGAGAAAGTTGGTAGATGACAGAGAATCTCAGCTCAATCTTTTTCATTTGTCTTTTCTATTGGTTTGTCTTGAAGCTTATGGTATCTTCTGAAATACAGAGAGACAGAGACAGGGAGAGAGAGACAGAGAGAAAAAGAGAGACACAGAGAGATAGATTGAGAGAGAAAGAGAAGAAATGAATTAAAATTAGTTGTTTTGGTTAAAAGTTATAGTTAATATGAATGATTAGAACTCTATTAAGTAAAAGAATTATGAAGAAAAGCAAATATGTTTACAAAATGATGGATGTGTGTTATCTGTTTTTTTATCACCTGAAAAATAATTTTATCTTAGGCCTTTGACTTAAGGATTTTGATCAACAGTACGTCTCTAAATAATTGGAAAGTTAAAAATAAAGCAAGGTGAAATTTGAAGATGAAGAATAATTTATAGAAGGCTTGACGAAAAGTGAACTAATTTGCACATAATGAGTTTGAAAAGAAAATAAAAAAAATACCAAATTTTGACAAAGTTAGGTCAATTGTGAACCTGACAATGTCTTTCCAACCTATCTGCTGGCTATGCCACATGGCTGTATAGAGAAGTGTCATAATATAGAGAAGTGCCTATGAATCCTTGATTATACAATGTTTCATATGTGGTATACAAAAAGTAAAATTAGAATTTGATTTACTTTCTGTTACATTGACAAACTAATTTTTGAATACACAAGCTGCTCTTAATTTGACAGAGAAAAATCAGTACCTTCAATACAGTTTGCCTAGAACATAAAAATTCCTTATATCATAAAATATTCCTTTTAGCATTCTTATCTGTTTTCCTTCTTTGTCATCTCCTTCTTGTAAACGCTGCAATTACTAATATTTAGTTACTTGTGGTTATGTTACTTTTTTTTTACTCTAAAGGCACCTATGACTTTTGCTCATGCTTTGCATCCTCTGACAATTCTTTCCAATATTGTTTTCTTAAATTCGAACCTCAAAATTAAAAACAGTCACAATGTCTTTCCAACCTATCTGCTGGCTATGCCACATGGCTGTAGGACCATATCGAATATTCTTTTTCACTATTTAAAAGGAGGAATGATAGAAATGGCAAGGTAAATATACATGGTTATCATATAAAATGAACCAAAGATGGCTCTTGAATATTGGCCCATATGTTGTTTACTTCTTACATCAGGCTAGAGCCATTAACCAAAAGCCTGCTGGCTCCAAACACAATTCTTAGACTGTCGATCATTTTAAAAATTGCCCAAATAGTTATATTCTTAGCCATTCAGAGCCCGCCTGCTTGGCATATCCCCCAAAACTACAACCAACATCTGTGATCATAGATACGAAACCCTGGGGCTAAAAAGACCTCATGCCACGGCTTTGGAGCTCTCTCTTTGGAGACTCCCCATCTTAATGCTGAATGATATCACCTAGACACATAAGCCCCTCTCTGGCTCCCCTCTCCCACAGGGGTTCCCTTACTCTCTTCCCCTTCTGAATGGTGGCTCTATTGTCTCTAGAAGGCATTCTGCTGTGAGGAACTTCCCTTTTCATGCAAAACTGTCCATGTGATGCCCAAAATAAAGCTTGTTATGTGCTAATGCCTCATCTTAGCCATGTCATTTTTTTTTTTTAATTAACCCCAAGATTCTTGAATTCATTACAATGGTCCATACTTTTATTTAATTCAGCAGGATATTGAGAGCTATCTTAATTACCAAAGTCCAAAATATGAAAAGAGGTGAGTGATCAAAGAAAACTGCTGCCTCTTTAAGTCAAATATATAACAACTAAAATGTTATTAATATAAAGGTATTAGAAGCATGCTGTGGTAAATTGATTGCACTGATGGCCCATTAATGCCTCCTTATATCCCTGTTTTTGCAATATGATTTTATAGCTCTGCCCCTCAAGAGATGGAAGTCTATTTACCCACCTATGAGACTGGGCTGGCCTTGTGAATGCTTTACCAATAGAATTCTATGGAAATGATGCTGTGACAATTCTTAGCATGTGCCCCAAGAAGCTTTACACAGGTCCATTCTTTTGGAATCCTACATCATTATGAGAACAAGCCGGCAATCCTCTAAAGGATGAGAGACCACATGAAGAAGAGACAAGTCATATGCAACTCGAATGAGTTGTACCCACTGAGTGATAGCTGAGTCTGGACTAGATCATCAAAATTACCTCAGGATGAATAATAGTAGTTGTTTTAAGCCACTCAATTTCATGATGTTATTATAGCAATAGAAAACATATACTTATGTTGATACCCAAAGGCTAATAAAATAACTGTCAAATTGATTTTTAAAAATATTTTTATTTCAGAGTAAATTATCTCTGTCAAGTAGTGACACTCATGTCACACACTTTATAAGATATTTTTTTTTTAAAAAAAACCTTGAGGTCTGTAAATGTCCTGTGTAATATGTTCTTATTTCAAGATGATCAATGACTAAATCCTTGTGGGATGAATATGTATGTCTTTAGTAGAGGACTCCATTTCTCTCCGCTCTGATACTATTGGTTATTATACCAAATACATACTAAATATATATTATGCCATTCAGTCGTATCTACAAGTGGCTTCTGCCTTTCTCACGCTTGCCCAAAATTCTTGATACAAGTTACAGCTCATAAATTTTGTCTTCTGAAATAAACATAAAAAGAATGATAGCCTTATAAAGAAATGCATTTTCTTAACAATTTATAGTAGAAAGAAAAGACATATTACTACAGGCTTTTCAGTTTAAACTGATATAACCATAAACCTGCTGTAACTCTAACTTCATGTCTCTTTAATCCAAGATCCAAACAGAAAAAGAATTAATTACCTAGGATGGAATAAATTATGACTAATATTAATTTTTAATTAAAAATATGAGAAAACTCCATTTCTTTGTGAGAAACTACTTATAAATGTCAATTTATTTTATTTTACTTGAACTCACTAGAATGAAACATCCCTTAAATGGCATAGAAATGGTTCCAATTCACCCCTTAGAATTCTAGGAAAAAATCCTAATGAAAAATTTTAATACAGATCATAAGTTAATAAATTATCAGAAGTAATAACTTTATAGAAATAAAGAGCATATATTAATTTATTGTATTTATAAAATAATGTAGTATAATAGTATACAGAATGGCTTTATTGAATTCTTTATATAAGTATTTGTTTACAAAGTTTTAAGAAAAATAAATACTATTTTATTTCTACCATGATATAACTGAAAATCTAATTTGTATTCATTTTCCATAAAGATATTGTGTTTAAAGGCAAGTCATTTAACTAGTTGTGGTAGCTCCTTTTAAGGAACATGGACTCACTTATTATGTGAAAATGATGACTGCTAAATACTAGATAAACGACCTAGTTTCTCCTCTGTTGCTTAAGGAATTCCTACCTGATAGAATGTCACTTCCTGACAAATAAGGAATATTGGGGAAATAGAGGATATTAAAAAGAAAAAGAGCTGCTTACACCATTCTATATAATGTAGGTAAAACCTGGAAGAGGAAAATAGAATGATTCTTAACTCCTAACTTCAATAGAACTGACAAGAGCAATAAAAATACCTCTACCACATAAAATCATTTTAAACAATATGACAATAGGGAATTTATTAATCTAAACAGAAGTTACTAATGTCTTCGTATTATATGATTCTAATTTTGCTAACCGTACAATAAGGACATTTTTATATTTTGATCAACACTTCTTATTCCATTTATACTAATAAACTGGCCTGATAAAATATCAAGCTAATGATATTGAATCAAAAGTTGCTAAACCAACTTTTTAGTCAAAACTGTGCCTTATGAGTACAACTTAACTGCAAGGTAGAGCCGAGAAAACAAACTGACAACTTGTCTTCCCTCTCACAAGTAAGTATACACATAATATCTCACAGTCAGGGGAAGAAAGACATCTTTTATCCTCAGATAAACAAACATAGGTAATTCTCTTTAGAACTAACCTCTAAAAGAATTAAGATCTCCAAATGAAGTTACATGTACAAAGATATTCTTTATTGTTTCATTTATAATGGGAGAAATTCAGTATAAATAGCTAAAGAGTGTTATATCCAATAAATAAATTATTGCAAAGTCATAAAAGTGATACTTATGAAGATTATATAATAAGAAAATGCTTATGATTTCAAAAATGATACATAAAATGAAGATATTAAATTATATGCATTATATGATTGCAACATTATTTTTTAATGACATATATAAATAAGGCCAGAAAGAAGCATGCCAAATATTATTTGTGACTGTGTTAATGCAGTGTTTCTGAATCAAGGGTGGTATCAGAAACACCTTAGAAGTATTTCCAAGGCACTCTTGCTCAGGTGCATCCCTCATAAGATTCCGATTCATGAAATCCTCTAATAAAATAGATGCAAATCCCTGACTGTACACTAGGTTGTAGAGAAAACTTTAGGTGGAAAGAAAAAAATATTATTTGCTTCTTGTTTTCTATTTTGTTCAGATTTTCTGAAACAGACGAATATACATTGTGTAATATAAAGAAAAATAAGTAAATCCATTATTATTAGTAGTAGTAGCAATTTACTTCTGACACACTTTCTCCTTCAATCCTCGAAATAATTTTATTGAACAAATGTTGCTATTCTGATTTTATATACTGATGCTGAGATAAATTAGGTGACTTCCCAAGATCATGAAGGTGTAATCAGCACAGTAAGAATTCAAAGCCTTCCTTGTTATGTGTGTGATAAAATCAAAAAGGACAAAATTATGTCATGACTTCAGAAAAGCTGGTATTGGCAGTCCCCATTCCTCAATGGTTAGGATAATTTGGGTGACAGGTTTTAGGTTTTTGTTCTTTTTCGGAACAGATACAGCCAGACCATTTATACTGACTCTATTACACAAATGTTCAACTTCATGAAGGGTACAAGAATGGGTTGTAAATAGATGAGATTTGGGAAATATAGTGTTACTATAAAATCTATGGAGGCTAAGTAATCTCCTCTTAGAGAATAAGTAGGAACTATGTTTTGTTTACCCTTCCAAATGTAATTTTTAAATTTACCTTCCTTCACAATGTCTTAATATAATTCTAATATGGAGAGAATTATCGTTTTTATAGATTCTTAGCCATTGAAGAGTCTCTATAAAATTATTTTAGAAAATATTAATGAAGATAAAAATGTGAGTCATTAGAGGCTAGACATAAAACCAGTTTTCACCAGAGAAGAGACCATCCCCTTTGTCCTTGAGCCACATTCTATGAAAGTCATTCTAAGAAAGACTGAGAAAAAGACTGAGGCTGAATAGCTGAATTTGACTTTTTTACTTGAAGTTTGACAAATCTATGATCAAGGTATCAAATCAATTAGTTTTCAGTGAGAAAAGAAATCATTAAGCAAGACTGTATGTGAGAAAAGATGCAATAAGTTAATTAATAAGTTAATCATGTCTAAACATTAGACACTGAGTTTGGCAAACATTTGAACAGGGAATTTCCTTTCGGCTGCTAATGCTTATATGGTAATATACATTAAACACTAAATCAGTTTTTAGAGTTTGGTTCAGATATTGCTACTAATTAGTTTTGGCTGATATTGAAGTATTTTGTATGCTCCATTTATAAAAGCACTGTTTGCCCATCTGTTCATAGGTTGAGAGTGATTAAAGGATACTTATTTTGGCTGTTGCAAAAGCCAAATACTTTTTAAGCTGCAAATATGTGACAAAACCAGTTCGGGTTGCCAAGTTCAGAAATACATTAAAAGGGATTTGTGATGCTTCCCTCCCTCAATTCCTCTTCCAACCTGCATTATCGAAAAGTAAATATCACTGCTTTCCTGATTAGACTGGCATGCCCGCTTTGTCTACATGCTTTGCAATTTAGTTATAATTTACACAATTTACTCTGATTTGGATCCTCTGCTACCAAGCTGTGTCAAGTGCTTTCATTTCCTGTATGTGCGGCCTTGAAGTAGAAACACGTGATGCTCTCGTGCTTTGAATGCAGGATTGGAAAGCAACTTGGGTAACGCATGAAACAAGTTTGTGGCCTACTTTAATCCCCTATATGAGATCTGCTCAGTTTGAAAGCAAGGCATTAAATTCAACATGGGTGCTACAGATTTTTAGGAACAGGGATATAATACATTTCCATGCATAATATTGTCTAAATATTATTTAATACTCCATTTCCAAATCTTCCAAAGAGTTTGGTACTTTCTGCTAGCAAAACGTGTTTACTTCAAAAATCAAAGTGGGAAATCCTCCTGAAGTGGAAGATAATACTACTTTAATTTAGACAAAATTTTTAAATTGTTTAAACATCTAAATAACATGTGTTCTGTTCTGTGCTTTCTACACTGTTTTTTGTATCCTGATCATTCCTCACAATGCTAGTCTGCCACAACACCCACCCCTGTGCCCTCGACCCCCGCCAAAAAAAAAAAAAAAGAGACTTCCTATTTTTTGCTGCTCCTAGTTCCACAGCAATCTTTTATTTTAAACTAGATCATATTAATGGGTGGAGGCTGACATTCTATTTAAAGAGTATTTGCCTTAAACAGTTTATTATCTGAAGTGCTCTAACTAGTACTTATCCGGAAATGTAAATGATATAAGGGACTGAGAGGATTTCTTCTTCCTGGCCTACACCTGATTTTCTTCCAAAGAAATTCTCCCAGCCCAGTATGTCATATCTACAGAAATATGAGTTTCCCCAACACTCTCTCAAAACAAAATAGAGATTTTAAAATTCCAAATTCAGTTAAAAAAAAAAACACAGTTACTCTTTCTCTCACTAATATAAAGAATCATTTTGGAAGAGCACTATTTACTAGGAATTAAACTGAAATGATCGTTTCACATAATAAAAAAGCAAAAGCAGAAAGGAAATACTATTTTTGTTCAAATTTAATTGATTCTGACTTTATGGTAACCTATGACATACTTTCAGGGAATTATTTTTAATTCAAACATTTAAAACTTCTTTTTATTATACCTACATGTTTTATCATTAGGGCACTGAAAAAAATTACTTTTGAAGACACTCAAAATGACTAGAGTGTTTATGCCAAAAGTGTAATGAAAGCTGATATTTCTATGGCACAGTGACCAGAATTGTCCATTTTTATGAGCTTATATTTGGAATATATATGGAATATAGGGAACATGATGAGTTGTCTACTTTTCCTCAATATACCAATTTATTTCTCTTGGGAAACCCTCTGCTCTCAACCTAAACTTCAGTCGGTTATGGAGGATTCTATGAGTTATCAGTTGGATGATATGTGAAGAATTAAAGAAATTAATAGGGGGGCCAAGAGCCAGAGTATATACAAAAAGAATGTCATCCCATCCCAAACTCATTTCCTTTATTTTAACTTTTTTTATTATTATTGTTTTATTATGTTTTACTAAACTGCTATACCAGAAAATGATACATAATATTTCTGAATTTCAGGAAGGCAATTTTCAAGGTTCTCATAAAATCTCTGTAAACAAAGTGGAGAAATATGGGCTGATAGGGTAGTCTTAAGTGATTAGGTGGATAATATTACTAGCTGAAATAAGAAATATAAGAGAAGACTTGGAGAGGGGAATACATAATTATTTCAGTTTTGAGAGATGATCATTGGTAACCAGTGAAGTTACCCACGAAGCAGTAGAAAGTTTGAGATAGGAGCTATAAATGGCTAGAAAGAAAAGTCATTACAAGGCAGGAAAAAGACCCCCAAAAAACTTAATTCATACATTGAACAAATATTCATTCATTTATTCACTCATACCTTCATTCATTCATTCATTCATTCATTCAATGTAAGATGATCTTCCAGCACTGAGGATACCCAAGTAAATAAAACAGAAAATTTCCTGTCCTCATGAACATATATTCTAATGAGAGAAACAGAAAATGATCACAGTAAACAAGTAAAGACTATATTAGAAGGCAATGTGTGCTATGGTAAAAAAATAAATGGTTGGGGAGTACTGGCAGGGGTGGAAGATGAAATTTTAAAGTATGTCATGGCAGGTATGAAATTATTGAAAAGGTAACCCGTGAGCTAATTTATCTGAGGTAAATATCACAAGGAGCTAAATCCAATGTTGACATGTGATAGCTCTACTTGAAAAGTTCTGCAGTTGGTTAATACATAGGATTGTACAAATAATTTCTTAGACCCATGAGGATAATTAGGTACAGTTCCTCCATCACTGTAGTTAGCACATCGCTTTATAATTATCTCTGAGTGTATCTCCCCTCCACACTTTAGATCCTCTGAGGTCAACTACTTTTCTTTGTACACTTGACAATATACAATAGATGAAGGGAATAAAGGGAATAAAGAAAAAGAAAAGGGGGAGATAAAAGAACAGAATGAGGACACATTAAACTAGATGAGATGGTCTCGGGGTTTGCTACTTTTGAGTTTTATTTATTTGCACTCCAGTTATGTGACTCTTTCAGGATTTGCCTTGGGCTGGTCATATCACCTGAGCTGGAAGGTCAGCCAGAATAATTCTCCAGGTGTGTGCGTGTGTGTGTGTGTGTGTGTGTGTGTGTGCACGCATGCGTGTGTTTGTAATAAGAGACCGTTCCTTTTGGTAAGAGCAGAAAGTAAGTCAATTACAAATACATGGAAGCCAGCCATTTTTCCTTACCACATGGTAAAAAAGTCTGTAATAAGAGGTATTAACCAAGTAGGGGCAAGCAGAGATTAAAAAGAAATGAAGGGAGAGTATATCCTGAAGACATTATTTGAGTCCGCTGAATCTGTTTTGCTGAGATGTTAAATGGACATGAAGCAAAGATGCCCACCATACTCTACATAACTGGAATCTCTGCTTATGTGGGCAACCGATTTAAGTACCATTTTGCTTAAGCTAATCTGAATTACTATTGTAATGAAGATATATACAATTCATTAGAATTACAATTCTAATGAAGATTTTATATATATATTTTATATATATATTTTATTTCCACTAATTTTATATATATATAATTTTATATATATAATTATATATATAATTATATATATATAAATTTATATATATATATAATAATTTTTTATATATATAATTTTATATATATATAATTTTATATATATATATATATAAAATTAGTGGAAATAAATCGAGGGACTTAATCTAAAAAGGGAAAATTGGTAACTAGGATGACTTCAAAAAGACAGAATCAGAACTAATGGGTACCAGCTCAAGGGAGATATGTGTTGAACTTCACACAGGAAACTGTCCGAAAATCAGGGCAGTCCTTAGGATTCAATAGGATGCTACTTGAAGGGATACATTAAAAATCCCTAGAATTTTCAAGTAGAGGCTATGTCAATACCGTGTTATAGAGGCAATTCACCCTTTGGATATAGGGTTTTAATAAAAATCTCTAAGGTTCATAAAATTTTGAGAATCTATAATTTTCCCAAGGCAAACACAGAAGCAGAAGTATCACTGGAGAAATATTATCCACTATAAATTTATTTTCAAAAAATGCTTAGGCTAGGTACTGACTCAGAAAAAAAAAAAAACTGTTCACACAAGATATCTAACAATAAACAAGCTAAAGTTTCATTAACAGGTAACAAAACTTTAGAAGAGACCAAAGAAAAGTAATTAGGTGGTAAATTGTAAAACTGTTTTGAGATCAAATAAGAGGATTTGACCCCTTCCCAGGAAAAGGTGGTGATGAACAAATACAGTGATTTTTAGAGATACAAAGGAAACGCTCAAGTACCTTCCTAAATCTCCAGACTGAAATGCGAACTTCATACTTAGATATACCAGTAAATGTACTATATTCTATTATATCAAAAAAGGAAAAATTTAGAATTGGTAGTGTAATTTTGCCTTCCAGTAATATATTAGTGAATCATAAACTGTTAACTACTATCCTTTCAGTTCCAGAATACTACAAAAGAGAAAGACGAAAGTATATAATTATTCTTCATCTGCATATTTACATGAACTATCTGGATGCTTGGAATCTTAAAGAACCTTTTGAAAAATAAAAAAGAAGAAACTTAAGTGTTCCAAGATGGTACACTTTACTTCATAGATGTTATATTTAAATAACATTTTTAACATCTAGAATTGAAACCATTAAATATCAAAAAGGTGAAAGGCTGATGACCAGCCTCTGAAATTATTACACTATAAATTTAATATTATGAATCAGCAATAGAATGTTTTTACTCTATGAATTAAAGTCCTGTCAGTTGTTCTATACTTCAAAATCAGTTGGTCATTTAAAAAAAATATATTATGTGCTTTAGAAACACAACAAAAGAAAAACTTATCACTGAAGTCATACTAGTCTGCAAGAGATTAACAGCTGACTGCAGAAACAGATCAAAAGAGAAAAAGCATTTTATTAAAGGAATGCAGTAGGTTATATAAAAGGAAAAAAGAGATGTTTGCACTATAGTTAGAGGCACCAAACAAATTCAAGTGGACCTCAAGGAAGACTGTTTATATAAAAATGAAATCTTTCTAACAGAAAATAAAAGTATAGTGTCAGAGTTAATAATGCAGTGGATCACAATGAATACAACTCCTGGCTCACAGTCTTCTTTTAGAGACGGAGAATGAACTCTGCATAAGCTAATGCATTACTTTCCTTTACCTAATAATATAAACCACTTTTGAGACTTTATAGTAAAGGTACCATATCAAAACAAGAGGAAAATGGGTCAGGCCTAAAGAAGTTAATGAAGAGATTTAAAAAAGTGATGCTAGCAAAAGACAAGATATCACCTTACTGTAAAACAGCATTTAATATTTACCTTTATGATAGTTAAAAAAATAAACATATATGCTATAATTTATGTACACATTTCATTCTTTAACTAAAAATTAAGCGTTATATATTTGGTTTAATTCTTTCTGGTTTAGAAGTTTTGTAAAGGTATTTTACTATAAAACACAGAAAACTCAGAAAAATGTTCCTTTGCCAATTCTAATTGAACTGAGATCGCTTGGCTTTTTTGAGCCAATTAACAAAACCCTCCTTTTCCTTAAAAAGTTTTAGGCTTTCATGACTATATTTTAATCTTAGAATGTCTAACGATCCTCTGAAACTCATGGAGTCCTAACAATTTCAAAATTTATTATTTAAATTGAAATGTTAAGGAAGTAGAACCTTTCTTCAGAAATTAAATAATTTTGTTTTATAAATGTTCACCTATGAAAATTATACTCTATAAATGTTGGACAAGAATGTGTATAAAATAATTACAGCAGAATTAGAAAATCAAGGCAATAAGAACATCTCTCATAAAAATACACAAATATACATATAAGAATAAAAAATAAAATCAACTAGCCATTGTGTGGGATTTGCAACCTAGCAAATTCATCATAAATGTGCTCGATTTGAGCATATAGCTCTTTATTTGATAATGCTGTTAATAAAAACTCATATGCACATTTCTGCACATACTTGTACATATTTGCACATATTTCTACACACTACTATATCAGCGTTTCCTCTCTTTCTAAATTCTGACATCTTCACAGTTGAAAAAACAAGAAGATAAACCAAAACAATATGTGAAAATTTGCCTTTTAAGTTTTATGATCATTGAAGATTAGCATAGAAATAATGATGACTGCCTTATCTACCACTACTTATCCATATAAGGCAACAGGTTCCATTCTCTACCAAGAATAGGAGTGGGTGCTCAAATCTGAAGTAATTCCAAATCAAGTGCAGCAGCAACATTTTTTAGTTGGCTTAACTTCCCATCCCCACCTTCTAACAGCCAAGTGACCGCCTCCTTAAAAACACTGCTGAGTGGGTGCATGAACCACTCCTATTTGCCAACTGAAGAGGGTTCCCGCAAAGCTGTGGGTATGTGTAAATGAATTCCAACATCTTTTTTTTTTTCCCCTATAACTAAGAACAGAGAGAGAAAAACAAACTTTTGTATTTACTGTAGTCAGGCAATGGTAATCTGTGTGTGACATTTTTATCCTCGAAATGCAAAAGTACTTCAGAAATTGGCCAGTACCTTATTGAAGTTGACTGATGACTCGATGGAAGGTTATAATATACTCTGCCTAATGCAGAATCTAAAGAAACCTCTAGCTGAAAATATATGAGAAATTCTTCTCTAACGAGAAAAATCCTTCAGCTTTAAAGAGTCCCAACATTTGGATTCTAAAGTATCATGGAACCTCTATGTTAGAAATGGTGCAGGATTTTAAGAAATAAGAAAATCATAATATTGTTTCATTTAAATATTTTCAATGAAATGTATCTGTATGTAACACATATAGTTTTATATTGTTCACTATTTTGCTTTATTTTCACATTGTTTTCTTTTCTTCTAAATTTCCCTCTCTCTTTCTCCAGTATTCTATTCTAGAAACACTTTTTAATCAGTAGAGCAATTCTTAGATTTACTAATTCATTAAGTTTCAGTCCACTTCTTTTAAGTAATTATCAGAAAGGCTGTTAAATTTAAGGTACAAACAGCCTAAAAGTAGCATGACTGAAGTTGAGGGTTGGATTCTAATCAAGTTCTGCTTTTTTTCTTTTTCCTTTTGTGACCTTGAGGAAGTCACTTCATCTTTTTGAATCTCTGTTTTCCCAAGTAGAATTTAAAAAGATGGAATCATGTTAACTCTAAACTTCCCTTGAGCCATCATTCTCTAGCATATTTAAGATCTCCCTGGAAAAATTAGCTAGATATCCCTACAAAACTTTTCCCACAGCTCTTTATGCTGCAACATATGGTAGACTGTAGAGGAAAATGTTTAGCATTAAGCCTAGCAGTCAGCCTGGCTCCAAGAAAATAACTAATAATAAACACTCATCTTTTAGACTATACAATTTTTTATCACTGAAAAGGCTGCACTAAATTTTAATTTAGTAACATCTACGAGGAAAAAATACTTCCCAATCAAACGAAGCAGGTAAAGAATATATAAAAAAAAGACAAAAAGATAAGCTGCTTTTCACACAATCAAATACTTTGGAAAATAGTTTACATGTGACAGTTGCTATTTTTTTCTTTAAGGTCTTTTTGTGGGAAGATTTTTGATAACAAATTCATTTCCTTAACACACAGGTGCTATTCAGATTTTCTATTTATTCCTATATCACTTTTGGTATGTTGTATTTTTTTTTAAGAATTTGTTCATTTCAACTTAATTGTTGAATGTAGTTGGCTGAAAGTTATTCATACATTCTCTTATCTTTTTAATGTCCATAGGATATATAGTAATGCCACCTCCCATTTTCAATATTGGTAATTTGTATTTTATCTCTTCTTTTTCATATTCAGTTTTATTAGGAACTTACAAATTTTACTAATCTTTTCAAAGAACCATCTTTCATCCTTATGAATTTGCTTTATTGTTTCTCATTTGTATTTAATTGCTTTTTGTTCTTATTTTTATAATGAATATTACAGGTGCACTTTAAATATATTCTACAGTTGTTGGATGTAGTCTTCTATAAATGTCAATTAGGTCAAATTAATTCATGGTTTGTTCAAATTTGCTGTATAGTATTTATTCTTTTTTTAAATTTTCCTATTACGAAAAGAGGCATGTTAAAAATTTCCAGTAATAATTATGGAGTCGTTCATTTCATTTTTTAATCCTGTCAATTTTTGATTTCTGTTGAAGCTGTATTACTAAAGCATACACATTTAGGATTATTATCTAATTCTAACTGACCACTTTATAATTATGAAATGTCTTCTTTATCTCTTTGATGTTATTATAACCACTTTACTACCCTTCTGCTAGCTTTTCATTATCATTCTCTATGCTTGTACTTCCAATTAATGTCTTTTTATAAGCATCTCTTATAGATGTTATAGTGTTGATTCTTGCCTTTTTATTCATTCTGAAAAGCTCTTACTTTTAATTGCAATGTTTATTCTGTATATTTAATATAAATGTTAATACAGTTTAGTTTAAGTCTACTATTTTTCTATTGCTGTTTATTCACACCATATAACCCTCTTTTCCTGTCTTTTTTTGAGTCAACCAAATCATTTCTGGTATTATATTTTAACATTTCTATTATTTTTCAGGCCTACCTTTTTATATTAGTGGTTGTTCTGGAAATTACAATATGTATTCTGAAATTAACAAACATTACTTAGAACTAATACTATTACACATAAAATGAAAGAGACTTGCAAGAGTATAACTCCATTTCTTTTGCCATTGCTGTCATATATATTTGCATCTCTTTAACTTATAAGTATCATAATAATGTCATAATTTTGTTTAAAATGGTCAATTTTAAATAAATTTTTAAAATACACATTCTGTTATATTGATCAACATATACTTTTTTATTTTCAATGTTCTTTCTTCTGTAGATTTGTTTCTATCAGATGTCATTTCCTTTCAGTGTAAAGAGCTGCCTTTAACATTTGTGAAGATCAGCTGTCAACAAATTCTCATTTCTTTAATTCGGCTGAAAATGTCTTTTTTCATTCTTAATGTTGTGGGATAGTTTCATTAGATATAGAATTATCAGTTGATTTTTTTCTTTCAACACTTTAAATATATAATTTTATTGCCTTCTGGTTTCCACCATTTCTGATGGAAAGACATCCATCATTCTTAGAACTGCAACCCTCTGCACAATGTATATTTTTGCCCTCTAGTTATTTCCAAGGTTTTTTCTTTGCTTTCACTTCTCTACTCTTTGACTTTGATGTGCCTCTGTAAGTGCGTGTATGTATTTACCTTCCTTAGAATGTGATGGTCTCACATATGTAAAGATGTTTTTCAGTAAATCTGGGGAAAATGCAGGCATTATTTCTTTGACTACTTTTTTTTGCCTCATTGTATTTTTATTTTTTTGCTCCTGAAATTCCAATTCACATATGGTAGGCCCCTTGATGTTAACTTACAAGTCACTCAGACTCTGTTCATTTTTTTTCTCAATTATTGTTTTCTCTTCTTCAGATTGGTCTCTTTTGATCTATAAGTTTAATGACTTTTTCCACTGCCTTCTCCAATATGTTATTCAACTCAGTCAATGAAATTTTCATATCGAATATTATATTTCTCAGTTCTAGAATTTTCATTTGATTTTTAAAATAGTTTCTATCTCTGCTCTGGGATCCCCTGTTATTATGGACATCTTTTTTCTTTTCTTTTCTTTTTTTAAGTACTTGAACATTTATACTAACCGCTTTTAAAGCCCTTTTCTGCTAATTTCAACATCTGGATAATTCTTTCTTTGATGTAAGCCAAATTTTCCTGTTTCTTAACATATCTAGCCTTTTATTCACTATAGACTAAACAATAAACATTGCAGAGACTCTGGATTCTGTTATTGTCCACGAAGGAAATTTTATACTTTTATTGTAGGTAATAGCTAAATTACTGATTTATCATCTTGAAGTTTTGAAGCCTGGTTTTATGCTTTTATTAGGATAAATCAGTTTGTTTTGAACTTATTACTAAGGTGAATCCCTTAGTCCTGGGATATAGTCTCTACTCCTTAGGTGCTAGCCTTTTAAACTTTCCATGGAAAGATTGATGTGTTTACTCAGTCCCTGTCGTTTGCATATAAACTCTAATTTTTATCTCCCTCCATGGCGAACAGCCACTGAAAACTCTGCCAAGGCTTTATATTTCATAAATATAAGGAAACTATCTTTTTCAGTCTGTCCTTAGCCCCTATATAGCAGGTGCTTAATGTCCATTGTTAGATGAATCCACTATGAAAGACTGAAAGAAAATTCTCCAAACAGGACAAGATACATATCTGCTTTTCTTTTTCCTCTGGAAATTGTTCATTTATTCAGTTATATTTTCTGAATATCTACTATATCCTAGGGATTTTCCAGGAACTATAAATAGACGTGTAGACAGAATCAACAATCCCTTCTCTCATGGAGCTTAAAATTTTAGTCAGGAATTGTTCTGACACACTTTTGCTTATTGCATACAGTGATGACTCTGTAATTAAAGAACCTAAGTTTAAATATAGCTCCATTACCACCTAGCTGGATGACCCTAAGTAAAATATTCAACCTTAGTTTTCTCATCAGTAATATAGTAATAATAAAATACGTACATCATTATGCTGTTATGGGAGTTAAATGAAAGTACCTCATACAAAGTAAAGCACATAATAAGCACAGAATGCGTGCTATTACTAAATTTATTATGAGACTAGCTCTTAGATAATATTCTATCTTAAATTAGATATTTATTTATTAGCCATTTAAATAATTGCATTGCATTGTTTCATAGTCAGATTTGGCCTAGATTCACCATGGACTGCAATTCCACAGTACGTGAATCTTAGAGTCTAATGGATTTGGGAATTCAGATCTTTTTTTCAAATTTTAGGAAATTAATATAGCACATATACCACATATTATGTAAAACTTGAGCAGAGTCTGGGGCAGTGTTCTGCCATCAAACACATTAACATTAGTTAATGTGTATGTGAAACATGAATATTCACATAAAGTGGGAAAAGCAAAAACTATGAATAATCATAATCAATCACTTGTCACCTGAGGTCAGGTTTTGATGCTAAATTTTAACATCACCTTAGGTGTTATCAACTTTCAGTTTCTGGAGCTTTCTGGATTTTCGAATTGTGGATAAAGGATATGGACCTTATACAGCCATGCATTTTAAGAAATTAAGAAGAGAAAAAAGAAGAATTTCAGGTAAGAAAAGGTAGCCTAGAAAATAGATTTAAATAAACCATTTTTTACTGGTGAGCTAGGTTTCCAAACTGATTGCTTTTAACAAACTTCAGTCTCCAAGGTTTACCCTTTTGCTATTTGCATCTATATGGCCTAGCACAGTGCTTTGATGAATTAATGAATGAATATATTACTTGTGTAAGAAAACACAAGTGTGAAAGCTGTTCTTTTCAGAAACTTCACTGTTAACTTCCCATAATCCTTTCTTTCGATCTCACTCTCCAATCTATCTCACAAAGTCAGCAATTTTTTACAAAAGTTTGTTGACAAATTTGCTTCATAAAGTAGCAAAGTAATCTTAAGAATTCTTCATAGAGTTATTGAAAGGCACTTACCATAGAGAAATGTGGTACATAGTTTCTTATAAACAAAAAAAAATCATGCAATATTGTTTACACTGCTTTTCCTAGCTACTATATAGTATACTTCCCAGTATATTAATTATTAATATACTGGGAAAAATAAGAATATTTATCTCTTTGTCTTAGTCAAAGTAAATGGTAATATTGAAAAAGATATATTAAAAACCTACACTTCTTTAAACCTAGAGACTTAAATTAGGATAAAACTAAAGCACATTAATTTATACTTTCCTGCTATTATATAAAAGATATACCTGGGTGGTGGCTCTGGTTCTGTCTGGGGAGATCTTTTCTCTTTTTTCATGAAGGTTTTCTACAATAAGAGAAAGAAGAGTTGACATAAGAAAATAACTTTATTGTCTGTAAATTTTAATTTTTTTGATGTTCTGTTATATTATCAGAGGAAGAAGAAACCATTCCATTATAATATATATTATAAGCTGAAACAATAAGATAAATTTGTAAGTACACTCAAAGAACTATGATGACGGAACGGCCTCCAGCATCTTGTGACTCTCAGGAATACAAGTCCTACTGATCATTTCAGTGAGCAAATACCATAAAAATCTATTACAGATAATAATTTATTTATTTACTTAGTTGTCCTATGTTATAAAAAGTTTACAAAATATACAGTATATATGAAAGAGGAAAACATGAATATCAGGGAAAATATGTATAGAACAAATTGAAGGGAAAATATGTATAGAACAATATCAAATATTTTCTAATATTTTTGATTGATACATGTTTATTTAATGTTTTGATGTTTATATCAAGCAAGAAATTTTTTTTTTACATTCTATTTTATTATTAGTTTCAAGTATATAGTACATTGGCTAGACATTCATATAGTTTATAAAATGATGCCCCTAATTACTCTTTCTCTCCTCTGGTTCTCCACCTAGCCATTATATTAATGATAACTGCATTCTCTATGCCATGCTCCCCATCCCTGTGACCATCTATCAACTACCAATTTGTACTTCTTTAACCCTTCACCCCTTCTCCCAGCCCCCCAAACCTCCCTCCCCTTTGGCCATCACCAGATTGTCCTCTATATTTAAGAGCCTGTTTTTGTTCTTTTAGTTTGTTCTTTTTGTTCCTTAGATTCCACAATCTAAGTAAAATCAGATGGTATTTATCTTTCTCTATCTGACTTGTTTCACTCAGCATAATAACCTCTAGGTCCTTCTATATTGTTGCAAATGGTAGGATTTGATTTTTTCAATGGCTAAGTAATATTCCATTGTAGATGATTGGATAATTTCTTTATCCAATCATCTGCTGATGGTCATTTAGTTTGCTTCCATATCTTGGCTATTGTAAATTGTGCTGCCATGAATATTGGGGTGCATATATCTTTATGAACTATTGTGCTGCCATGAATATTGGGGTGCATATATCTTTATGAACTATTGTTTTAGTTTTCTTTGAATAAATACCCAGAAGCACAATTGCTGGGTCAAAAGGTATATCCATGTTTAATTTTTTTGAGAAACTTCCATACTGTTTTCCATAGTGGCTGTACCAATTTGCAATCCCACCAACAATGTATAAGGGTTCCCTTTTCTCCGCATCCTCACCAACACTTGCTTTTTGATTTATTGATGATAGCCATTCTGACAGGAGTGAGGTGATATCTCACGGTGGTTTTAATTTGCATTTCTCTGATGATTAGCGACCTCAAGCATCTTTTCATATGTCTATTAGCCATCTGTATTTCCTCTTTAGAGAAGTATCTGTTCAGGTCTTCTGCCCATTTTTTAATTGGATTGTTTTTTGTTGTTGAGTTGTATGAGTTCTTTATATATTTTGGATACTAACCCCTTATCAGATGTATCATTAGCGAATACCTGCTTCCATTTGGTCAGTTGTCTTTTTTTTTTGTTAGTGGTTTCCTTTGCTGTACAAAAACTTTTTAGTTTGATGTAGTCTCATTTGTTTATTTTTTCTTTGGTTTCTCTTGCCTGGGGAGATATATCCAAAAAGAAACTTCTTCTACAAGTTTTATGGCTTCGGTTCTTACATTTAAATCTTCAATCCCTTTTGAGTCTATTCTTGTATATGGTGTAAGAAGGTGGTCTAGCTTTTTTTTTTTTTTTTATGTATCTGTCCAATTTTCCCAGCACCATTTATTGAAGAGACTGCCTTTACCCCACTGTATATTCTTGCCTCCTTTGTCATTTATTAAGTGAGAGTATAAGTGTGGATTTATTTCTGGGCTCTTTATTCTGTTCCATTGATCAATATATCTGTTTTTATGCCAGTATCATGCGGTTTGATTATGGCAGCCTTTTAGTATAGTTTGATATCAGGTAGTGTGATACCTCCAACTTTGTTCTTCTTTCTCAAGATTGCCATGGCTATTTCAGGTCTTTTATGGTTCCATATAAGTTTTACGATTATTGGTTCCATCTCTCTGAAAAATGCCACTGGTATTTTGATAGAGATTGCATTGAATCTATAGATTGCTTTGGGTAATATGGCCATTTTAATGATGCTGATTCTTCCTACCCATGAGCACCAAATATGCTTCCATTTATTTGTATCTTCTTCAATTTCCTTTTTCAAAGTTTTATAATTTTCTGAGAACAAGTCTTTTACCTCCTTGGTTAATTTGATTCCCAGGTATTTTATTGTTTTTGATGCAATTATAAATGAGATGGTGTTCTTAATTTCTCCTTCCTAAAGTTCATCATTGGTGTATAAAATTACCACTGATATCTGAATATCAATTTTGTATCTTGCTACTTTACTGAATTCATTGATCATTTCTAACAGTCGTTTGGTGGAATCTTTAGGGTTCTCTATGTATAGTATCATGTCTTTCTTCATTTCTTGATGTGTCACACAGATTTGGCTCTCAGATTTCTGGCTATCCAAGCGGTATGAACTGAATTGTGTTCCCCAAAATCCATATGTTGAAGCCCCAAATCACCAATGTGGCTATATTTGGAAATAAGGCTTTTTAGGAGGTAATTAAGATTAAAGGAGGTCATAGGATAGAAGCCCTACCCAAAAGGACTGGTGGCCTTATAAGGAGAGGAAGAGATGCCAGGGGCATATGTGAACAGAGAAAAGGCCAAGTGAGGACAGAGAAAGAAGAAGCCATCTATAAGCCAAAGAGAGAGAGGCCTCAGGAGAAACTAATTTTGCTAGCGTCTTGATCTTGGACTTCCAGCCCCCAGTACTGAGAAAATTAATTTCTGTTGTATATGTCACACATTCTATGGTATTTCACAATGGCAGGCCTACAAAGTAATACATAAAGTAATGAAGAAAACATAGTAGTTCTAACATTTACAATGTCTATAACATAAGCAAACTTATTTTTTCTGAAAAATTTCTTCCATGAATTCTTCAAAAAAAGTCTGGTATAATGTAATAGTCAGCTTTAAGAGCGTCTCTTCAAAATCACATCATAGTGCTTAATTGGATTTTAAAATACAATCCTTCAGTGTTAGTCAACAGTAGAAAGAACAATTCAGGAAGATATTCTACAAGATTTTAGAATAACTGGATCATTGCATCTGTGTGGCCAGAGATAATCCAAATGTTAAACTGATACCTAGAGACACTGATGGATTATATATCCACTTTGAAATCTGTCAAGACAAGTATTTAGCATAAAACAGCTTTGGAAAAATACGGTCTCAAAACAGAGGAATTTGAGGTAATCTTGATAAATCAGTAAAAGTTTAATGGATTTTGGATTGTTGCTGCTGTCTTCTCCCTCAGAATGTATAAGAAGTCACTAACAGAAAGTGTCTAGGATATTGATATATGGTATGCTGATGATACCCAAGGAAAATGTTTACTTTTGTTTTGTTTTTTAACTTACAATTATGCTTTTAACCACTATTTGACAATTGAAGCCAAAGAAGTCTCTTACATAAAATCTCAGAATATATAAAGGCTTCTTTTGTATATGATAATTTATATTTCATGCCATTTATTTTTAAGATCAAAGATTAACTTTTCTTCATAGTTATGTTAGAATGTGACAATAATGTAGAATGTAGATTAGAATGTAGGTGATGATAAAACATGAAGCAAGACCTATATTTTAAACATTGTTCTCAAGATGTTCCACAACACAACAGATATAAGGCTACAAAAATACTAATGGCTACAAAACTTAATTTTTAACCTGTATATTTCATTCTTTTGCACAAAACAATGTGCTTGGCTTGAAACCCACTGTCCTTATATGATACTATATTTACCCTTACCAGCTTAATTTTTTAAAACTGCTTCCTTCTTGGCCAGACTAACTGAATTAGTATGTTCTCCATGATGAAGGGTGTCAAATGTGAAGGCTGCTAAGTAAAACAGTCTCAGACAGACATTCCTGAGGACTTTTCTTACTAATATGTTCTGATTTTTTTCAGTTACCCTCTTAAAACTTCATTGCCTTTGCAACCTCCATTGTGTTTCTTTCTTCCTAGGTAACAGAATTAGAAACTTTTCCTTTTTTCTTTTTTGTCTCTTTTTTGAAAAAGTCAATAGCCATTCTTTTTTTTTTTTTTAAGCGTTCCTAGTTTTTTTCTAATTCCTAGCTTTCTACATACTAATATAAACAAATCTTAAATCCATTGTGGCTTGGTGTTTCAACTCCATTTTCTCTCAAAAATCTTTCCTCTCGGCTAGCATCTGCTTCTTAAACTTCTTCAAGATCCTGGGCTGTCTGTTACAATGCATCGTAAGTGACACATTCTTAATACTTGGCTGAAGATGTAAGTCATTTATTAAAACCTTGTATAAAAAAATTTTCAATTTTTTTAACAACCTGCGTGGAATTATTTCAGACCACTTTTCAGATTCCTTTCCCCCACATCTTTGATCAAATTCTACAATTTAACTGGTATTAAGGTTACCTCTGATAATTTACACAATATTATCACAATTCAAGTTTCTTTTTAGAAGCAGCTGTCTAATCCATCAATTCCTCTCTTTTTTCCAAATCTCATTTAGAATTTCTTTTTTTTGTTTTGTTTTGATAATGCGGCTAATTTCTTTCATAGTTTAATGATTAAATTCTCTCAGTGATTAACCACAGCTGAACTATGCAAGAAAGCCTTTAATTTTTATCTTAATGCAAGATATATTTCTATGTAACTACTATTAGTGTGAAATTCTGGAAAACGTTTGCTATAAAAAGGTAATCTATACCTGGCATATTACACCCCCAATACTTATTACCAAATTCAGTTAAAGGGTATTTTCTAAGCAGCAATGAATTTTCATAGTTTTAAACAACTTTGTAACCCTATCAGAAGCATATATAAACACACCATTAAAAGTAAAATGAAAGGTTTGTTTAAAAATAGGTAACTGTGAAGAGAAAATCATTAACAGCATATACGTGTAAACCTACAAATTATACATTAAAACATGTGAAATAAACTGAAATGCTTTTACTGCCAGGCTTAAACATTAACACTTGTGCTTCCTTAGCAGAAGTCAGTCATGTTACTAGCATCTTCTGTGAAATAGCAGTGAGCTGCATTCCTACACTGCTACTGCTTTTTGTAAAGAAATGGTTTAAACAAACAAACAAAAATGTCAATAATGTGCATACATGCAGAACCAGGAGACATCAAATGCACCATTCTGGGATTTTTCACAAGTCAAAATGTGCATTATTGAATCTTAGAGCTTCCAGGATCACCTGCAAACAATGGGAGGGTTTTCAAGCCATAGAACCAGCCTTAGGAAGTTGTGATAGGCCCAGGAAACCTATAGTTTCCAAAAATCTTCTCATAGAGCCAAGAAGTCTCTATTTTGGAAGATGCTCTCTAGGGTGGTATTTCCTTTACATTTCCTAAGAGAAGTGGATGGATCCCAAAGGTAATGTTGGCCACCAGTAATGGCCATAACCTCAGAGAGCCATTCGACTTTCGGATTAGAGGAGATTGAGAAGGCTACTCAACAAAACATAGGTTGTTCATTTACCAGTCACTAGACAAAGCTTATTTTAACCTCCAAGGGAAATCAGAACTATAGAAATTTTAAATGTAGAAATTGAAGCATAACATAGAAGATGATGCAAAGACTGATGAGAAGGAGGGAGCTCGACAGAGAAGTTTACATCCCAGCGTGTTCCTCTGAGTGTTGAAATCTGTTTGTAAAAGTTATAATAAGGCTGTTTTTTCCACAAATATGTCCATGGTAACAAATCATAGCATAATACTATAATAAATTTTAAAAACAAAAATGAAAGATATTTTAAATGTGTGGCTGAGCTGTCAAGTCAGAAGTGACAAGAAATGTTGAATTTACTGCTTTATGAGCTTTGGAGCCCATCTTTGCCTTGGGGATCATGTGGAAATTCCTGACAACCTAGAGCCTGGGTTTCAATGAACTATGAGCTGTACAGCTGGGAGACAAACACTAGAACACAGAGCATGAAGGAATATCAGCATTGAGAACACCCCTCAAAGAACCCGGGTACTGGAAGTATAGTATCATTGGAGGATAAGGCAGGATTTTAAATTGTCCCTGGAACTTACTGTTGCATTGCACACCTGAAACACTGGATTTTGTTAACCAACGTCACCATAATAAAAATAAATTAATTAATAAAAATAAAAATAAAAATGAATGAATTGTCCCTGGAGAGAGAAAGAAATAAATATGGAAAAAAAGAGACATTGTGAAACCATGTATGTCATGACCTTGGCTTTCGAGTGGAGAGGGAAAAAAATCCCCCCTAGTAATTTTTGATAGCAAGACCTCATTCACTACATGGATTCGGGGGTCTTAGTTCATACTATCTGCAGTGCTCCACAGCTCCCTCCCCAAAAGAAAGGCAAAGAAAAATTTAGACTAATGTAGACCCAGGTTAGTAGTGCTCTAGAGCACCTGGTAAAAGCAATTACCAATCATTTTTTGAAGAATACAGTTTAAATTTAGACAATTCTTACAATACCAAGAAAAATGAGCTCATAGTCAGAAAAGTCATTAAACACAAGAAACAATCGGTCGAGGAGTCAAAATAAATAATAAGTACACATTCAGAACCTTGAAGATGGCAATCCTATAATTAAGATATACAGAATGTAAAATAAGAATGAGCTTTCATTTTTATATGTTTAGAAAAATACGTTGAAGGAACTAAAAATTGTCAAAATTGACTAAGCTGATTTGGAAAATAATGACTAAACATTCTAAAAATAAAAAAAATATGATATCTGAAATTAGAAACTCAGGATGGCTTTGGCAATTTGGGGTCTTTTGAGCTTCCATATAAATCTGATGATTTTTTGTTCTATTTCTTTAAAAAATGCCGATGGGATTTTGATGGAGATTGCATTAAATCTCTATAACGCTTTAGGTAATATGGTCATTTTAACAATGTTGATTCTTCCAATTCAAGAACACAAAATATCTTTCCATTTCTTTGAATCTTCTTCAATTTCTTTTAATAGGATCTTATAGTTTTCATCATATAGATCCTTCGCATGTTTCATTAAAGATAGTCCTAAATATTTTATTCTTTTTGTTGCAATAGCAAAGAAAGTATTTTTTTCCACTTCTTTTTCTGACACTTCATTATTAGAGTATAGGAATGCTATGGATTTTTGAACATTGATTTTGTTTCCAGAAGCTTTATTGTATTTGCTTATTGTTTCTAATAGTGTTCTTGTGGAGTCCTTAGGATTTTCTATATAGGGAATCATGTCATCTACAAATAGCGACCATTTGACTTTTTCATTTCCTATTTGGATGTCTTTTATCTCTTTCTCTTGCCTGATTGCACTCTCTAGGTCCTCTGATGTTTATGGAGGTTCCTAAAAAAAAACTGAAAATTGATCTACTACCTGATTCAGCAATCCCTCTACTGGGTATTTACCCCAAAGACTTGAAAACCCATATCCGAAAAGATATTTGCACACTGATATTCATAGTAGTATTATTCACGGTGACCAGGACATAGAAGCAACTGAAATGTCCAATGATAGATGATTGGACAATTAAGCTGTGGCACATATATACAATGGAATATTACTCAGCTGTAAGAAGAAATGAAATACTGCCATTTGTGACATGTGGATGGACCTCGAGATAATTGTGCTAAGAGAAATAAGCCAGACAGAAAAAGTTGAAAACCACATGATATCACTTATATGTGGGGTATAAACCTAAAAGCAACAAACGAACAGGACAAACAAACAGAGACTCATGGACATGGACAATAGACTAGTGGTTATCAGAGGGCAGTGGAGAAGGAGGGAGGAGGGAGGTGGATGGGGTAAAAGGGGTCAAATATGTGGTGACAGAAAGAAATCTAACTATGGGAGAGGAATGCACAATACAAATTAGACTGTTAAATTGTCTAAATAAATAAATAAATAAATAAATGTTAAAAAAAAGAAATTAGAAACTTAATTAATAGCAAAAGAAAAGACTAGACACACAAATAAAGAGAGAACCAATAATCTAAAAGATAAATTGGTGGGGGGAAAGACTCAGGATATGGCAATGAGAAACTAAGAGATGACAAATATGAAAAGAAATAAAAAAGAAAGACAAAGAATGACAATTGAATGGAAGACTCACATATGTCTAAGTAGAATTTTATAAAGAGTTTTAATTAGAGTCTATAAACAAAGAATGGAAGACAGGCAGCATTTTGCAGAGATTTTTTTTCAGAATGTTGAAAGGCATTGATTTTCATATTTTAGGAAGACCAAGAAAACCTAAGTAGAATAAATAAAAACAAAGCCACATTTATACATCTCATAATAAAACAGAACAACAACAAAAAAAGAAATCCTTAGAAGTAGACAGAACAGAGACAAATTACTTACAAAGGCAAGACAAATGAATAAACATCTGATTTTTCAACAATAACAGTGGCAGCCAGAAAATAGGGGAATGATAAATTCAAAATGCTGAGAATATATGGTTAAAAAGGAGGAAAACATACACTATAAGCAGAAGTTTTCTGCTGATTGATCCTTACTAAAGATACTTCTAAAGGATATATACAGTTCAAGAAGGAAAATTATCCTATAGGTCTATGATGCTAGATATAATGGCAGGTAAAAAAATATATGTAAGCATATATATATAAACCTAAACAAACAATGAAGTATAAAATAAAATAACTCTGTCTAATTTCTAAGGTTAAAAAAAAGAGTGGGAACTAAACTCTAGTAGTTAAGGCAATCTAAGATTTCAGTATGAGGTAGAAAGAGGGTAAAGATAGTTTGAGTTAAATGTAGAATTAAAACCTACAGTTTAACCGCTTATAAAAAGTAAAAACAAGAATATAAATGCTAAACTAATACAAAGACAACTAGTAAAATGCCAAACTAGTACTAGGAAAAATGGAACGAGAGGGGAAAATGTGTCAATCAATTTCCAAAAAAGACAATAAAGGAGAAAAAGAAATAGATGAAATAGAAAGAATAAATAAAAAGCACAAAATAAAAAGGGCAGAAATGCATCTAAATACATTTTTTAAATGTAACTCTATAACGTTCACAAAGAAGAAGTAATGGTGCCCTGGAAAAAAGAAGTAATGGAGCGATGAAAAAAATTCTTAGCCTTATTTGTTATTAGGAAAATACAAATTAAAATCAGAAAGAAATATTTCATACCCGCCAAGTTGGCAAAGGTTAAAATTGTGACATATTTAGTGTCGCCAAATATATAAGGCAATGGGGACTCTCAAAACTGCTGCTGGGAATCGAAAACTGCTGTTGGCCTGGTAAAATTGAACTTATGCCCATTGGCCAGCATATCCATTCTACTCCAGGCTGCTTGTGGCTAGAGGCAAGCAATTATTCAGGTAGTCAATGATCGGTTACTGAGCTCCCATGCCCAGGCCTTGCCCACCTGCCTAAAGGGCTGAAATGACCAATATTCTGGCATCTATATAACTTGTTCTTGGTGCAACAGGGTGCAGTTTTATAATTGCTGCTGGGAATTCTTGCCCTAGAGAAACTCTTGCACCTATACTTCAGGGGACATGTAAAAGAATTAGAATTGCTCATAATAAGATATGAGTTTTAAGAAGCCAAATCTCTCTCAGCAAATAGATAATTAAATTATAATGTAATCATTCTATGGGATGTTGTGCATCAATGAAAATGAATAAATCATGGGGGGACCACATCAACATTTATGAAGATTGATGGATCTAGAGAATACAATGTTGAGCAGAAAGAGAGAGAAAACATTATGATTCCATATACATAAAATTAAAAAGAAGTAAAAGTGAAAAAAATACTAATTAGGGATATGTGTATATGTGCTAAAATTATAAAGAAAAGCAAGGAAAGGAAAAGACAAAATAGAGTTCTATTCCTAAAGCCTTGCAAGTATTTGTTTTAGTATTATTCTTTAATATATAGATATACAGATAGATGCATAGATATAAAATATACTGTTTTGTATAATTGCATGCGAACATAGAAATTTTAAAAATAATAAAGTAGAAAAATTCCTTAGCTTACGATAACTGCCTCTCCCCTCCAGAAAGAGAAGAATGTAAAGATTTCTGTTGAACCTTTGGGTTTCCCAGGTATATCACAACTTCCTAAAAGGTTACATGGCTTCAAATCTCTCCTGTGGTTTGTGTGTGTCCTTGGAAACTCTAAAATTCAAGAACATCAAGCAATGGAACACCTGTTGGAGGTATGAGCTTTTTTATTCTGAAGTTTTAAAGTGTATAAATCTGTAAATGCATGTGGTTGATTTTTTTTAATCAGCTAGCATTAAAAGTTCAAATATAGAAAATGAGTTTCTGTTTTACAATTTGGGGACATTTTAATCTCTTGTGTTTATATTAATGTTGAAGCTGATAACTATACACAAGGTGCTTATTTGATTTTGAATATGCATTTGTATTTAGGATAACCTCCCAGGTAGTTAATTTATTACTAAACAATTCAAGTATAAACTCAACAATATTTCAAAAATTTGAATTCAGTCCTTTTTATTTGTATATTAGTTTGGGACTTATTTGGATGCAAAAAAATTGTAAATGGTCAATTTATCATCATGAAATTTATACACTGTGTGGTAGATTGGAAATTGCATCACAGAACTAAATTGTTTTGACTAATAATTAGAATCTAGTATGTGCTTTATGTACATTTTTTTCCTCTCTTAACCAAGAATCTGTAAAATAGGTATTTTAATCCCCATTTTTTCTAAAGAAGTTGAGAAATTTAATATCTTTACCTTGATTACACAAGTAGGAGGTAGTTGGGATTCAGACTTAATATACTATTTTATTCAGAAGGTGAAATTGGTAATACACACAAAAAATTTTAATCTATGATAATAGAACACAGTGAACAAGACAGTATTGCAGTTGACTTTAGATATTTAATTGGTTGTCACTCAACAATATTGTTTTCCATTTTTATTTCTTTAGAAAAAATCCAATGATTTTGTAGGAAGTCAGTAGGAACTACTCATAATGAGATTTAGAATGGCCAATCAAACGTATCAGGATAAAAGGGTGCCTCAGCCCCTACCTACAACTTGACTAGCACTCCTCGTTTGGAGGACTTTTATAAGGAATTAGATAAAATAGTGCTTCTTAAACTTTAATGTGCTTATAAATCACTAAGACCTAATTCTTAGAGACTCAGAATGTACTTGGATGGATATGTCAGCTTATTGAAATTGTCCAGATTAATCCATTTGGGTGGAAGTTTTGTTATCAAAATATCTGGCATATTTCCCAGGCCAATTTTGACTTTCACTGTAATTCTATTTCATTATCTGAGAATGTGTTTCTGATATCTTTGATTGGTTATAATCTCACTCAACTTTCACAAAAAAAAAAAAAAAAATGTGTTCCTATCCCACTACATAGCTCTAAATTTAACATAGAATATCTGTGTTTCAGGTATTTGTCAGAAAAAAAAAAATTTTTTTACCTTGTATATCTTGTCACTTTTTATTAAAAGTTTACATAAAAGGTAAAATATTATGGGGAATTATTTAAAACAGTATTCCTCAAACTTTAATATGATTATAAATTACTACCGAGCTTGTTCAAATACAGATTCCGATTCAATGGATTTGGGGTAGGTCCTGAGATTCCACATTTGTAACCAGATTCCAGATGATAATGCTTGTGATCCATACAGTGGGAAGGACCTGAAGGATATTCCCCCACTCCTCAAGATATCCCAAAACTTGTCTCTGATTTAAACTAAACCTGCAGAGAAATGAACACTAGAACCATATTGCTTCCATATCACCCCACCACAACAACCCACACGCCTCCCCAAATCCTCCAACCCATAAAAGTGCTTTCACCAAATTTTGCTTTGGTCTTATAATCAAAATGAGGGTCAATATGTACAGTTGACCCTTGAACAATACTGGTCTGATTTGTGTAGGCCCACTTACAATACAGATTTTTTTCAATACTGTAAATATATTTTATCTTCTCTATGATTTTCTTAATAAGATTTTCTTTTCTCTAGCTTAATTTATTGTAAGAATGTATATATAATACATATAACATATTAATTATGTACTAATTTACCATTTAAGTTATTGATAAAGCTTCCAGTCAATGGTAGGGTATTAGTAGTTAAGTTTTTGTGGAGTCAAAAGTTATACTTGGATTTTCGACTGCTTGAAGGTCTAACCCCCATGTCATTCAAGGGTCAGCTGTAGTTTTCTGAAAGTATCTTTTTAGTACATTATATACCACATTTATTTTACAGTACCCTCTCCATAATCATCTGCTTTGTACATTTTTCTGGTTAGCTTTAATATTATGGAAATACTCTAAATCAAATAACTAACCATTATATCATCTTTTATTAGCTGCTAAGACTGCAGATAAATCTGTGGCTTTCATACAAATTTGAATACCTAACTAAATTTTAACTATCTTTTCTACTCTCTTTTCCATAAATGCTGATTTCTTAACTTATGTAGTATTTAATGTTGTATATATTTTTATAAGCTATCACAAATTCTTCATGAAAGGATTTTAATGAATTCTTTGATAAGTAATAAAGGTATTAATTATAGCTATAATTATTTGTATGTATATAATTACTATAAATTGCTATAATCAGCTCTTACTATAATCCAGTTATACTAAACCTAGTCCATATATGATTATCTAATTTTAATTGGTTATTAGTTTGTTTTTTCTTTGTGTACTTCTATTTGAGGTAGAAGGAACAGTAAAAATCTATGAAAAAATCCAAAACCAACACTTCTTTGGAAGATATTTTAGCAATATTTAATAAAAGACAGCTAAAAAGGGGGAGAGGCATACAAACAGTTCCACTTCAAGGAATTTATCCTAAGGAAATTAAGAATATGCACAAACATTAAACTACAAATATAGTGTACCATATTGCATTAAAGCTTTGCTCAATGGCCAAAATAACCAAAAATTGAGTTATATTCATAGATGAAATATTTCTGCCTTTGATTTAATGCTAAAGAAAATGTATTAATCAATAAGAAAAAATGTTCAGAATGGATTTTGAAAAGAAAAAAATAAAGTTATAAAGCATTTGTTGTTATAATAAGTATGATTGATTTCCTCCTTATTTTTGGCTCATCTAAGTTTTTTTCAAAATACTTGCATTGCAAGCATAATTTTAAAAAAATATTTTAACACATGGTAAAAGACAAACATTGTAAGACTATGGGATTATCATAAATATATGGTAACAGGTATAGGAAGAATAGAGGAAGTAAAATACAAAGACCTAAAATAATTTGAGATTTAAAAAGTTACTCCTGTGTTTGGTTCAGGGATAAAACCAGAATCAGATTAGGAATCAATTACTGAAGACAGAATCCAGAAACTGCCTCTTGTCACTGATAGAATCTCTGTCATTTGATAACTTTCTAACACAATAACTGAATGAGAGTAGGCGTAGCCTCCTGATTACTACCAACCAGGTTTCACCATCTGTAACCTAGTCATCAATACCAGGATCCACTATGACTCAAAGTTTTGAGTATGTGCCCCTGGAATGGGTCGTTCCTTTGCGGCTAGCCAATGAAAGCTGCCTTGCCTGCAGTCTCAAAAGGGGCCTTCTAATGAGAGTGTTGGAGGAGGTCAGAAAAAAGAAAAAGCGAAATCAACAAGAGAACTAACTGGCTGACAAAATGAGAGTGGTCAGTGATTCCAGATAAGAAGAATGGAGAAAAAGTCTATTTCAGAATAAATAATTAAAGACTGTACAGCTCTTTCTGGTCAATATAGAAAAAAATTAATTATAACAATGTTTATGCAGTGTCCTTATTATGTTTTCTTCTTCCTAATAATATCATGGCTGTGCTTTCCACTGCTTTGAGAACTTGGATCTCTTTTGTGTTCGTTTTAGAGGAAATGTCAAACAGCTTCTTATTCACTTATTCAGCAATATTTTCTGAACCTCTGCTTTATGATAGAAATTATTCTAGGCACTGGGGCTGTATCAGTGATCTAAAACACCTTCAGCCTGCGGAGCCAACATTTTAGTGAGGAAGGCCAGGAATAAACCAATAAAGGGCTACATAATGTACTGTTAGGTTAGAATATATGATAAAGTGGTGCTTTTTTAGGTCTCTCACAGGAGAAAAACTCTCACAGGAGGCACCATCTATCAGAGATGCATTATCACATCTGCCTGCTTCTGCTACTGGGAATCACATAAACATGGACCTTCCATAATTCTAGGATATCTTGCACCAAAAATCAAGAACAATGAATATACAATCATGATATTTTCCTATGCAATTAACAATATGTGCACGTATGTCCTTAACTCCATATCTTCCCCATCCATCTTCATTGACGACTACTACCACCATTATTACTAATACTAGTTCTACTTGTGGCTTAGAAATCCAAAAAGCTTTGCAAACCAACAAACTGTCCTTAATACATATGGAGGCAAAATTTAATTCAACCCGAGTTGAACCAACACACAAAGGCCTATATGGTAGATCTCATTCTCCCACTTTTTAAAAATATTCTTATGCTTTACTGAACAACATTAACATGTTTTGATTACAAGTTTGATTGCAGACCCACTTATCTTCTTACCTTTCTAAATTGCAAATTTTCTGAATTCCAAAATACATCTGGCCACAAGAATTTTGAATAAAGGATTACGGGTCTGTACAACCAATATAAACTACAAGTATTACTACTGTTGTTGCTTCTACTACAAAATATTGCCTTTGAGTAGCTCTATATTTGTTATTCTGAATACTTCTAACATCTTATTAGCCTAAAGTTATATAATAAAGAGAAAACTGTACCTAATCCATCTATAGTTTAATGAATACACATGACTTTTTAAACATTATTTAATGATCATTTAAAAAAAACCAAATTACAGCAAATCTAAGTCAATACAATATTAATAGTCACAGCAATATCCAAAGCCTTGACCATAACTTTGCATACCAGCACTTCCTATGTCCACTGGCCTTTTCTAGGTCTACTTATTATTACTACTAAAGTTTTCATTCATATTCAACATCTTTGGTGATTTTATTTGATGAAAACAAGCTAATTAGTGCTGAACCTTCCCTAGTTCATAAATTTATTCCTAAGAACATTAAAAGGAAGTCAAGGGAGACATGTTCAGTAACAGATGTTTGCCTTTTCTGGCTGCCTTTTTACAGTTTGTTCTCTTTCATTACTTTTTAAGAAATTTAGTTAATGTTCCCTTTACTAGGGAACAAGCGGACCTAGCTTCCCAGGAGGTTGGGGGAGGGGGGATTCCCCAGGGCGGGCACAGCCTGTTCACTCCCTGCACCTAATATCTGCTCAAATGCTCTCTGCATTCGACTTTTCATTCTTTCATCCAGGTTTTGGTAACATTCACACTCCAGCTTATCTCAGAAAGAATGCTTAGGCTGACTGGCAACTGTAGAACTAGAACTATAGTGGGTAGTACTACTAATGCAGATGGGCCTCATGCCCCTCAAATATCTTCCTCA
Organism: Pteropus medius; assembly: GCF_902729225.1. NCBI lineage: Eukaryota > Metazoa > Chordata > Mammalia > Chiroptera > Pteropodidae > Pteropus > Pteropus medius. The sequence continues at coordinate 8,246,691 of NW_024346667.1, read as the reverse complement.
CATGAGAACACCTCAGAATAAAGGGTCAATATGATTCAGTAAAGAAAGACAGGTAAGTAGCTTCCAAAAGGAAATCCAGCGGGGTTTTTTTTTATAATAAAAGAAATGAGAAGTATAGGTTAAGATTTTTCTCTATAAAAGTAAACTTGATCCAAAAACACAAATTTAAAAGTAACCTATTTATTTACCTAACCCTCCACTTTAGAATATGACTTTGTGTGGGTGGGACTGTGATGTGGTTAAGGGTGATACACTGGTATATCTAAGTAACATTATATCCAAATCTTGCATTCTTCAAGAATGCTTTAAAAACTTCATAAGAATGTTGAATATAAGTCTTGACCGATTTATTGTGACTATACATATAATGGAATATTTTTCAGCCTTTTTAAAAGTAAGGAAATTCTGACACATGCTACAATATGGATGAACTTGAAAACATAATGCTAAGTAAGGTAAGTCAGTCACAAAAGGACAAATCAAAATCATAGAGATAGAAAGTAGAATGTTTGTCGCCAAGGCACGTGGGGAGAGAAGAACAGGGAGTTGGTATTTAATGCGTACAGAGTTTCAGTTTGGAAAGATGAAAAAGATGGATGCTGGTGATGGTTACATAGCAATGTGAGTGCACTTAATGCAACCAAATTGCATTTAAAAATAGTTAACAGGGAAACATACAGCAAAGTCCATTTGAGGACATGGCAAGAAAGCAGCTGTCTGCAAGCCAAGGAGAACGAGGCCCCAAGAGAAACCAGCACTGCTTGCACCTTGATCTTGGACTTCCAGCCTTTGGGACTTTGAGAAATAAATTTTTGTCATTAAAGCCACTCAATATGTGGTACTTAGTTATAGCACATACTGAGTGGCTTAAACAACAGAAATTTAATGCCAAGCACACTAATACAAATGACAAACCAAAAAGAAAAATAATATAGTGATATGAAAAGAAAAAAAGACAGAAAGGATGAAACAGACACACATTCATACCCAGAACAGAACACACAACAGATATAAGAAACCCAGACATATATAAAGATACTGTGAGACACGATGTTATAAAATAACATTTTGTGGTCTTTTAAGAAATTATTGCAAAAGATGTCAGAACCACAAGAGTTTCTTCTACTACTTACATAAAGACATCTTAGGACTTGCTTTGAGAATAAATGAACTTTAAAACCCTGATTCCATTTTCAAGCCACAGATTCCCATATCCCAGTTTAGAGGAACCTCATTCACAAACTCGTCAATGTATGGTCATAAAATTGCCCTTGGACTTTTTAGTCCTCTAATTGTCACACTCCTAACAGATGTCTTCATTCTCCACTGGCCTCCATTATATTTTCTTGATAGTCTAGGCACGATTAAAAAATTGCAATCACATTTGGGGCAAAGCATTGTGATGATTATTTGGGCTATTAGTGCTCTTTAAACAAAAATTAATATGTATATTTAAAAGTAAAAGTGATCAGCAAGTTTTACATAAGATATAACAGAATGAAAGCACTGCTTAAGAATAAAAGAATGAATTTCAAAAAAGAATCATTTAAAGAATAAAGTAGGTCCACAGTAAAATCGTAAATGTTATATCAAAATTAACCCAATAATTTGCCAGAAAAATGGTACTTCAACTCTATGTCCAGTTTTAAAAATACTTACAGTACAATATTCCCGAAATGATGATCCAGAGAAACTGTGAAAGCTGGATTCATGAGCCAAACGGGCAGACTTTAATGGCACAATTCTTCTCCAATCATAGAATGTTTTGTCTGTTAGAAATATCAATGTAGGTTAAAACAATATTTATCCAGGAAAAGTACACTGATCATACTGATTAATGTTACAAAGAGGAAAGTAAATCATCTTTATAGCCCAATTATTCTGTATCAAATCTCATCTTGTCATCTAATCAGAGAGAAATGAAGAAGTGATGGCATTGCAGAGAGAGTCTTCAATTAATTGGCTTCCTCATAATATAAAGCTATGGTGTTTTTATTGCGGACAGAGTGCCCATCAGAAAACTAATAGTTTCCTTCTTTTGACCCCCTTCTCTTCAAGAACATTGACTTCTTTCTTTAAAGGAGGCTTAAAGCAAAATCATAGGAAAATCTGCTCTCCTTGTTACATATGTACTTGAAAAGAAAATTCAGAATTATTATGAAGGCACAAGTTTTGAAACTGCAAAGTACTTAAGGTAAATAGGTTGAAGAGAAAAAGGTTAGCCAGCATATACCCATATATTTCTTCTGTCTCGGGCTGTTGTTAAACAGAATTTCTGCAAAAAACTTTTTTTTAATGATGAGGAGGAGATTTAAGATTTGTTTGTTTCTCAGCAATATCATTTTTAAAAGGGAAAATTTCAGTTTAATCCTGCCATCCAAATGAATCAAACTATTTTTACATTTCCATTTTTCTTTCTAGTACTTAATATACATGTATTCTTTCCTGACATTTTCATTTTAATAGAGTTATCCATAGACTGGTTTATTTCATATAAATTTGGAGAAAACTAAAAAGTAATAAATTCTTTTATTTCATTGCTTCAACTTATTTACAGGATCATAAGTTAAGTGTCCCAGAAAGAAGCAGAGTAGTAACATAAAATAATAAAAAAATTGATGCTATCTCAGAGACATCCTCATCAAATCATACATACAACCTACCCCATTTTAATTTTATATGTATTTTTTCTATTTCAGTCAAAAAGAGTCCCTGCTCTCTATCAAACAAGGAATATCTCTAGAAGAGGTTGCATGATAAATTGTATATTTCAATCACAATTCAATAAACAAATGGAATTCTTTAATGGAAGCAAATGTCAATAATGGAACATAATAGAAAAACTGAAAATATCAATATTCAAGAAGAGAATAGCAAAAAGCCATACATGTCATACTTTAATTGTGGACTTTTTTAAACTCAGGCAGATATAAAAGAATAGCATAAGAGTACTTAGATATGTATAAGCCCTCACATTTCTTATGAAGCTTTTAAGCTAATTTGAAGCACTCCTTGACTCACTAGCACTGTCTCTATCTGGCCCACCCACTTTCCTTAATTAACTTCTACAATAAGTGCTCTCAGATATTTTAAATAATTGGCTTCTTTTTCCAAACTCTTTTTTAAATGTATGAACTCTTCCAGGACAAGGACAATATCTTACTTGGAACTGCCCTGTGCTTCTAGTTCATTTGTAACGTGATCAAGGTAGTTACATAAACACTGTTGAACAAGAATTAGCTTCAGGCAAAAGGGACTCTTCCTGATCACTGAAGAGCCCAACCCAAAATGAAACTAAATTCTATACAACTTATTTTACCAGGAGAGCCCAGAGTATTTCATGTATTTTATCTTGTTTACCCACAAAACAAGACTCATGTAGTTGAGAAGGCCATGCATTATTTTCTCCAGTATATAGGTATCAGACTGAAAAATATAGCTATAACTTTTCCACTTCAGGAAGCAGTAAAGCCTCCACTAAAATCCTCAAGGTAATCATTCACACACTGATGTTATGCTAATGACTCCTCCTGAGAAGCCAGGCATAGAAGGTGACATGCCACAAATTCTGGTTTATTCTTCAAAGTCAGTCGAAAGTTATAAGCTGATAGTTTGAAGAAGACTGAAGTCATACATCAAACTAAATCTTAACAAAACCATCATGGAGCCAACAACCTTCACAGATAATGCCACAGAGAAATGATTCTGAATTCTAGGGATGTATTGGTGTAAGAGAGAGGGAGATGGGGGTGTGGGAAGGAAACAAGAGTAGGCTGTATAATGATAGATGAAAAAATAAGAAATCTTATCAGTAATTCCAGTTTATCAGCCAGCAGTATAGAATAAAATACTCCGAGATTAAACAAATCTGGTAAAAATGCAATATCAAAATTTAGAAAGAAACCAAAATGTTTCTATCAGGTTAACAAGGAGTTATTGCTAAATAGCTGCCAACTTTGAACATAAAAAATTCTCTTAAATAACTACCCATACTGATATCTTCCTGCTTTTCATTTTCTCAATACTTATTTAGACTCTTTTTGAAGAATATTACTATACCACTAGTTTATGTTATTTGTTGTCTTCTGTATATCTTACTCCCCACTATCTAGACTTAAAAGTCTTCCACTTGTTTTGTATTCCCTGCAAAAACTGAATACAATGCTGTGCCCCAAGCATATGTCCAATGTATGCTCCTGGACTCATGTGGCACTGATTGAAAGGCCAATCAGCAAAGCTGTTAAGAGCAAAAGACCCCATACAATGCAACTGACATAAATATCTAAAGGAATGGAAAAGCTTTAAAAACTGATTTTTAAATTCCACTTTTTATTTTTTAGAACCAAATATTTTTCACCAGACCATCTTCCCCTACTTTCTAGCATTATCTTGATGTTTTATACTGGTAATAGTCTTTAAATACATTTCATGGGCATGACGTTTTATTTCCTTTTTTTTTTTTTTCAAATGAATTTAGTTAACAATGAGCCAGTTATTACACAGGTGAGAGATATTTCTAAAATCTAATAGACATACTTGTTTTAGAAACTCAAATTACACAGATGACACAGAAAACTGATAAGGTTGTATACTACTGTGATATTGCCAAGAGAATGAGGAAAGAAAGAAGAGAAAGAGGAAGAAAGGAAAAATTCCTAGCTAGTTAAAACATTCATCCTTCTGCGATCTTTGTAGTGACAAAAATTTTCTCCATATCGCAAATGGATACATTTGTTCGAGTCACCTGAATATCAGTAAAAGATGCAAAAACAATAGAAATTTAAACTTCTCAAACATTCCATTTCAGAAACAAAATGTTCATGAGAAATAGTCTATGCAACTGCCTCCAACAGAGCCGAAGAAATCCAAATGCAAGTACAATGTATCTTTATGAGGACGTGATAGAGCCCAAGACACCACTGGGTTCAGTGGTCCTCTGTCCCTAGGGCCTCTTTTATGCCAAGTTTATTCTGTTTCTCTTTTATCAATTCCCTTGTAACAATTAATTCTTTGAGTTAATTGCACATGCAGTTTTAATCTGTAGGTAATTACAAACAATTAATAGTTAGGAGACAGAATTAGCAGTTCTTGGTTTGATTATCTATATAATTAAAAGGGGTGGTAAACTAGAGTTGACAAATAGCATCTTAATCACTTGAATAATCAAATCCCAGAAGCTTGCTGGGGCAGCTGAATTCCATCTGTTATATTAGTTCAAATTTTAGAATCAATTACTGAAATGTCCATTTAAATAAACTCATATTGATAATTTAGTCGAAAATGAACAATATGTATTATAAAAATTACTTAAACTATTTACCTTCTTTCATTTGTTTATAATGACCTGTTTCCAAAAGGATCCGATAAAAAAATATTCAACAGACTATGCATTATATCCACCAGTTAATATTTATGGCTCCCAAATATTATAAAACATCTCAGAAATATAAATAACTCCTTTTGTACTCAGCCTATTTAATACTTTTATTTAAGTGTGTGCTGAGTGACAGCAAATAAGACATACATTTAATCCTTTCTCTGACTGTCTGGTGGGACCAGTTGTTTGTAGATATAGGACAAATATTAAGAAGCAAGATAAGCTTAATGTGAGTTAAAAAAAACATATAAGAACTTCATTCTGTTTAGGATATAACACAAATCAGTGGCAGCACTGCTGCATAACATCTTTCTGAATTGCTAAGTATTTGAACAAGTTTGGCAGATGCTTCCAAACTAATAGTGAATAAAAAGCATTCTTAAAAAGTCATAATTTCTGGCTCAATACAGCTTGTTACCTTCAACTGTAAGGCAGCCCCATTGACAGCCCCAGTAAAATACTCTGACTATAAAGGAAAAGATGAAAATCTCAAGGTCACAAAAGATTAAGTCTAATCATTCACCAATTTGCAGATGCGAAAAAAAATGTATTTTTATTAGGATGGTGAAAGTGAATTGAGGAAAGCAATCAATGGCCTTTACATAATAATAAAACCCCCAGCCCACCTGAAAGATGTTAGAAAGAGACTTAATACCTCCCCAGGAAAATGTAAGTAAAAAAGAACAAAAAACATTTCTCCGTAGTATGGGTGCTATTTTTAAAAAGCCACTTCCTTCTCCAAACCATCATCTGTCACAGTCTACTTGAACACTACGACCCCAGGAAAACATCTAAGAAAGGAAGTAATCTTGATTGTAGCGCTGAGATTTGATATGGTCCTATTATTGTAAGCAAAGGGCTCTGAGCAGAGGGTAGGACTGGCAGGTCCAGACAACAATGCATAATGGGGGTTGTAATTTTTATGTTCTGAATAGCTAAAAATAATAAAGAATGAAGGAGTAGAATTAGAAAGGCCCTACTTCAACAGAGCCAAAGCCTTCCACATGGTTATTTGTAGGTTACTGGAGATTAAGCGGAAAAGTGGGCATTGACACCAGCTCATCAACTACAGAACTAAAAAAAAGTAACAGACGTACCCAAGTAAACAGAGCAGAGTTGAGAAAAATCCACGTTCTATTTGTAATTACTCACTTTGCATACACTGATTTCTCCCAGAGTAGACACACTAGGGCCTACTTTAGTCATGGCTATGCTGGTGAAAATTTTTGAGGACCTGGATTGCACAATAACCCTATGAGGTGGATGCTGAGCTCATCCCCAGTTGAACAGAGGAGAAAACAAATTAAATCACATGCCTAAAATTAGACAGCTAGTAAGTGGTTGTGCAAGCCCATGTAATGCTGAATTTCAAGGCCATATAACTGTGACACAAAAAGAAATGCTCCTGTGATAGACTGAAGAAACAATGGCCCCCAAGATACTCATGTGCCAAACACTGGAACCTGTAAATATTGATATGTTACAATAGGAGCTTTGCAGATGTGATTAGATTAAGACTTCTGAGAGGAGAAGATTATTCTGGATTATCCTGGTGGACCCTCTCAAGTGTCCCTCGAGAGAGGGAAACAGGGAGATTTGACTACAGGAGAAAAGAAAAAAATGTGATGACAGAAGCAAGAGATTGGAGTGATTTGAGGAAGAGGTCATGAGCCAAGGAATGCAAGCAGCCTTCCTTCGGAAGCTAGAAAAAAACAAGAAAATAGATCCTTCCCTAGAGTCTGAAGAAGGAATCAGTCCTGTGGACATCTTGACTTAGTCCAGTGAAATTGATTTTGGATTTCTGGCCTCTAGAACTATAAGAGAATAAATCTACATTGTTTTAAGCTCCTAGGTTTGCAGTAAATTGTTAGAGCAGCCATGGGAAAGTAATACCGTCTTCAATTCTGAAAATCTAGTAAAAGACTATAAGTCTTAAGTATTCTACTAGACCCAGAAAAAAATTTCAGGAAACTATTGGCATTCTCACTTTGTTATAACAAGTTAACTCTTTAAAGTAGAGACCAAAAGCAATAAGGAGGAAATAAACTAAGACTTTAAAAAATAATAATATTTGTAAGGGCAATAAAAATTAAAATAAGTTTTTAAAAAGGCAAGAAATATAAGGAAACAAAAAACAATGGCAGAATTAAAATGTACTTCAGCACTAGTAGGGATGTTAGAGACAGTACGGAATATCAAATGACTGGACTTGGCAAGCAGTCCTAGAATGCAGAATAAAGTATCCAAAGATGAAAATTATGAGAGAGAAGATTATAGATTAAAGAAGAGAAAAATAAATACCCATCAAATGAATCATACACATTAATGAAGATGAAACCAGAACAATTAGAAATAAAGAAAATGTACAATATTGAAAAATAATTTTCTGAGCTTAAAAAAAGATATGTATTCTCAGTATTGGGGCTCATTGTATTTTAGGAAAAATTCATTAATAGAGATTTGTATGCAAGTACATTCTGCAAAATTGCAGGAATAATAAAATTTAAATTATATGACTATGGAAAATTCATACATATTTAGAAAGAAAAAAATCTCAAAGGTGTAAAACTCAAATTTCTTCTAAGAAACAACAGGAAAAAAAAAAAATAGACGATAGAATGCCACCAACAGAATTTCCAGGGAAAAGAAAAGTTGCGAAACAGAAATTTTTTAACCAAATTGTCTTCAATGTATAAAGGCCAGACCAAAAAATCATTCTCAAATATACCAGTGCCCTGAAGATCTCAGAGAAATCATGAGTTTTTATTTAACAAACACTTATCTGAAGACCAAGACATGAATCAAAATTAAGTATAAACGAATTTAGAAATCATGATATGAGTACTAACATTCCTCCAGGAACCAGTGTACTCACTTCTAGTAGGACCACGTGAAGTCACATGGGTCCTGTAGCTGGGACTTAAAGCTTGGTCCTGCTAGACTCTATATCATAATTTCTTTTCTGCTTATTTTACTTTCCCAGGGACCGAACTAGTTGTTTCCTAGGGTATAAGCGAACTCACTCATAGTTCAGATGGAATGGAATCTTGTCCTATGATTATCAAAAACAATAATCAATAATCAATGTTTTTTCTCTCATGCGCTTACAATGGCTAAATGTTTGGAACATGTATCCAGAGACCCAGTAAACAAGAAAAAAATAATGGAGAACAACATAGCACCTATTTCATTTTCACGGAACCTAAATAATGACTTTTCTCCTTTTCAAAAATTCAAATTGAATCACCAGAATCATGAATTAGCCCCTCACAAAGTTTCTCTTTATGTCCTAGAACAACCTCTGAGTGTTTCTATGGAATTCTGTTGTTTAATATAATTTAATATAATGGCCTAGTGCCTTGGGTTTTACAGACTTTTTCTTTGACACAAGACCTTTTCAACAAAATAGTATTTGTCATCAGTTTGGTACTAGACATTTATAATTACTGTGTAATTATAAACAGATACATAAATCTTTGAATATAATTATGTAGCATAAAAGGTAAGGTTCGCTCTATGATGGCATCTTAGAATTAATACTATGACTAGGGCTGAAAAGAGAAGACTGATTTAATGTGGTGTGATTATTCTGAGGATAAATGTCTGGTTACAGGGAATATTTTGTACTAACAAATGCTTATACACATGGCTTTGTGTGTGAGTGAATGTGTGCTTGTGTGTGAAAGAGGTTGAAGGAGACACGCTCACACACACACAACTTGAATTGCTTTAAGTCATTAGTGTTTCAGTCTTCATTCTGGTAAACTCCCCATGCTGATTGTTTTGAACTGAACCACAGGTACAGTTTCCTTTTTGCCAAATGTCAAAACAGGTACACATTTTTAAATGTAATGCTTCTTAAATAGTAAAGTGTATGAAATTAGAAGTGCCCACATATAAAAATACTTGAGATCAAGATTATCTTTAGTGACTATCATCTGCATATCTCTGTAAGTTCAATTGTGTTTCTTAACAATCCCTGTCATATTACCAACAGAGGCAATAAAAGCTTCAGTAAAATTTCCATGACTAAAAAAATAAATAATTAATTAATTGATTAAATTAATACAATTTAATATAATTTAATTCTAAATTTAAATAATAATAATAATAATTTTTCCAGGTTTGTTGTGTACTGATGTTTGGACTATATGGATCTTACTTATTTCAGTCAAGGTTTTGATGTCCACACTCATGCACGCTTAGTGAATGAAAATATGAAAAAGATTTCTGGGAATACAATTTGTCAGTAAGAGAAGTCTTTTAAGTATTCATATTTTTATATAATATCAACTTCTAGGAATCTTTCATAAGGAAATAATCTGAAATATGCCAAAAGATTCTTTAACAAAGATATTTATTATAACACTATTTCTAATTGTGCAGAAAAGAGTTGACATAGCAAACTTGAGACTGCTATTCTTAGGAAGACAGCCTTGCAAAGTTGACCATTGGCTGGTATCTTGGAACTTGGCAGGTAAATAGTTCCCTACATCAATGGGAAACTTTCTCTAAAAGATAAGGGCATCTTACTATGCCCAGACTGTGCCAATAACATGGTTCATGCAGAATACTTGCTCTCCTAGAAATCGGAAATATTGGTACATGCTAAGGAAAGATTACTTTGGTGACCATGCCCCAATCAAAGCCTTGGGTTTTGAGTTCCTAATGAGTTCCCCCAATATACAACATTTTACACATGCCATGATTCATTACTAGAGGAATAACATGCATCCATGTGATGCCATGGATGAGGACTTTTGGAAGCTTGCTCCAGGTTTGTTCTGGACTTCACTCCCTGTGCCTTTTCCCTTTGCTGATTCTGTTTTGTATCCTTTCACTATAATAAACCTTAGCTGTAAATAAGACTGGATACTGAGTCCCATGGGTCCTCCTAGCAAATCACTGAAACTAGGCATGGTCTTTCTCTATGGGACCCACACACAATAACAACATTGGAAATAACATAAATGTCCAGTGATGGGGTATTGGTTAAGCAAATTATAGTACATACATACATTGAATTATTTTATAAAGACAAAAATTTTGTTTATGAAGTTCTTTACATAGCTATAATAAAGATAATTATAAATATTATATTCCTTATACTTTTTAATTATGAACAAAAATACATAAACAAAAGGACCAAATAAAAATTTGTCAAAATACTGAAAGTGATAGCTTCTGGTTTTGATCAAATTTCTGTCTGTATTCTATTTTTTTCTTTTGCTCCAAATGGGCTGAGTATGTGGTTCACAAACTCTAAGTACCAGACACACCTACGGCCGCCTTGAGAGGAAGATATCCTGATCGTTTTTTCCTCATACCACTTGCCATAGGACCTAACCCATGGTTTATTTGTGAAACCCATCTTGGTGCCTGAGCTTTAGAGGACTAAATTGGGAAGCAGTCCATGAAGCTGAAGCAAACACATTTGAGTTGGACATGAGTGGGTAAGTGAACTAAACTTGTTTGACCCAAACTCAGCCCATTTTGGTCTCTACACCACATGAAAATAATCTGACACAATCAAACCTTATATTTTAATAGTTTAAATGTTAATGATTGAAGAAAAGCGGGCTGTAGCGGAGAGGTTCAGCAACTTCTTCACTTTTCTCCGCAACAGGCTGATAATCCCAGTGCTGGGAAATCTGGATCCTAGAATGACTGCTGGGCTGAGGGGCTGGCTTTCCACAATGCCTTCACATACATGCTTGGTCCCTAAAGGAAATATGCACATGCCACTCTCTTTCAGTTATAAGAAGCCAAACATGAACATTTGACTTTCCAGAAGTTCTATAATGAAGATATATTTGCTTTGTAATATAAAAGGATGACTATGCTTTAGAAAACAAATCCTATCTACAAAATATTTCATCACAATTCTTTGGTGTTTTATTCACAGGTTATGCATGAACCAGAATTATTGTGCAAATTCTGGAATCAGCTGGCCTTTTTAGAAAACAAAAACAAGACTCTAATTCCCTAAGAAAGATTGTTAATTTTTAGTTATTTCCATCTGTCTTTGATGATTGGCTTGTCAGAAGATTGAAGTTCATTAATGTATCATTATCTTTAGTAAAAGCTCATTAAAGCAATACATTCATGGGAGGAAATAAGATTCTAGTGATAAAAACAAAAGGATAATTACAGAACAGATTTCAGCCCTGCTTATGTCTGTGTATTTATTCCAAATGTTTCATTCCACTCTTTTCTACTCCCCTAGTCATAGCTGGGAGAGAGCTAGCTTGTCACCTTGCAAGGTATAGACTATAGATAATAGGTGAGAACTTAATAAAATTACAGGCAGAATATGATAGAGAATTAAATTTTAAAAATAATGTAAGTTTAAAGAGATTCACAGAGACCTATAAAGCTATGGAAAATATCACAAACAAGATCAGTAAAATAAGCTAAAGACAAGAACTTCCCATTATTATGATCAACATCTTTTCAATCATCCTCAGAAAGGAAGCAAATATAAAATGTAAATTAATGCTTCTACTTGTGAAAAACATAAGTAAAAGTCTGAGTGGATGATGAAAATTCTGAATATCAATGTGCTAAATGTTATCTATTAAGCTCAGTAGCCATGTGGACCCTTTGCCATTATTACTAATAAATGAGAATTGACTGTACTAATAAAATAATTCACAGATGCTCTGTCTTCTTACTCCTACACATCGACAGATCAAATTCAACAAAACTGGTTCTTTCTAGAGACATAATATGTATTATTTTAGCAGCAACTTTAAGAATAATTAAGAACAAAATTAGGTTCATTTCTTAATTTATCTTGCTGGTTTTACTAACTACTATGTCTATATATGAGTCTCTTCTTTAGTTAAAATGCTCTACTTACCTTAACCTAAAAGAGTCCATCTTCACTCATTTGCCTATACCATGGTCTCTACCTTCGGTGGTTAATTTAATTTTATGTGTCAACTTCTCTAGGGCGCAGTGCCCAGATATTTGGTCAACATATCTGGATGTTGCTGTGCTGATATTTTTAGATGAGATTAATATTTGCATCTGCTTTGAGTAAAGCGGATCGCCCTCCATAATATGGGTGGGCCTCATCCAATCAGTTGAAGGCCTTAAAAATAAAAAAAAAGACTGACATTCCCAGAAAAAGAAATAATTATGCCAGCAAACTACCTTCAATTTAAGCTGCAACATCAACTTTTCCCTAGTCACCAGCCTTCCAGCCCACACTACAAATTTGAACTTGCTAGCCTCTATAATTGCATGAGTTATGCCTTAAAATAAATCTCTCCATACATTATGGGGTGAGGAAGGAAAGGGAGAGAGAGGAGGAGGGAGTGAGAGAGAAAGAGAGATTTTAAGGAATCATATATGGAGAGAGACAGAGAAGAAAAAATCTATCTAGATCTCTACATAAATATATAAATTGATAAATATATACATATAGGTAAATCTATATCTATCTATATCTACAGATAGATATGTATCTAAATTTATCTATAATGAGAAAGACAGAAAGAGAGAGAGAGAGAGATATCTTATCGATTCTGTTTCTCTGGAGAAACTTGACTACCGCACCTTCAAAACACATCCTAACCAGTCTCCACCTTCCCAAAGTGCACCAGCCTTTCAAGACCAAGCTGTAACTTCATCATCTTTTCCTCTTCATTCATAAAAGCATATTGGAATTAAAAAGAATGTGATTGGCATGAATACAAAAATAACTGTGAATCTACTCTAATATTTATTAAGTTAAATAATTTTCGAAGTTTTGTATTTTCGGTTTTAAAAAAATATGCCTTGCAATCACCTCACTGATATGATATGCCAACCTGAGAACTACTCGTCTCCATCACTGGGACAGAACATAACTCATGCTTGTGTTGTGGGTTATCTTTTGTGTGTTTTAACTCAACTACAAGACTATAACTTATTTATAAGACATGGCTGATGTCTAAAATTTGTTTGTATTCATATACACCTAGCATAAGCATTTTTTATGCTCAGTTTTCAAAATATTAAAAAATAAAACTTTAATTAGCATCTCCTTGCCTTCATAATTCAAATAACATTGCCACTTCCATTATGGACACTTACTACAAATGTCTTTATCCCTATAAAAGATGGAACTAAAAGTAATATAACAACTCTATTTTCATTTGAATGAAGACTCTATCAAAATATAATGAAAAATGAAGAATTTGAACAATTACTGGATATTAATTAATACTAGTAATTATTAATTTTTAGATGAGATAGTGATATTTTGGCTGTGCTTTAAAAAGAGATTCCTTAGATTTTATAACAAAATGGAAAAAATATTTATGAATGGATATCAAGGAATTTGTTTCAAATAATCTAAACTGAGAAGAGAACTGAATACTGGCCATGAGTTTATAATTGTTGAAACTGGGTGACGGGTACATGTGTATTATTTATTTTTGTATGTATTTATATTTTCCATAATAAAATGGTTTTTATCTATTTATTCCAAAATGCATAAACTTTCCCAATGCCAAGAAAAGTTTGAATTAAATAGCTAATCATTAGGAAAACAGAACAGGCCACAGAGCAAAACATGAATAACAATACTTTTCTATCTGGCAAGTTCTGTTTTGAAAAAGGAGGAATAGAGCTGGACATAAAGTGAAGGAAGCTCGGCTAAGTAAAATCCCCATCAAGTCCTTGCACTGTAGCTCTGCTGAAAATATTGTAAAATCCTAGGTCAGAACTTTCCTCTGTTAGAGCAGAGCATCAGATATTGTTTGTTATCTTCTCCGACTAGAATAGAAGCACGATGAAGTCAACTACTTCTGTTATGTTTACCAGTGTCTCTCTAGCAACGAGCAGAGTACACATAGTAGGTGCTCAAAAAATATTTGTCAGTGATTCCTGTATACAAAATATGCTGTCATCTGAACTACCAACAGAAAAACAGAAAAGAATTATAACTGAAAATAATAAAACTACTGTAATTTTGTTTATTTACTTATTATTTTCTTCTACATCAATTTAATTCTAATGTAAATTGTTTTTAAAAGACCTGTAGTATGAGAATCATAAACAGAATCCTATCTATTTTTAATTATGTACTATTTCAAAAACATTGAAAATTTTAAAAATATATAAATGCCATTATAAAAATTCATGTTCTACAGATTAATTTTAGAAAAATACTTTCATTCAGATACAATTAGATAAAAATTAGGGTAATTAAAATCATGAAAAACATAAGAATTCTTTTTAAAAGTCTGTTTTCTCTTTTTATAAATGAGAAATAAATAGTCTCATTTTTTAAAACACAATCAGAGAAAATGCATCAGTCATTTAAAGATTTCTCCATTTTTAACAAAATTTTGCCCAACAGAATAATTTTAGCCCAAAATTAGAAACCCAGAAAAAGAAAACTTTCCATTCAATTATCTTTATTCTATGCTTTAGACTTCTATTCCTTAAGTCAGATAAGCTTGCAAAATATTCTACAATATATGTTTAATTTACTACGGTCATGAATTATTAATTCCAACTTTTAAAACTTATGCCAGAGAAACTACCTTGGGTATAAAAAAGAGATTGCAAGTCTAGTTGGAATAGTCTTTTTAAAAAGGCAAATTTAAGAATAAGATCTTATTTTTTATGTTCTAAAAATTAGTGCAAAAGTCACTGTAAGTAAATTAACCAACATTAAAACTTGGACTATCTATGGACAAAGATAAATTTCAATGTGTATATTCAAGAAGAAATATTCCAAGCAGTGAGCACAGAGAAAAAAAATCACCCTCATAAAATGCTCTCACAGAGATTTGCTTTATAGGACTTATGGTATTAGTAATTACTATGATATTTAATAAATGGCACTTTGAAGAACTGCTTAAGCCCCAGTGAGTCTTCAAGTCAAACCACCTTGGCATTTATTTGTTTATAAGCAATAGAATTATAGCATATTTTGCCAGCATAGTTTTGCTACCTCATGTTTAAAAGATCCATATGTATGAAATGCCTGAAAGAAACATTCCTTATATACACTGTATTTCTCAGTGGACATAGCTTAGCACAAACTGATAAAAATGAAGGGTCATAAAATAGGAAATCGATTTTCATACCCATTGGTGTGTAATTGAATAGATTCTTTGAATAGTTGCTAAAAATTAATTCCGACTTAAAAGCAATGAAATATTTTACCTTTTGCAAAGCAGTCAGGAGTGACAAAAGTATTCTTTTCTCCCTTCTGCAAAGAAGGAAAATGCTGTGATCTCAACAGTTATTGCTTTCATCTATCTAAACTATAAACCCATCTCAGGCACTGCACAGGAAAATTTGGACCTCCTTCAAAGCTCAATCATCCAAATACATCAGAGATTCTCATTGGTTTTAAGTATATTTTAGAACACTAGAATATTGTTCCAGTATATTAAATTTGAAGAATGACTGACTTTGGTTTCCCTGTGAGTTAGGACACAGTAATAAATAGTTCTCCTTGATTTAGGATAGATTCAAAAATATATTCAGGGCACACAAACATGTCTACTGGTCCATAAAATTTGTATCACAGTTTGCTATCTGTATTCTTAATTAGGAATAATTAATGTGGTGGTTACCTAACAGAATTCACAAACAACATAGTACCTGCCCTTGAAGAGTTTATATTCAAGAGATTGGCATTCACTAAGAGTAACTACAAATAAGTGCTTGCCTTTTTATTTTCTTTTTTTTTTTCTCTTTTTTTAACTTTTGTTTTTTTAATCAAAGGTGTTATTTACCACAGCATTACTCGATCAGGCAAGCTACGATTACTAAAACATAGAGATAATAACATAGCATGGTTTTCTTCAGAGCCAAAGCAATTACACCTAGTATTTTAGTTCAATATATGGTTTCAGTTTTATTATCTACAAGCCCAACAGGTATTTATTTCATATTTACTAGGGACAGCTAAATACTGAGTGCTTACTATGTGCCAGGTATGTGCTTAGTGTTTCAAATACTAGATGAACAAGACATAGTCCCAGCCTTTGAGAAATGCATAGTCTAATAGGGAAAAGTAAATAAACACAATTCACTACTACTTTGTGGTAAGTGTTTAACAGATGCATGTCGTGAAAGCTCACTCAGAGATGAAGCAACTCTACCAGAGGAAGTTCAGGGATAGCTTCTCAGGTGATGAGCACTTGAACTGGATACTGAAGGATGATAGGTCTAGCAATGGGTGGAAGAGTTTCTGTTCCTCAGAGGCAGGCAGTAACAACAAAAGTGAGGAGTTAGGGCTCCAAGTTCCACATTCTCAGGGCACTCAAAGCCTCTTTGGAGATCCCTGAGACTTAAGTATGGAGCATTGTTTAGCCAGACGGAAGGGTGTAAGTGGGAGAACCCAGCCCAAATCTAGAAGTTGTCCATGATAATCCAGAGAGGCTGGTCAGGCAGGACAAAACTGGGTAGTCAGGAGCTTCTCAAGAAACCTAACACACTTTTTAACACTGTAGTCTCTTCGTAGCAGCTATAATTAGAGATGCCAAGTTCTTTAGTGAGTTATTAGCCTTTATATTCTTATTTTAAACCCTGAGTTTAAAGACTCTGCTTTCTGAGTATTGTATTTCCTAGCATAATTTTACAATAACTGGAGAGATGTTCAGGACTTACCCTTTGTATTTAATGGCCTCTCTGATGGTAAAGAGGTCTAGCTGTATGGTGACCAACCATCCCAGTTTGCCCAAGATGGCCTCTTTTTTAGCACTGAACGTCACAAACCCTGGGAACTTCCTTAGTCCAAGGCAAACTGGGCCAGTGGGTTACCCTAAGATTTCCCATTCCCAAGCCTCTAGCAAATTATGTACACAGCATTGCTTTTTCTAATATATCTATTCTTTTAAAAATCTATTATGAAATGCAACATACATAGAGAAAAGCACCAAAAAAAAAAAGGTATGGGTACAGCGTTTAATAAATAGTGAACTACTCAGTACCAGAAACCGTATATATGCCATCGCCCCAGAATCCTTCCTTCCAAAGTATTTTCCCTTCACCAAGAGCAACTATGTTCCTCATTTTTCTTATAAACATTTGTCTTTTTAAAATAAATTTACTAATAGTATTAAATTATAAAGCTTAGTTTTATCTTTTTATTTGAACTTGATCTACCAAAATACTTGTGTTTTGCTTTTAGTGCTCAACATTATTTTTATAAAACTTATCCATGCTATTGCATGCAGATGTAGCTTGTCCACTTTCTTGCTATATGTTCTTCCCTTGGATGCATTTACTATGATTTATTCATTATTGTGCTGTTGAAGACATTTGAATTATTTCGAGTTTGAGGTTACTATAGACTACACTGCTATGAGCATGCATATATGTGCATCCTGGTGCACGTATACCAGAGGTTCTCTAGGTCTGTACTAATGGAAGTGTGGTCCATGGATTAGCAGAATCCTCATCATCTGAAAGCTTGATAGAAATGCAGCTGCTCAGGTCTCAAACCAAACCTGCGGAATCAGAATCTCCATTTTTAATGAGATTCATTTGCACATTAAAGTCTGTGTGAGTAATATGAGGTACAAGGTGGGAAGCACTGCTCTAGAGCATATGCTAAGGTGTAGAATCACTGCAATTAAACTTCACTTGACAACAGCAGGGAATGAGAGCTTCTAGCCTTCCACAGCCTCACCGACACTTCGTACTGTCAATCTTTTACATCTGTAACAATCTGCTGGCTATAGTCAGGAATATTTCAGATTTTCTTCACATATTCCTAATCGTTAATACAGGTGAATTTCTTTTTATAAGTTTATAAGGGATTTTGATGTCCTTGTTTTAAATTTCCTTTTCTAGTCTTTTGTCTAGTTTTCTATTAAGTTGGTTTTTATTTTCTCTTTTGTTTGGAGAAATTTGTTATGTACACTAGGATTTGGAGAATTGTTGGTTATATAGGTATTAGAATTATTTCTCCCATTCTGTGACTTGTCTTTTTACTCTTTATGGTGCATTTGATGAACAGAAGTTCTTCATTTTGATATAGGTGAGTTATTCAGTTTTTTCATTTATGTTTGGTAACACCGTGCCTTAAGAAATCGTTTCATATTCCAAAGTACTGGATATATTTCTCTATATTGTCTGCTAAATTAAAAGACTCACATTTTTAACTTTTTTATTAAAATATAATTTATGCAGAAAATTGAAATAGAAATTCAGCTTAGTAAATTTTCACTAATGTCCTGGTAAACTACGACTGGATTAAGAACCAGAACATTTCTAGCAACCAGAAGCCCCTCTGACATTTTAGTCCAGTCACTACTCCCCAAGACTGAGCTCATATGAGAGAGTTGTCCAATTTCGCCTTTCTAGTATAATGTATTGAAAATTTCTTTTTTCCTACTCATGTAGTACCACTTCTTTAGTATATCAAACAAACTAACAGCCCCAGTCTGACCTGGTGATCATCTTCTCATAGCCCTTGCATTAGGGATGTCACCTTTCAGACCTCCTGCCAGCACTACTAGCAACTCCCTCTGCACATCTATCCTTTCCCAATGTGGACACCAGGCATTCCAGACCTCCCATCCACAGTAATATGCCCATTAGCCCTACACACCCTCATGTCTGTGTGCCTGCCCCTGGCTAAGGCTCCCGTGCAACCCAGAAGGTTGCTTCCCGCTTACCCAGTGACTGTGGATCAGCTCTGGCCCAGACACACAGTGAACTTCTCTGCCTTCAGCAGGCTACAGTTATACCTCCTCTAGTGAGGTCTGAATCCTAGCCCTCTGGTGAAAGACCCCCTCCAAGTTTTCCCATTCCTGGATATTCTCCCTCAGCCTTAGAGTGCCCTGTAACTATCTTACAACTCTTTTCTGATGGCTTAATAACTATATTAAACTTCCCTTGTTTAAATCACTATGTAGTATATGTCTCCTGCCACAAACCTAGTAGTGCCTGGAGTTATCAGAAGCTGGAACAGACAAGAAAGGATCACCTCTCAGGACTTCAGAGAGAGCCCGGCCCTATCAACACTTTGGGAAATGTTTTGGACTTCTAGCCTCCAGAACTGTGAGACAATAAATGTCTTGTTTTAAACTACTTGGTTGTGGTAATATGTATGGCAGCCCTAAAAAACTAATACATCCTACTACAATGTTATTTCTAATTTTATATCTTATTAGTTAGTAACTTTTGAAGAAGTTATAAGACTATCACTTAACATAAAAGTATACATAGGTAATAATCAGCTTTGTGTTAAACATTAATGTATGAGTTGTAATTCTTTCAGGAAGTCTTGCTTCCTGGCATTTGCTTTAGTTCCTCGAAATATTAGCGTGCCTTCTCATTTGTAATTTCTGGAGTAAAAAATACAGCTTTTGCCCCTTCTTTTGGAAATAGTCCAAAACCAATATTAAATATGAAAAATCAGAAAAACAAATTTCTTAGATGAAATAAAGAGACAACTATAACTCTGAAGCACATTATATGAGAAAGAGCTTCCACATAGAAATGAAAGTTAAATGAGACTGGAAGAAGAATTTAAAGACGCCCACAGTTGCAGATCTCAGACAAGGCAGAGAACAGCTCTCTAAAATAAGTAGCTACAACCTGAGGGCAAATCTCTTTGGGAAAAAAAAAATGGAACTAAGGTGCTTATTCTGATGGCAGAAGAACACTGGACCACCTTTTCACAAGGTCCCAAGAAGCTGGGAAGGTGGGACTCAATGAGAAATCACGCAAATGAGATATATTTTCAAGACTCAAACTCTTTGATGAGGGAGTAAATAAAGACAGATAGGAATGTGAGCTGTTCTTCAGAGTAGAAATAAAATGGCTGGGGAGAAGTAAAGGCAGAAAGAATTCATGCCCACACACAGCCCTGTGCCATTCACCTGGAGCACCGTCTGGGCACCACCATACACAAGCCTCCTGCAAGGGTCTGGTCCAGGAATAGATCATCATATTCAAAATGAGCAACAAAAACATTTTTTAAACATAACTGGCATAAAAGGCCCACGAAACTTCCAGACTCAAATAAAATAAAATGGAAAAGATGATACATATAAAGGGATGAATACCACAAGAAAAATGTTGCCAGAAAAAAAAAAGAAAAATATTGCCACAGACAATGCAAACATTTTGACCAAACACATTGTCTCAATGTTTTTGGAGGAGGAGAAAAGGTAATTGCTTCTATTAAAAAGACCCCCAATAAAGAGATATAAAAGCTGAAGGAAAATATAGTGAGACAATAGAAATAATCATTTGAGCTGTTGGATAAAAAAATTAAATCATTTGGAGAAATGAAGACAGACTATGGACTAGTCAATGAAAATAGGATTGATAGATATGGACGACATTTAACACAATAAAGAAGAAGTTTAAAAGAATTAAAAGAAAAATGATAGACACAGGAACTAGGCAAATGAAGAAAAGAAACAAATAGCACAAAAACATATTAAAGACATAGTTTAAGAAGCAATTACTGAAATAAAATAGAATTCAAATCTTCAAATTGAAGGGCATACTTTATATCAGGAAAGAATTTGTCACAGTATGATGTTCACTAAAACACATCTCAGAAATATTATTAGAATTCAAAAATACAGAATCCTTTGAATAGCCAAGCAAAAAGGACAATATATAAGAAGCAAAGCCCTAAGCTACAAGGTAATGGAGAAATGCCTACAAAATACTCAAAAATTAGTGTGACACAAATTTTTTATCCTAGTCTAAACGACACAAACAATAAATAATAAACCTAACCGAAAATTTGAGAGGGAAATAAAGTTGTAAATTATGTAAGTAGCTGATTTCAACATCTTTCATAGTCAAAGGGAAAGGTATCATTTCAAATTAGTAAATCACATTATCAAAAATAGGTATATTCAAAGTATGAAGGTATATACTAAGAGAAAAAACATATTTAATAAAGTTCGATGGTGGATAAAGGAGAGAAGAGGGAAAATTGTATATATTCTATTATTGTTCATGAGAGGGAGTCGGTCATAGTTATAAAGAAAATATATCTTCTCTTTATGAAATATGAACTGCTATGGGAATTGACCTCCTGTCGCAAACAACTAGAAAAGTAGATAAAAGATTTATTATAAATATATGGTAATTAGCAGAATGTGGTATTCTTCCAAGGCTACACAAGCAGATGTATGGAATGAAACAAGAGCACAGAAACAGACCTATGCATATGTGACATTTAGTATAAGACTGATGACAGATGTGGCCCTGAGGACCATTGGGTGAAGGAGGGACTTTTCAGTAAATATTTCTAGGAGAATTGAGTGTCTCTATGACAGGGAAGGGGTGGGAGGAGGCAGAATGGGGAAGGAAAGAAACTGGACCCTTCTCTTCCACCTTGTACAAAAATCAACTCCAATAAGATTAAAAACCTAAAAATAAACACAGAAACTATAATAATTTAGAAGACAATCATGTACGTTAGTTCAATGACCTCTAGGTAGCAAATAATTTCATGTTTTACAAACAAGATAAGAAAGAAATAGTCATAAAAGAAACATTGATAAATCCAATTGCTATATATTAAAAGACACGATTAAAGACTATATAAAGACAAGCTATGGAGCTGGAAAAAATTGGTTCAACACATGTAATTGACCAAGATGCAGTTTATGAAATTTTATAAAGAATTTTTACAACTCAATGAGAAAAAGGAGACAATTCAAAAGAAAATTGGGGGAAAAGTATTTGAACGGATTTTTAAAAAGAGGAAGTCCAGCTGGCTAAGAAACATGTGACTGAGAGTGCTCAATCTCATCAATAATCAGAGAAATGCAATTTAAAATTTAAAAATTTTAAAACAGTGAATCTTCACTGATTGGTACAAGTTTATGAGTTTAAAAATTCCAAGAGCTGAAAAGGATGGATGGGAAACAATGGGAGTGTTCATTCTCTCAAGTAGGAATGTGAATGAGTACCACCCTAGGGATACAGTTTGGCATTACTGAGAAGGTGAAGGTCCACCTAACCCACGAACCAGAAAATTGGCATATACCCTAGAGAAATCTTTACACATACACACCAGGAGACATGCACAATATGTTTCATAACAGTCCTAAAGTGAAAACAGCTCAAATGTCCATCAAGAATAAGCTAAAAACTTCACCATGTGTTCCTAAAATGGTATATTGTACAGCAGTGGACATGAACAGGTGGCAGTAGTCTGTAACTGCATGGACAAATTTTACAAGCAACACTGAGCAAAACCAGTAAGGCACAGGAAATAACACGCAGCATGATTTAGTTTATATAAATTTTAAGAATAGGCACAAATAATTCGCCATCACTCTAGGTGGTAAAACTAGAAAGAAGAGCATAGAAATTGTTAACACAAAACTAAAGCTAGTAGATAACTCTGAGGGGGAAATAAGAGTGATTTAATTGGAAAGAGCCAAGCTGGGAGGTTAGGGTGACAACTGGGTGTTGAGAATACTCTATTTTATGACCTGCACAGTATTTATACAGAGTTAGCTTTATAATTATGCATCACATCATACCAAGTTTTCATTTATTCAGTGATCTCTCTCAGTCTGTCATGATGTTTTTTATTCACTGTTTAATGTTGAGCTCCCTTGAACATGGGGACACTGGCTGGACTAGTGCCAAAGCTCACAGTTATGTGGGACGCGTGCACCACCCAGATCTTTGCTCCTGCACCCAAGCCATACCTGGGGCAGAGGGCAGCTGCAGTTACCTGGCAGTAGGTGGTGAAGACCCCATCCCTAGGGGACAGGGAGGGGGACAGGAGGTAAGACCAGTGAAGAACCAAAGCCTCCAAGCTTACAGCGCATGTTTGTTACCCTACCAGACTCAATTACAAATCACAAATTTAAAGGTAAAATTATTAAGAATTTCAGGATGGTGACCACAGAGCATTAAACTGCAAGTCCTGATCCCCTTCTGAGGGTGCTGTCCTTTGCGACTGTGGGGTCGCAGCCCATAAAGCCAGCCCTGCGCCATATCTAAATGTTTTCTGCACATTTCTGCATGTATATTATATTATGCAGGTGTACGTGTGAGGGATAGAAAAGAAGAGACCAGATCCCACTGTTATTTCCTCAGCAAGCTCCTGAGCCACGGTTCAGGGATAAGCAGAAGCAAAGCGAGATCTGAAGTGACTGTGCCGTTAACGTTTTAAACTGAATATCAGACTGAAACTTATTTACCAAAATGTTCAAATATCTGAATGTAGACCTGAGTGTTTAGTTGCTGTTTTATAAATTAAGTATTTATAATTAAGATCATGAGCAATTAATTCCACAGCACGCTAAGCAATTTGACATAATTGTCCTTGGCTATAATCCTGATGCCAAGAACCTCCTACTCACTGATAACAGTTCCTTCCTTTCCAGTCACTTGTAACTGAAAAAAATGTACTATGTTTGGTACATTTTTTTTTAGATCTAATAAAAGTAGATATAAATAGATTAAGCGATTTAATATATGATTTCATTCAGAAAGGAAACGGGATGGAAGTAAACCAAGTAGGTACTATGTTACCCTCATTTAATTCTTTCATAGTAATTATGAAAGGCAGATACAGATATCACATTCCTACTAAAACACACACACACACACACACACACACACACACTGACACACTGAGGTTAAGAAGGATAAATATTGTGACCAGGCTCATCCAGCTAGTAAGTTGATATAAAGTTCTGTCTGACTATAAACTTCTACGACCTTTCTTTGCTACTTCTTTTTCTCCTTTCTTTAAACATTACTGTCTATTTATTATGTGCCAAGGATTATCACAGAAATGAGTGAAGCAGACCCCAAAATCTTAGGCTGTGCTGTCAATACGGTAACATGTGGTTAGGAGCATTTGAAATGTAGCTAGTATGAATTGAGATGTGCTGTAAATTATATTATATCCCACATTTTGAAGATTTAGTAAAACTATGTTACTACTAAATTTTCATATGAATTCTATATTGAAATGATAAGCAATACATATATTATGTTAAAAAATATTTTAAAAATGTATTTCATCTATTTTTCTTTACTCATTTAATGTGACTTAGAAATTTTAAAGCTATACGTGTGTCTCACATTTTATTTCTATTGTATATCACTGGTGTCCTGTTAATCTTGCTTCAGGATATATAAATGAATTATCTACCTGTAATTTTAAAATGTTATGTTTCATGGTTATTTTGGATAAAAAAAAATCTACAATCTGCAATGGAATGAATCTTCCTGCCACCATCAATATTTATTGACTATATATAGTCAATCTCTTTCAGAAATTGACTTAACTAAAATAGCTAAACCCTGTTATTATTATTATTTTTTCCCTGACAGTGAACAATGAAAAGAGAAGTGCCTGGATTCAAGACACAGGTATTCTTGTCTTGAAAACAGTTTTTGTTTTTATTTTTTAACATCTTAAAAGTATCTCCTTAGAGACTTGTTGAACACTTTTAATATAACATGTATTCCTTTCAGCATGAAAATTTTTATTGTTTAGAATTTGGTACATTAAATATACTTTTCACATTTTCCTAAGAAAGGTCATGCAAGATGTATTTTTAGACAATAAAATACTTGCGTTTTTATGAAATGTCTATTAACGTGAGCCGTAGGAAATTATGTAAGAAAACTATATTTCCTATTATAGTGTTAGAACAATACAAACTAATTTATAATTCAGCATATAGGCTAATGCTCTAAAATTATAAGGATGCAATGATATTATTGATAAACTTGTAAGATTGATTAAAATGTAATTCTAAAAAAAAGTACAGTAGTGAATAACACCATATTTAGAGCATATGGAATCAGATGGACCAAAACTCTCAAAAATCACACAAATGTAAACTACCCTTTAGTTCATAACATTGTACGTACCACAAAATACTCCTTTTATGAGCCTATTCTATATTGGATCACTCTTTTTTATCTTGAAATATGGCCTTAAAATATCTAAATATTATAGTTAAGGAGCAAAATATTTATAGATATATGTAAGACAATATGAATACATATAAAGCAATACAATAAAATGGAACCAAAACTAAGAATCAGAAGTCTGATACTTGTGAGGCTTGAACTAGTTGCAAACTTTTTGATATTAATTTCTTCATTTGAAAGAGAGAGAAAGTTAGACTGGCCATGCCTAAGAATCCCATGAGAAT
Source organism: Pteropus medius (assembly GCF_902729225.1). Classification (NCBI taxonomy): domain Eukaryota; kingdom Metazoa; phylum Chordata; class Mammalia; order Chiroptera; family Pteropodidae; genus Pteropus; species Pteropus medius. The sequence goes on along the minus strand of NW_024346667.1, from coordinate 8,221,182 downwards.
CAAGGAGACAACATATAAAAAATAAACTTATTACCAGTAAAGTGTGATACAAGTTATGCTATTATATTAAAAACAAATTTATTCTGTTATTTTATTGTAAACACCAACACTTCAATTAATATTTTGAGTAGCCATTGTGACAAAAAGTAATAAAAAAATATTTTTGATATCTTAAATTTTGGCTTTTTCAAATCATTTTTGGAAACACCTGATATAAAATAATGATTGAAATTAATTCAGTAAATGAAAATATTTAAGAGGAAGTACTTGATGATTACAGTAGATCTGGGAAAACAGGTGACCATAAAATTACAAGGGCAAATAGTAACAGTCTAAATGTACACAAGGCAAGTATCATCTACTTCCCACTCCAGTTGTTGAGATATAGGAGATTTCTGCATAAAACTCAACGTATTTAGAATGTTTAGATTTATTAGTTTTAAAAGTCTGTTTTCTTCTTCCAAAATGTGTTGAGAATTTATCCCTCCCTTCCTTCCTTCATCTACCTTGACATAGGGTCGGAAGGCAGGAACAAAGAACATGGCTTTTCCTCCCTAGATATTGTTAGGAACTATACTGTGCACTCCCAAAATCCATGTTGAAGCCCTGCCCACAATGTGATGGTCTTTGGAGAGGGAGCCTTTGGGAGGTAATTAGACTGAGATGAGATCATGAAAGTGAGGCCCTCATGATGGGATTACTATACTTCTAAGAAAAGACCAGAGATGGAAATCTCCTTTCTACCTTCTACTCTCTTTCTTCTCCCTTCTCTCTCTCTCTTTCTGTCAGTCTGAATGCAACTGCTAAAGAAAGACCATGTGAAAAAAATAGCTAGAAGGCAGCCATCTGCAAGCCAAGAAGAAAGCTCTCTCAGAATCTGCTCGTGCTAGCACCAGATCATGTTGATCTCAGATTTCCAGCCTCCAGAATTGTGAGAGAATATTTCTTCTGTTTAAGCCAATTAATCTAATATGTTTTTTATGGCAGCCTTAGCTGGCTAGTTCACTGGATAACCCCAGCTGAGGCCCCAGGTGAAGAAGCTGAAGAGTTTGCTGCACTGGTACATGGGGGAGAATTCACCTACAATTATTGACAGAAAATGAAATGGACATTTATGTCCAAGTAATGAAATGAAACTATTATATAAGACTTAACTATAAAAAAGCTAAAATTTGTATAGCGGCTACATATTAAAAATAGGCAAAGGGAGCAAAACTGGAAGGAAATAAACCAAGTTGTTAGTCGTGGCTGCGAGAAGATGGTGGCATTAACAGATAATTTTTTCTCTTCTCCAAATGTTCTTTAATATGGTTATAGGTATTTTATAGAAGAAAAAACTAATACTTAAAAATTTGGTATTGATTTTAATACAATATGAGTCTAATGGCAAGAGTTTTGTTTATTCTAAGCAGTCTTCGCAGGGGAGCAAAAGCTATTTATAAAGTATTTGGGGGGATCCCATATATCTACCATTCTAATGGGGACTGCTTTCCGCAAAAAACTCTAATTAGATAATAATACCATATATAACAGTATTTAGAAAATCTCCATTTTTATGAATAAATGCTAAAGTGAAATCAAATAACAAATATCAAGGTCTCAAAGAAAGCGCTCAATCAGAGCAGGAAAATATAACAATTCATAGAAATTCATGAAATAGAAAGCGATGCACTATAGAGAAAATCAGTAAAACTAAAAGTTGATTTGGAAAAAAAGGAAACAATAAAGTTTACAGACTTTTAGCAGAACTGACCAAAAAATAAGAGGGAGAGAGAAAAAGAGGGAGTAAAAGATGAAATGAGGACTAGAGAGCCTAAATAACATTGAATATTAAGACAAAGATCAGTACAAATGTTATAATGGACAAATTTTTGGCAATACTTTTTGACAATTTAGATGAAGATAAAAATAGTTTCATCAGTCCTAATTTTATTAAAGACATTTAATCTATGATTTTAAAATTTCCCTATAATTTCCAGGCCAGCTGGCTTCACTAGTGACTTTCCCCAACATTTAAAAAAAAAGAAAAAAAGCACAACTTTACACAAATTATTCCAGACAACAATAAAACAGGAAATTTTTTGTGTTCATTATAATGTTAAATAATACAAAAAATAAATAAAATAGAATAAAATAAGGCAATTCATAGAAAAGTGATGACTATGCATCATGAAATAAGGTTTTCTATTAATCTAATTCTGGATACCTGGGGCCTGACAGTAAATGTACGCATGCATATACACAGGAAGAAAGGAAAAGAAGGAAGGAAGGAAAGCAGGGAGGGAGGAAGGGGGAGATAAGTGATGCCAATTTTTTGCTGTTTCTTTCTTTTTTTTTTTTTTTTTTTTTACTTGGAAAGTTCTAGGCTACCAGGAACAGGTATGCACCCTAAAAACAAACTACTCTAAAGAATATTAAACACCTATAGAATCAGGCTTACTTATATTTTCTGGTTTTATTCTTTTTATGCTTTCTTGCCAGTTCAGCCAGGTTTTTAATATGTAACTAGTTTTTTTAGGTGTTCTGTACCCAAAATTCTTTCCTTGCATACTTGTTCACCATATTTTCAGAAACACCGCACACGCACACGCGCACACACACATGCACACACACACACATTTTCATTTTGTATTTAAAGTGAAAACAGTGTATTTGAACTTCATGGATGAAAATATTCTAATAAATTAGATAACTTTACTCATCGAATAGAAAAAATAAATATGAAAATTGGTAAAACCCTTTTAAAAAATGAAATACTAGCATAGTTATTCATCCAACAAAATACAGTGAGCACCTACTACATGCCAGGCATGAGTCTGAGTCCAAGGGATCTGGTAGTAAAAAAAAAAAAAAAACTATCTAGTCCCCCTGTGGATGATTTTCATGGAGAGAGAAGACTAAAACAGGTCTTGTAAAATAGACAGTATAGTCCTGAGTCTCGTCTTCGAGAAATGCAATGCAATAAAGAGAAGAGATAAATGGTGGGGGGAGGTAGAGCTGCTATTATAATAGGTTGGTCAGGGATGACCTCGCTAATAAGAAAACAATCAAACTAAGCCCAAAAGTGAAGAAGTGATGCCTGTGACATCCAAGGGAAAGGGCTTTCCAGGCAAAAAGAACATGTAAAAAGTTCCTGAGTCGGACACATTAGGTTTGAAGTGTCTATTAAAACTCCAGGCAGAAATGCTGATGAAGCAATTGAAAGTGAGATGGAGTTCAGGAAAATAACCAAGAGGGAGATATAAATCTGGAGTCATCAGCATATGAATGGTATTGAAAGCTATAGATTGGATAAAATTACCACAGGAATGAATATAGCTAGAGAAGAAATCAAACAATCGATCACCAGGTCTTCAATAAACTCCCAACGGGAGTTTAAATTGTTGGAGTTTAGAAGGTAATCTGATTGAATGGTGGTACTCTTCAAAGTGAGATTTTGGAAATATTTCAAAGATCTCTAGGCCTTAAATATCAGAGAATACATGTAGTATGAGGGAAATCAAAATCATTGGGAAAAAAGAGCTCAAGGAATTGAGAAACCAATGTATTAGAGAGCTTATTCATTTGGATACCAAAATCACAGTCACTGTAAGACTAGTGCTGGAGAAAGTTGCAAGGATCTCGGGGCAGAATTCTTTAAGATATTACAGAATAGATACTAATCAATAAATCGCTGTAAGAAGGAGAGGGAATAGAGGATATCATTTGAATACATGAGATTTAAAGCTGGGAGTTTTAGGGATGAGAAAGGAGAAGGGCCTGGAAACAGCATGAGGAATAAGGGGGCCACACCCACATCTCTAGTCCCAGGGATGTGAGGCAGGAGAAGGAAAACCACTTGAGAGAGGAAGGAATGTCCCCAGAATTGGGACAGAGCACAGATTTCAATTCATCCAAAAAGGGGAAGGGAACACTTAGAACAGGTTAAGGATTTAGGATTTTTGCTGGTCACCGACTATGAGCTCGGTAAATGGGATTCAGGAGTGGAAATGGTGAGGAATGAAGTCCGAAAAAATGACATACAGAAGTATAAAGAGAGTGGGGTTTGGGTGATAAGAGATAACCTGGAAGTCCCAGGTTTCTTGTGGAGATTGATGTATGATTGAGTTAAAAGACATACTTAATGAGATTCCTCCTGAGGTTCTCAAGGCTATATGAATTCAGCAAGTAGATGGAGATAAAAAAAATCTTGCCAGAGGCTAGGGTCTGGTCCTCTTCTCTCTAGCCAATGAACATGTAGAGAGGTTTTAATACCTGAGAAAAACCCCTAGGGAAAAAGAAAATTTTCTAACCTTTCATCCCTTCATTGAGGGCAGTTTCATTCTTTCCTTGAGGATTACAGATGATGAAACCAAAGCCCAGAAAATTGAAGGGATTTGCAACAGACTGCACAGAGAGTTGATTCTTGTGTAGAGCAATGTGGATTTCTTTGACACATCTCCCCTCTTCCTAGAACTTCTTTTGAAAAAGTCTGTTAAAGGGTTTCCTCTACCACGGGCCTATTCTCTTAGAACCATGAAGATGAAGAAAAAGCTTTGTAATTACTGGTGAAAAGGTCACCTGAGGAATATAACTTTAAGAGTGACCTACCAAATTTATTGAAATAGAAGGTAAACAGGCAGATTCAAGGTCTAAAACACAGTGATGCTAACAATGATAATGGCAAAATTGTGGAATCCAGGAAAGGTCAAGGTGACTGTGTTTACAAAATAACAAACCACACTTCCTGAGTCTGTTACTGTGATACTGTAAGGCAGTGTTGTAATAAGGTGTGTCTTATGCTTCTGGTAGTATATACCCTTTAAGACAGGGTCAAAGCTAGATCTCCAACACCAGGTTTTCAAATCTGTTATGCTTTACTATTTATATTGAGGTTTGAAATGTAGCTAATAATCGTAGCTCAATTTTACTAAGCACCAGGATGTATGTTATATACTTTACAAGCAATATCTAAAAACTTAGAGGTTGGTATTATTATTATTCCCCATTTAACTAATGAGTCACAGAGTGATTCAGTAACTTGAATAAGGTTTCTCAGCTAGAAACTGGCAGAGCCAAAATTCTAATCTCACTAGAGTAACTAGAATAACTCTAGTGTCTTCACCCTTAATCACTGGGCTATACTGCTTTAAAAGGCAAAGCTTCAGGCAATATAAGATATATGCATAAATATATATATATTTATATATATATTTATATATGTATTTATATATATATATAACATATATATTATAATGTTATGTATAATAGTATATATGTCAAATGAAAAAAATCATGACTTTGTCTTAATTCTTATGTGTTAATTTTCTTTCTTTTTCCTTTTAATAAGAATAACTTATTTATTCTAAAAAAGAATTAGGCAATTTTAATTTAAGAGCTCAGTAAATTAACATACAACCCAGAGAAAACCACAAGTTCTATATTCTCACAATTTAAGCTACATTCTATTATTAAATAGACCTCAGTGACTGTATCAGACATTCGGTGAAGCTGTAACTTACTAAACTAAACAGAGTTATAACAATGATGTGGAGAAAAAACTTTGTTGTGCAAATTCTTAAACTATAGTCTTTAAATGAACTAAAAAAGTAATAAGCCTATAAAAAGAATTTAGTATTTTTTACCCAAGTCACAAAGCCAGGACTACACTTAGGTTATTAAAAAAAAATCAAAAAATTTCACATTTTACTTATAGTTTACATAAAATAAGTTGCTGGCCACAAGCCATCAGATATTTCTGCCTTTACAGAAAAATATTCCACTTATAAAAGAAGTGGTTTGGCTAAAAACAAAACAATAAAACAAAATCAACAAAGCAGTGATGAAATTCCCACTCTACTTGACTAAAAACACATTTTGTTTTAAGGAAAAAAAGAATAATTACCCTATAGCATTTGGAAATAATGATTTTTATTGTAATTTTTCATACCTTCAGCAAGTTCAACTTTCCAACTCCCCATGAAGTTACATGAGCATTGAGAGACTTACATCTTAAACTAATAACCTCCCCAACAACTTGGTTTTTAGCATATAAACTAAACTGTATAACATTTTCCTTATTTTTTGATATCTCTGAAGTCTATATATAATCAGAAAACAAGAACTAAAAAATAGTGTCTGGATCTATTCTTTTGCATTTTTACATTCATTGCTGTTATTACTATATTTTACTTTCCCCAATTCTTTTTTTCTTTTAGCAGTTATCATGTTTTAATCTGCTATGAAGAAACAGACACACAAATACATATAAAAGTATATTCCATTTAGATAGCTTCTCCTTTTAATTTACCTTCATTCATTCATTTATTCATTCATTCAACAAATGTTTATTAATGCCTAATATGTGCCAGTCACTGTTTATAGGGAGTCTTTAGTTTAAATGAAGTTATGCTGCTATTAGTAAATATTTCAGATATTTCAGCAGAACATTTTGCACAGATAGAACTTTCAGTAAATCTCAAAACATATCACGTAGGTGACTGCCCATTTCACCAGCCTTCCACTCACAATTTCACAATAACATGTAGCTAGTAACTGGGATTATCTCAACAAATATTTTAGAAAAGTCTTCTTTCTTTTCTTTAGCTCTAAACAAACAGTGGTCAAGCCCCTGTATACTAGGCTCTGGATATATGGAAAAGGAAGGCTTAAATAAATTTCGACATTCAGACTAAAGCCATGAGAATTCCTGAACCCTTCGATGAGTTAAGAAGCTCCTCCAAAAGAGGAAGACATATGTGATTTATCTGAGTTAGACAGTATTTTTAAATAGGGGCTTCCATCAACCCTTAGGATGATTCTGAAGAAACACTAAATGTCACAGAATTTGTAGAACTTTCATTTATGAGGTAGTTAAGGGATGGAAACTTCATCTTTCAAGGTTATCAGATTTCAAGATTTTTCTCTATTAAAATTATTTCATCCATTTACTTATGCCTAATGAAGAATTTCTGACAGCATTTACTTCTTCACATACATATTAGATTTTAGACTAAATTGAGATCTATACATTATTCTACTACCCTAGGAGCCTCAAATTATCAGATACAGCCTTAAAAGAGTTTAAGCTATGGAGCAATATAGCAATCAACATTTTTAAACATCTCTATTGCATGTGTTTAAGCTTCTGACATTATATTCACAAATATTAAAAGTTTTGTTGAATATTGGTTAGATTAATGAAAATATGTTTCATGAGCCTCCACTTGATGTTTGAATTCTTTAATAATCCAAACAAATAAAGTCTGGTAAAATTGTAGTTGGATGAAGGAAATTTTATTCAAGAGTGCCTTGAAAACCTAAGGCAAATTTTATTCTGTAAATTTTCAAATATTTCTTCTAAAATTAAAGTCCTACTCTATAAGAAGAGTTTTTTCTTAATAACAGCCTGAAGCTCAAAAACATGAGTAATGAGTAAAAAGGGAAAAGTACAAAATAGTTTCTTTGAATCAATATCCCCCTAGGTTTTCAAGAAACTCTCTCTTCCTAAGAGTTTCTCAATCACACTTAAGGGACTTTTTAAATAATTGTTTATATTTTATTTTGAAGAATATACATTTTTAAAAAATAATAACTCAACTATTGAGAAACTTTTAAAATTATAAGAATTTATCTTTATAACCTCATATCTTCAACATCCACACACATCAAAAATGTCCAGTCGCATAACAGACGATTATGGTTCATATATACAATGGAATATTACTCAGCCATTAAAAAAATGAAATCCTACCATTTGCAATGACATGGATAGACCTAGAGGTTATTATTTTGAGTGAAATTAGTCAAAGATAAATATCATATTATTTCACTTATATGCAGAATCTAAGGAACAAAAAGAACAAACTAATTAACAACATTCTCACAAATATAGTGGACAATTTAGTGACAGAGAGGTGGGAGGTGGGTTGGGGGCTGAGAGAATGAGGTGAAGGGTTAAAGAAGTACAAATTAGTAGTTGACAGTCACGGGGATGGGAAGCACCGCAGAAGGAATGCAGTTAGTATTAATGGGATGGCTAGGTGGAGGGCCGGGGAGGGAGGGAGCAAATGCAGAGACTATTTGATGAACTATATAGATGTCTAACCAGTGTACTGTATACTTGAAACTAATTTAAATTAATAAATTTTGAAAATATGTCCAGTCTCTCAAGTTCAAATGAAGGAGCTAAATATTAGTTATTAGTAGTTGTTTCTGAAATCTCTTTATCTTTTGACACAGCATTTAAAACGAACTATAAAGGAAGTGACTGTTCAATACTAGCTGCTTCATTTTGCATTTTAAATGAACGTAAAACAATGAAAATCACTGTGTTGCTACCAATACTTATGCAGTAAGACTCACCACTTTCTTTCAGAAACCTCATGGGAGAGACCGTGGGTCGTAAAGGGAAGCCAATGTTGGTGATGGAGAAGGCATATGAGTCCAACACTCTGTTGCAAAAACATAAAGTTAGAGCTTTGAGTGATTTAATAGTCCTTATTTTGAAATGCAAACTTTCAAGACTAATCTTATAGTATTAGATACTAATCATGGGGCAAAAACTGGTCTCCTATCAACAGAGACAACACCTGTTGCCCTGCAGAGTCAAATACACATCGTAGGCCCTCTATAAATACTTATTATTCAGTGAAGACAAAATAATACCAAATATTTTGCTGGCTTTGAGCATGTATAACAAATACGAACATTTGCTTTCTGAATGAAAAAAATCTTACAAAAATAAGAGAAATGAACATGCATCATATTTATTTCATCTGTTTTGTAAAAGATTTTAAAGTAACATGCTTTCCTATTATGACTTGGAGAGCTTCAACCAAGTTAAAGCCATATAATATGTAGAAACTTTAGAAAATATAAATAAGCAAAAAGAAGAAAATAAATTCCCCCAATTCATTATCCTGCAAACCTTAAATATTTCCTGTCACCCAGGCACTATTTTAAACCCTTTATATGTCTCATCACATTTAATCCTCACAACAAATGTCTGGGTATTTACTATTATTATACTTACTTTATAAATGAAGAAACTAAGATATTTAGGGATTAAGTAGTATACAGTTCATATTATTCCAGCTTCTTATTACTACTGTACACCATTTGTCATGATTAACATGTACAAACACAGTCTGTACCTTTTCTATGTTTATGTATACATAAATGTACTTAACTTTTTGGCTTATCTTTGCATTTTATAGCTGAATATCTTTCTTTATAAATGTACAAAAATGTGCATTGTTATTTTGGACCATAACATAGCATTCCATTGCATGGATTTAACATGCTGATGGTTTATTTGCCAATCTTCTGTTGCTGAATATTTGAATTGCTACCTTTTTTTTGTTATTTACACAATGATAAAAATCTTTGAGAATTCATATTTATGTGCATGTCCAATTATTTTCTCTTTTATTATTAATGCAAATGCCTAGAAATGAAATTGCTAATTCTAATGTTAGAGAAATATTTAGAATTTTAAGATACTTTGCCCATCAAAAAGTAGGGTCTATTAGGAAAGAAAGTGTGACTGTCCTGTTCAAAGTTTTACATTAGGCACACAGAAAGCACTCTATAAATAGTAAATAAATGACTGATTTATAAGATCCATTAGTCTAGCTGTCATTCACATGGTCATGCTCTTGCAGGTAGCCAAATAATTGAGGTATCTCAATATGATAAAATCATACTGCCAAGGGGAAGTATGAGAGGCTTAAGGATTCAGGCAGATTTGCACAACTCCATTTGAAATTCTAGAATTTACTTATATGTCACCAAGAATTGTGCCAAGATACACTGATAAGTTATACTTTATTTTACTTTCCTCTATCTGATCCATGGTTAAATATTATATAAATCTCCAACTTGAACTCTTAATAGCATTTTAAATGATTCCTTATTAATGAAAGTGGACCACCATTCATCCACTTAAGCAAAATATTTTACAAACATTAAGGTGAAATGGCAGAGTCATTTTAACACAGATGTGAAATGTCATGAGGGATTCTATCATTATTTTATAATATCTCATTCTGTTATTAAATTGATCAGAATAACCTAAATACAAATTGTTGTGTAACACATAGGAAACTCCCATGGGTCACAAAACTAGGGGAAGAAGTCTGGGCTCTCCTGCCTGAACCACAGAATGCATTTACAGAAACACAGCTTTCATACCTCCAAATGCACCAAATATATGCAAATATTACCAAATATTATCACCAAATATTAAAAATCCACTCTAATAAATGACTAAATAATAAATGAATTTCCTTGATGGAAAATTAACATTTAGAATACACTCAAAATTATCATTATTGTCATGAAGAGTTAATATATGATAATCTTTGAAGTTAAAAATCAAAGGTACATTGAAGAACTTCACTTCCTTAAAGTTAACTTTGACAATGCAGAAATATTCAATTTTGTTTTTCCTCTGCAGTTCAATCATAGAGCGATATGGGGCAGGGGGCAGGGAGAGAAATCAGACATTTATAAGATTCTATCACATTTCTTCATATGCTGTCCAAGGAAATTCCTTTTGTTTGGCCAATATTTTTATGGTCTAAGAATATTGGGTCATGTTAAGAATTAGTATCTTCCAAGGCCTCTTCAGGGGAATTTTAAGTAGCTTATACACAACTTCTTTCACAGGGGTCTAATTGTCTTGAACAGAACCTTCTGAGAGCTTCACAAAGAGTTGGCCAGTTCATGCTAATTAGCCCTAGAGCCCTCCCTGCATTGTTAGCTATCCCACCTGATTCTCGATTGACTCTATTTTCCTTTCTGTTACTTATATTCTCATTGCTAAGTTTCCTTATCTCGATTATGCAGTGAACTAGATTTCAATAAAAAATTCAGTCTAATGACATTTATCTGTCTAATTAAGCACGGGTTTTCTAAAACCCTGAGTCACCATGTCCCAGAACACTTATTTGTCTTTTCTTCTGCATTCCTGTCACATTTCTAATATTAATGAAATGGAGCTAAAGGCTATGGTAGGAAACAAGTTATTGCTGTAAAGTAGCTATAAAGACAAGGCAGCTCAGGTGGATAGAAGTTCAGGCTTTATGTACCCCTGGCTGTCACTGAAAGTACATGTATTTGCTCTTTTTAATTTCAAAGGGTGTTGATCGTCCTCATTAAGCAAGACAGGTTTTCATTTAAAAAAAAAGAAAGGAGAGGAGACGTTAGATTGTAGAGAGACCTCTATCTTCTACCAGTCGCAGAAAAAATAATTGTTTGGCAAATATTTAACTCTATTAAGACAGACATACTGAAAGATATTATATTTGATCAGATTTACTAATAAGTTTCCACTTGTCCCTAGGTCATTATTATTCTTCTTCCTTGGATTACCAGGTCCATCTAGATAGACCGAAAATGGCGGGTTTTCAAATTAACTTTTCTAGCTATTAAAAGCTTATTTGAAATTCTAAACTATTTTGGTTAAGTTGCTATATTAATTGCTCTTTTAACAGCTACCACTCCACTAAACCAATCTGGGTCTTGGGTTAAATTAAGTAAAGGCAGAAAGGAAATTTTTATAAACTGGTAAATTACCAATACAATCATTTCTTTTCCTTTGCATTTCATATCTTCCCCTACTATGGATAAAACCAAACTCTTGGTATTAAAACTCTACATATATTCCACTCTTCCAAATTCAATTATCGTATGACACTTAAGCCAAGAAAGTGGTTACTTCTGAGCATGAATCTTCTAATGTTAAGCACGATTTGTAGCATTAATGTTGGAAAGTCAATGACATTCTGTATAGCCATGGCAACATTTTCTCAAATTTCTCTTATTTATAATTGTGCAATTACCCCAAATTTCTGACCATGTTATAATAATGAATTAATGTAAAACAAGGCACTGAAAAAATACATGTTAACAGAGCAGTATTTACATTCTACAAGTATAAATATTCCTACAAAAAATGCTGATGGGTCTTTAGAGGATCTATCTATAGCTTTAGGGCCAACAGTTACAAACACAATTGTAAAATTATCTTGAAGAGGATGATGCTATTTAGTGGAATAATTTAACAAATTAACTGACCCATCTCCCCACACCTTTGGAAAGCAGAAGCGATGCTCAAAATTCCTGCCTTCCAACTCCGTTCTGTAGGATCAGCCTCATCTTTAGTTAGAAAAAAAGATTCTTTAAATTATTAAATTAAAAAAGAAAAATTATAACTTAAGTCTGCTCCATTATTGCTACAGATAAGTTATTAAAATCCCAAACTTATGTAATATTATCATAAAATATGGCATTTTTCTTGAGAAAGCTAGAAATTGGATTTGAGCTTATGCACTGTAAAACCCAGATGGTTTGCTTAACTACTCAGACATCTTCCAGTTCAAAAGTTAATTGAACTGAGAACTGAAATTTCGATAATTGATATGCTTTGAGGGACTCAAGCTGAAGGATAAATTAGCCTTATGCATGGGGTGTTAATAGCCTTGAGAAACCACAGCAATTGGTCAGAAAATGTTGTCCACATAGAAAATATATTTTTTTTTTCTATAGGTTAGCTTATTGTACATTACCTGGACTTCTTCTTATGGTACTGTTGCTTTTCTTTCTCCATTTTTTTACTCACTGATTCAATATTAGTCACTATTTTACCCAGTTTAACTTGTTCTGAAATTTTAAAAAACAAAGCTTTAATTGTATACTCTTAGTTTTCAAGTTATAAGTGCATTTTCCAAATTAAATTGCAAATCACAGACTTTTTAATAACAAGAATTAGAATATTTTTTTCAAAAAAACTACTAACACAAAGGTACTCTGAAAACACATTTGAGTGGTTTTTCTTTACCCCATGCTCCTCAGATATTTTGCAATTACTAAAATTTAGGACCAAAAGTATAGAGTAAATGAACTGCATATATCAAGGAGAAGATAGCTCCCAGAGAAATGTCTGCAAAAACACAGCACATACCAATGAGTACAAACAGCCTCATTCACACACATCAGCACTATTATCATCCCTATCATCATAAAGCTTAGTTTTTATAGGAGAGTCTGCTATTTTAAAATAATTTAGCGATCATTAGTTAATGTAAATAGGAACACAGAGTACTCCAGAAAATTCGTCCATTCGATAGAAAGACTGAATGCCAGAAAAGGCAAAGGTTCTGCTTTAAAAAAGGAAAAAAAAAAAGTCTAGTTCTTAGAGTCTGAAGAGACATAAATATTTTTTTAAAATACCTATTACTTTCTATTTTTGTACAGGTAATGAGACTAACATATAGTTTGAAACATTACAACAAAATATTGTTGTTTATCAAGCACCTGCTAGCTACTAGCTCAGGTATATTAAAGATATATTATAGATACATAGAACATATGAAATGAAACCCTCTGTTTGAGAATTATTTACAAACCAATGGTGTCTCAATGCTACAGATAGAAAAGCACAGTTGACTGCATTATGTAATTTAGATTTAAAACATATAGAACATTAAAATTTTGTAGAAATAGAAAACACAACATTAATAATTGTTGACTCTTACCAGGTGTGCTAGCATTTCCTATGTATCATCTTACAGTTAAGCTTCATAACTATTTTTGTTTTGTTTTGTTTTTTAGCAAAGTACTGTGAGTATTTCCTTTCATATATAAGGAAAACAGATTACCCAAGATCCTATAAGTCTAAAGGTACAGAACCCAGGCGTGAACCTGGATGCCTCTGGCTGTAGGTTCACACTTCATCACTCTGCCCTCCTGCACCGACCACCCTCCCCACCCCCAGAGTTCATGGGGACTCGTGTACCTAATCGGGGAAAGAGAATAATTTCTGCCTTGCTTATTTTGGAAGGTGGCTATAGAGCTCAAAAGATGTACTTTATGTAAAGACACATGATAGGCTGAGAAATATCAAATTAAGGTGAAGTAGAAAAAGAATTTATAAGTTTGAGTCTTAAAAAAAATCTTTTGAAAACATTTACCATATGCCTAGTATGCTAATTGCTGTATATGGATTATATTTTATTCTCACAACCACCACATAAATAAGGTACTATTTTTATCTCTATTTTACAGATGAGGACACCGAAGCAGAAAAATAGAAGTTAACTTTCTCAAGATTATATAGCAAGCAACAGGCAGAGTCAGTCTTCAAATAAAGGCAGGCCATCCCTGAAGCTTGCATTCTTAATCCCGATGACACTCAATATGCGTATTTGTTTGTTTGTTTAAGGAATATTTACTTAGTAAAAATAACTATGCTAACTTCTAGAGAGTGTTATACTCCGCCTCCATCATTATTCTTTTTGATGCTCATAATGCCAAAACTGGCCAGTCAGCCCCTGTACCATTTTGACATATCTCCATTATTTTTGAACACTCCTTTCTTTCTGCCACAATAAGAGTTCTAGGCTTGCTTTGTCCTGTCCTTGTCCCAGAGCTAGAATCAGGTCTTCAAGAAGTGGTGGTTATTATCACTTCTAAAATTACCTTTCTTCCCATTCTCTAGTGTTTCCAAATCAGTAGATTCTAGCTAGATTTATGTTAAAAATTCTCAATATTCTCTCCAGAGCTCTTAATCTTTCATATGTTCCATCTCTTTGTGTTTTATAAATTTCTTAAGACACTGTTTCTAGTTTACTAATTCTATCATCAGCTCCATTAAGTCTGTATTTAAAATTTATTAAATTTCTTATTTAAATTATTATATATTTATTTCTGGAAGTTCCTTTGGTTCTTTATTAAATTTTCCTGAACATTTTTATAGTATCTAGTTTATTCATAAATATATATTTTTTACTTTTACTTTTTAAATATATTAAGCATACATCTATATCAGAAAACTCTAATGTCTATGGTCTTTGTAAATCTAATTTCATTTTGGGGAAGCTGAATTGCTTAAATCTTTCACTCACAATAGCTAATTTCTTTTTGACTTCTTTAAAATTGTAAAGTCATATTCCATAAGAATAAGAATTATTTGCAAGCTGGGATTAAGATCTATTCCTCAAGAAATAATTTGTTTTTCCTCCAGGCAGTTGAGAAAACTTTCAACTCATAATAACATTAAACTAATTTCCCACTTAGAGATTTCTGACACACCAGTAATATGGATCCTTGTGGTTATTAATTATAAAAAGAAATTTCTTTTTTTTTTCTTCTCTCAGAGCCAAGGCTGACATACTCAGGTTTCTTTGCCACGTCTTTACAAAGCAATTCTTTATATTTTTCTGGTTTAGTCTTTCATTGATGTCATTAGCTTTTGAGGGGACTCAGATTTGGAGAGTTTCAGACCTGATTTCCTATCTTGAATGTGTAAGGTCCAGTGAAAAATGAAAACTCAAGGCCACTAGAAATATGCAGAAACTTCCAGAAAGAGAAGCTGGGCTCTGCTCTGAGTCTTTCTTTAGATTTATTCTGTGTTTTCCATTTTGGATTTTCAGGTCTCTATAAAAATATGTTGAATGAAGGAATGCTTGAAATATTTTCCACTATTTTGCTAGTCATTCACAAGTCAAGACTCAACTCAGGGGACAATATTTGGTCTCAAAATTGAAACAATTTGCAACACTCATAATACCTAACACATTCATCAAATATTTGTCACATACATGAATTAATAAATAAAATATTTAACATCTCTTATTCAGTTACAAAACATTTTTAATATCACTACTTTATGTATGCTAGTGACATGGATTAATTTCTTTCAATTTTTTTTCTCAGATAGATATATATTCCTCCTTCAACTGACCCCAATTCTTCCTCACCCTTCATAAAGAACTCTTCTTTCTCCCCTTCTCCGCCCCACCCCAAAAAAACCTATAGTAGTTCTAAATCAGATGGCCAAAAGCAGTCTATCTTAAATATAATTGTTAAACTGAACCAATGTAAGTTATTAGGAAGAAGTTTTCTAGAATTTAGAGGAGTTGTTTAAAATATAGTTGGAATGCAATATTATATTAGTTTCAGGTGTACAATATAGTGATTCAGCATTTATATGCCTTACAATGTGACCACCATACTAAACCTAATAATCATCTGCCACAGTGCTAACTTATCACAATATTATTGACTATATTCCCCTTTACCTTTTTCACCTATTTCCACAAATCCCTCTCCTCTGGCCACCATCATTTTGATCTCTGTTTTATGAGTGTATTTTTCTTGTGTTTTATTTGTTTGTTTGCTTTGGGTTTTTAGATTCCACATTTAAGTTAAACCATATGGTATTTGTCTTTCTCTGTCTGACTTATTCCATTTAAGACCTGGAAGGTATTATGTTAAGTAGAATTTAGAATTTTAATAATTCAGCAATTGGATACCATACAAAGGAGTATGTTCCCTATTACAGGTATCTCCCAGGAGAGATTAGATAGGAACTTTCTAGAGAGCATTATAGACAGGAATTTATATCATGAAAATAGATGGGCTAGAAAAGCTTTAAGGTCTCTTCTACACAGAGAAAACATGTAAGTTCTTCATGGAGGTTAAATCCAGATCCTTTACATACAGAAAATGATATTTTAGAATTTGTAGGTTAAGTGATTATAAAATACTCTTTTCATCTTTTTCTCTTTTTTAAGACACACTATTTAAATTGTATTCAATTTCGTATGAATTACAACGAAATTTAAAACTTAATGTTTCCAATTTATAGACAGATTCATTAGTCAAGAATGACAGATTGCAATTTACTGACATTTCACATTCTAGTGTGTGGGCTGGCTAGATGTCAGATGATTTTCTACTGTTGGAATTTCCAGCACATGGTTGTTATATAGAATGCCAATTCCTCACTAGATTGTGAACTCTTTCATGGGCTCTTGAGGACAAGAATTGTGTTTTCATCTGTCATCCACTTATTCAATCATTCATTCAACAAATATTTACTGAATGCCTATAATATGACAGGTAGTCTGCTAGGCACCAGGGTTGTGAGAAATAACCTGGGAGTTATGAAGACTATATTCTAGGAAATAAAATTAACCAAATAATGAAATAATCATACAAATTCAGTAATTCCAGTTGCATTGCTATGAAAATTTATTTTCATTATCTAATAAATTTAAGAGAAGGAATGAAACACAATTTTTAGCTGTTGTAATCAGGAGGCATTGTGGGACAATTTAGTGGAAAAATGGAAGTGGGAGCAAGATTTCACTAGTCTGAAGGAATAAAGTAGAGATAATCAGTGTAGACTCTTTCAAGAGGAATAGTTTGAAAGGAAGGAAAGAGATGAAATGATCACTATCAGAACATAAATTGGAAAAAAGATGTTTTTGTCTCAATACATTTTAAGATGGGAAAGCCTTTAGGATTCTTATATATTATCAGAAAAGTGAATGAAAATGGGGAGGGGGGCGGCGGACAAGGGGAAGGGAAGCAAATAACACATAATAAATAAGAGAGGTTCCTGGCAGAGAAGGGTAAGGGATAGAATAAAATTTTAGCCATGACCGAGAGAAAAGAGGTATTATCTTCTAAAAGCAAAAAGTAGATAAATTTTCAAGTGGCTGTTTATAAGTTTCCAGTGAGTTCACCACGAACACCTTTATTTTCTCCATGAAGTAGGATGTGAGGTCTTTCACTGAGAGAATGAAATAGAAGTTTGCTAAGGGTTTCCAGGAGAATGGCAAAGATTTGAAATAGTAAGAGAGGTGGATAAAAGACTGAACCAAGGTCAAATGAAAGGTTTTACCTTTGATTACCTCTTAATGCAGTGATCTTCATAGCTAACACTTAACAACAAAACAAAACCTTCTCTTGCTACTGTTCAATTTCTCTTCATTTTGTAGCAAAATGTTGACACTGGTTGTCTACAAGACTGTTTGCACTTCCTCACCGCATTTACTCGTCATTCCAGCACCCACAGTCATCACTCTGATCAAGGATACAATGACTCCCATGGCATCACACCTACTGGACAAATCTCTGTCTGCTTTGTATTGCGCCTTCAGCAATGCTCAATAACTACGGTGATTCTCTTGTAAAAGGATTATGTGACAATTTTCTCTTGGTTTTTCTTCTATGAAAACCAGGATGCTCATTTTCCATCTCCTTCGCCAACTCTCCCTCTTCTTTTAGACTTCTAAAGGATGACGTGCCTTGGGCCTATATCATAAGCTTTTTTAAATTAACTTCCCTTGCTCCTCAGGACATTTCATCCAGTTTCTTGGATAAATTATGTCCATATACCAATGATGTGAATTTTATTCTCCAACCTACACCTGTCCTTAAAATTTCAGACTCATGTATACAATCGTCTTACATGTGAACTTGCATGTTAATAAGTATGTCAAATATAATGTATTTAAAGAGACTCTTGATTTTCTTTTCCAAAAGCTATTCTTTCATGTCTTTCTCATGTCGGTAACTGACATCACCATATGGTTCAAACCAGAAACTCATTACTTATCACCAAAATAAATCTCAAATTTATCCATTTATTCCCATTTTCACTAATATCACAATTGCCGCAAAAATGCTACATAACAAACCAAACCAAAACTCAAAAACTGTGGCTACATTTCAATGATTTTCACAAATCTAAGCCTTTCCTCGGGTTTGCTAGTCCTGATCCATCTGACAGAAAAACACTGGTGTACATCCCTAGTCAACCAGTCTTAATCTTTCCCTTAAACAAAATTAAAACAGGTGTCTGGAGATGATTCTCCATGAATATTTTCATGTTTCTGCTTTGTCAGGGATTTCTAAGCAAGGAATTCTGGCACATGGGTTAAGGATATTTGAATAGCAAACAAGCCATTAAAATTATAGACCTCAGGAGAGATTTAGAGGCACCTTCCCTGGAGCCATTTATTTACATTCTGAAGAATAATAGACATAAGGACCTTCGTTTTACCTCCTCTTCCCAGAATGTATTTGCTCACATTTATAAAGCACTTGTTCTCCCT
The DNA here is from genome assembly GCF_902729225.1 of Pteropus medius. Lineage (NCBI taxonomy): Eukaryota > Metazoa > Chordata > Mammalia > Chiroptera > Pteropodidae > Pteropus > Pteropus medius. The sequence continues at coordinate 8,202,292 of NW_024346667.1, read as the reverse complement.
CCCCTCATTCTCATTCTTGTTTTCCCCATCTCTCTAGCCCTCCCTTCCCCTTAGCCTCTCCTCTCCTCTCTCTCTCCCTTTTCCTGCCCACTCTGGAGGGGAAAACAGGAAGGTGTATCAAAAGTCCTAAATAAACTCCAAAATTAACAATTTCAGAGTTCCTCTTCTGTAGTACTAACTTCCTGTATGTGTAGGTAACATCTGCCCTCACTGTGTTGCCCCAAAGGGAATCGAATCATAAGGAAAACTGAGGTAAGATGCTCTCTGAATAATTAAAAGTCTATCTCTGACCCAGAAACCTCATGCTTCTTATCAGAATAACTATGTATGGGTGGATGGACAGATAAATATGTACATAAATACATATATACATACATTCTTAAATATATAAAATTTAACATAAGAACTAGCACACTCCTTTTCTTTCATAGATGACCCACATGGAGGTGAATAAAGAACTGATTCCAGATGCTTGAGTCTTGTTTATCTGGCCCCTCATAGTTGCTTTCTAAACTTAAGCATTTTTGAGTTCTCACCCTCTTCTCTGGGCGACTCCTGATGTCTCAAATGCATTGCTTTTGTCGCCGCTCTGTAAGCCTAGCTCTGTCCCGTCACCACCCTCCACATCTGTTCTCCGTGATCCCCTAATACTGTGGAAGGAAGACCATTTTCTGCACTATTCTCCTCTAGCTCATAGCTGAGAACTTACAAAATCCTCTAATACTAACCATTCTGTTGACTATCTCTCAGGACAAGGGGTTTCAGAAATAACTTACTGAAAACACTTATTCCTCCTGGAAAAGTGTCATACCAGAGAGTGTGACGTACTTAACGGTGAGCAGCGAGGGCAACTGGGTCAACAGCCCGAGCTTGCTGCTCCACTTCTGGCCTTGGGTAAACCACTTAGCCTCTCTGAGCTGTAGTTTCCTCATTCTTAAAATTGGGGAATGAAACTTCTAAGCTTTATAAATTAGATTATAATATCTTAAATAAGTTATAAACTAACCACAGAAAGCACTGAGTTTATAAGGAAATAGGGAACTGTTGCTGTTATCATCAATATTTTCATCGTTTTTTTTTTTTGCTTTTCACTGAGATACAACATAAATTCATAAGCACTCGCTTTATGTAGCAGGGCTCCTGTAGTCACTAAAGACATCACTGGAACTCATCTTTCCTTTCCATTGTCTTTTCTAGAGAATCAAGGAAATTTGGTAATAACTCCAAATCCCTCTGAACATGCTTCCCAAAAGTGAGATATACAAATATCTAAACTGAGTTTCAGATGCAAGTAAACACATTAGGACACTCAAACCTCAAACATAGTCTCTGAATCAGATTTTGAGAACTCAGAGAACTCATTTGACCTTAGCTGTGGTACTGTCTGAAGAAACCTAGGAATGGAGCAATCCTCAGAGGTGGGTGACAGATACAAATGCAAATCAATCTAAAACTAAGTATATTCACATGTTATGGGGAGGAGGATACCAGCATTCGTGGAGAAGCCTGAAATAACCACAGCCCTTTATCAGAACCATTTAGTAATCTTGATATGTCGAGGAGGATTTTCATTTATAATTTTATTTCTCATCGCAGATATTCGTGGAGTGAGAAGGGTGCAATTATAAGGGCAGGGTTGCTAAACATAGAAGGTGGTAACTTTAAGGCATTAGAAGTGATTGCAAAGAAAGACTGTTTTTATTTATTAATTTTTTTGTAGCATTAATCATGTTACATCTTGCAATGGTGCTGTCATTTTTCTTGCGTGCACAGACTGAATTACTGAACAGTGCTATGCAATGTGTCTCACACGCTCTGGCACTTCCATTTCATACTTCACAGTTTTAGTGTCACTTTGAGGTTTGAAATGTTTCACAGTTATTTGCTATATGTGGGCGCCAAAAAAAAAAAAAAAGTCTATATCACTGAAAAAGATACTGTAAGAATATAGTTGGAATCAGATGGGAATTTCTGTCCCATTAACATTCAGAACTCTTTCAAGAATCAATTTATTTTTTATCGAAATCTAATTTATGTTTTATAGATGCATGGGTGTGTACTATTATTTTGCTCACCACATACAGTTCTTATAAAGTTAAATATAAACTTTTATTGATGTAGATAAGATTCCATAATTAGAATGAAATTGAAAACAGCATACATCTTTTCTAGCCTACAATTTCCCATATGCTCTAACATAACAAACCCAAAAGCCTCAATCCAATCACCTGATCTAATCCAGTATAAATATTGAGTGAATTTCTATGTATATATCTTGACAAATGGTTCAGTTTAATGTGTTAAAGTCAATCTATTTAAAGATAGAATGACTTAGATTTGCTATAAATATAATATGCATGCATTAAGATTGATCAGATATTGAACAATATATTGATCTACATCTACAAATAGTGACAGGCATTTTATCATCAATTTTTGTAAAGCATTAACAAAGATAACTTTCTATTTCTGACTATAAATTCTTACTGACGACCCCCTTGCTTCACGCAAACCCATAGTATTATGGCATTTGACCACCAAAACACTACATGTATTTTTTTATTGACATAATCTCTCCAGTAGCCGACCAAAAGTTAAATAAATAAATAATGATAAACATGTTAAGATGCAAAAATAAAGGAAGCTTTTCACACAAGAGCAGTATCTAGAATAAGCACCTGGCACAAATTAAGCATTAAGTAAAGATTTATAATCTTCCTCTCTTTGTCTTTCCAACTGCACAAGATGCCTCCTCAATTTTAAACGTCTGGTTTGTTTCATTACAAATAAAAACTGAGAGTCACTGGTAAGCATGAAGAGAAAGCAAAAAAAAAAAAAAAAAAAGCAACTAAGCAAATGCAGATGGAAATTCAAGTAGTGACATGTTTAGGTATGCTCTAGTTTTTAATATCTGAAATTATTTTCTACTGACACTTTAAAATAATTTTTTTCTGGTAGGAAGAGGGAATTTATGTTTACAATGTAACAGTCTGGAAGATTACTAGACAATAAGAGAGTAACTATTTCATCTAGCATTTAATAGAGAAACAAATAATAACTAATTATGCTGATATGTTGCCCCCACTACTAAAACTTCAAAGGGCCTACTCTGGTTTTAAATATTTCAACAGGCATCCAAGGTAATCCAGAAAGTGGGTGTGCAAAGGCAGGACCAACCTCCACAAAATGGACAATAGACACAAGAAAAGCTGATCAAGACAGAATGCTACATGGTCTGTTTTGTGTTCCCAACTTATAAACTCTAACTTGATAAGGACACATTAAAAATGAAAACTGTCTCTATTTATTACATTTTACATTCTCAACTTTCTCTTGCACACAATTACATGCTTAGCACAACCAAAAAAAAAAAAACTTTAAACACACAACTTCTTTATTGTTAAGATAAAAGTAAGCACTAGAAAGCAATAATGTTACACTATTAAAAAGGTTTTAACTTAATTTGGTTACTTATATTAGCTACTTGTGTGGGACATTTTGATATGGATTTGCCATAGTCCCAAAGTACCAAAACTTTATCAATCTCATGAAATTAACAAAAAATTCTCAAATTAACTGTAATTCATGTTACAGTTAACATTAACACTTCCCAGTGGTATGTTTAGAAGTGCATGGGGTGAGGAGGGGCGTGGAGGTAGAAGAAATGGATCATGAAATACATGCAAAACTTCATTACTATCATGACTTCCAAAAAAAGGTAGCAAGTGTTGGTTTAGACAGTAGGCCAAGGTCTCTATGATCTCTAAAGAGAGGATAGGGCCTTCAGTCAATTGTGTTTCATTTATATTTTAATTGGTTATAAACATGTTGCTCTGTTTATCCTTTCTCTTAGATGCTGTGGGTTAACAAAAGCTACAAAATGTTGCTCTGGGCCAACAATAGAATTAGTGAATACTACCTTATGCAGAATAGGAAGTTATTTTAATATTTAGAAAGTAATCGTTAGGAATATTTTTGTGAATGCCAAAGGCAAAATAAGTGTTAAAGAGAAAATTGGACTAATGGTCAACTGTGGAGTAGCTGAGACAGTTCTAATTAAAATGTTAAGAAATGAGAGAATTCATGAGATCTTAACATTCTCTAGAACCTTTTCTCTGTATCTCAACTCCACTCACTACTTTCTATAATAAGAATGCTTTCCTCATGTGTAAGCACAGAGAGGCATATTTTCAAATGTAAAAAGTTAGAGTCTCCAATTTTCCAATTTTTTTGCACACTACTATCACTATAAAAAATTGGGGGCAGGTGTTCTAATAAATATATAGTTGTTTATAAATTATATTCTACTTTATTAACATATCTTGTATAGTATACTATAATGTATAGTACATTATAAAATAAACAAAAATAGACATACAATTAGAAGATATAGAAAAAATATAAATAGGCTTCTTCTTAGATAATCAGATATCATCTTTCTCGACCCTTGGAGTAAGCATTCCCTGTGATGATACCAATGGATTAGATCAGTGTTGGCAAGCCATCATGGCCAGGGCCAAAGTCAGCCCATCTAGTACCTGTTTCTGTAAATAAAGTTTTATTGGAGCACAGCCATGCCCACATGTTCACTCATTGTCTGGCTGCTTTCGCCTTATAAAAGCAGAGATGTGACAGAGTCTATATAGCCCCCAAAGTGAAAATTATTTACTATATGACCCTTTACAGAAAAGTTTTTCCGACTCTCAGATTAAGATTAATTTCAAAGTGCCTAAGAAGGGATAGTTCTGCAGACAGCAATAAAACCGAGCATGTGAGATGGAGGGAAAGGAAAAAGGCAGAAGCAACAAATCAGCTAGTGATGCCAACCAAGTTGCAAAACAGGCGTAGGACAGGAACTGCCTAGCAGGATAAAACTATTACAGGCTGACTACAATATTGTGGAGTATGAGAACAGAACTTAAATCCTGGAGAAAATGAAACAGAAATCAAAAGGCACAGAGGCCCATAGGTTGTTAGTTGGTTTGTTTTTTAACTGAAATTTCTCATGACATCTCAGTCAGAGGATAGATATTTCTCTCCACATCAGCATATCTTTAGTTGGCATACTTTTTATATTTATTTCAGTACTTTCCTTAAATCAAAAAAGAGGCCTAGGAAATATTTAAGATATCAATGGGCAAAAATTATTTAACATGAAAAATGAATAGCACAGACTCCATCTCAGTAACTCTCTCTCAAACACACACATGCACAAACACAGAATTCTAGTATGGGTACCCTCTAGCAAATATAATAATATTCTTTTTAGATATGACAGAGGGTTTGCTTAAATATGCTACTAAAAATAATTGGAATGTGGAGAGTCGAGGCTGTCAAGTCTCCAATAATCTCTCTTTTTTTCTGAACTTTTATTATACTTAAAAGTCAATACCAAAGATGCTAGCATTTAGTTATTCTCCAATATTAGTTTTGACTTTTTCGAGTGGAGAGACGAGAAATTAATAAAAGTGTCTGGTACATTTTTATATGCCTCATGTCAACTGGCATGGGCATGTGGTAATATGCTCAATAAACAATTATTGATATCTGAGAGGTTATCTGCAAAATTAGTGACTACTACTTTATGCAGAATAAAATGTTATTTTTATTCTGTTGTTGCATGTCAGATTTGACTTTCCCATTGCTTTTTATTACAAAATTGAATATTCTTTAAAAAAGTTTCAAGATGAAATAGAAGAAAACAGGACTAGGAGTTTGTAAATTTGGTTCCAGTCACCACTGATGGACAAACTAGCTTTACTGATGCGTAAATCACTGAATCTCCTGTTTCTCTTTCAGCATAATGATGAGTTAGAGCAATTGACAGCTAATATCCTATTTAGCTCTAAAAGCCTATGTGACAAAATCACATTAAGGGTATATCGAATCTTTTTAAACTATGTTATATGAGTCAGAGATTGCAAAATGGCGGCTGGAGGGCCAAATCCAGAGGCAGACACACAGATTTGGGAGGAATACAATGTTCAAGAAATGTTGAATCAATGTGTGTCTGCGTGGTGTACTTTCTCTAGTTTTACACAGACGTCATTCTTCTCATTGATGACACTAGCGATTGCAAAGTTATCTGCTGATCTTAGATTAGCATTTAAATTTGTAACTCATGATTTAAAGGAATTATAATTCTATTGTAATTTCAATACCTAGATTGATTATCTTGTACATGAAAAACAGAAGTGCTATTGTTACTAAACAGAACTTTAGGATACATGAGACGGTACTAAGGTGCTACCAATATCCTTGAAGTCCTTTTCTTTCAGAATGCAATGTAGTGCAGTGACAAAAATCACTGAATTTTAGATTTAAAAAAAAACACACACACAAGAAAACTTGGGTTCTGGTCTTCTCTTTACTGCTAATAAGACCTTTGACCTTTGATGGCAATTCACTGAGGCTCTCTAGACCTCTGCTTCCTTATTCGTAAAATGGAAATGGGTGGTTAAACTAAATTGTTTCTGATGTGCATTTTATCTCTACAACTCGGCAATCTATGACAACAGGCAATTTCATTGTTTTGACCCTATTTCATAGAACTCTGTGACAGCTACAGGCCTTTAGAAAAACCAGACGTATTTAAGCTAAAGTGAGGAAAAGATATAGGAACACATTAGACCAACAGAATCAAAATGTAGCATTAGATGAGCAAAAGGAGTGCCCATTTCCTGAAATGTGCAAAGCACTAAATTAAATAACGGAAAAGCCCGAACTAAAACAGAGCCAACAGGGACTTAAAATTCTTTAGCAGTGATGCAAAAGTCTAATGGTAATAACATTAGACTATGAATTTAAAACGTCGTGTTGCGGTGCCTGCTGTGTCATTTATTTGTGTTTTTAGTTTCTTATTTAACCACATTGAGCCTCAAATTCTTTATTTGCTAAAAAGAGGGAATAACAATGCTCTGAAACTACAAATATATGTGCATAGAGTTTATGCATTTACACTTATTATTTATGCATAGGCACTTAGGGTTTGGAAGATGATTGTCATGAGTTCCTTACTGCTGAAGAGGCAATGCACAATGGGTCCTGAAGCCCCCCTGACAATGGTATCGGTTCCACAAATGCCAGGCTCTGGTCGCTCTTTGCTCTTTACTCAGTCTGTTTTTCAGGGTTGTCTTTGCAGTGAGCAACCTTGAGAAGTAAAGTAACGGCACCACCTCATGCCTCATCTCATCCAAGACAAAGAGCACACTTACTCTAAAAACCATCTATTTCCCAAGCTCAAATCTCTCAGCCGTAACACAAACCCACTACACACATAGGATGCCCCTGAGCCTTTCCACATGGCCCCCATGGGACGTGGAACAAAGAGAACTGACAGGGACATAAAGCTCAGCCTGCATGCTACCCAGTGAGTAATGAAGTCCTTGTCTCTGACAGGTCCTACTCTGTGTCTTCTGCTTGCAACCACAAAACTGTGGTAGGCTAGCTTTATAGCTTGTTCATAGGGGGAAATCCCAGACCCTTCACAGGCCCTGTGAAGATGCTTAGTATATGTATGATTGCTCATGAAAGCCATTTTGGGTATCTCATGTATTTCATTACCTTTTCTTAGTAGAAATCAAAGATAAGTGCCTTACCTATTCTTAGTAGAATAAATAGTCCTATATTTTAATCTAGAACCAGGAAAAGAATTCGTGGGGTGTTTGTGATCCTCTTTCTTCCTGGTTCTCACAAATTGTCATCTGTTAATCAGTTCACCACACTTCCATCAGCATCCAATCCTGCCAACCACTCAACATTACTGATGACAAATGCCAGCACCTCACCTCTTTTTTCTTTCCCACATTCAAAGCTAAAATCCTATGGCCTCTCTACTAAGGTTCTCAATCTTAGATCTGCCACACTAATATAAAGCAAGTTATTACAATATTATCTAGGACCAAAACCCAAAATATGTTTTCTTTGTGAAAACTTTGCAAATGATACTTCTGTGTCTTAATTGCATTTAAAATTGTTACAGAAAATAAGTAGAGCTGAAAAGACCGTAAAATTGCTTAGGATTGCAGACGAAACTTGGGAGATTTAAGTGCCACCTCCAGTATATTTTGTCAGAATGTAAATATAATTGCAGGTGCTTAGAAAAAAGAGATAAGTACAACAATAAAAATCTTACAAGCTGAACGCCAGGAAAGCAATAACACTTCTATTATAAGCCATTTTATGTGATAATTGCCTTTTGAGAAATAGGGATAGGGATATTATCACTAACAGAAAGGCTTTAAAGAAATGCAAATTCCTGATTAGGATCATTTTCAAATGAAGTAAACAGCTATTTGTAAATGATTACTTCTTTCTTTGTTTTCTCACCAGCTCTTAGCTCTCCTCACATTTCGTACCATTATTTGTCTTAGGTAAAATATCTCAAACATCTTGACATTCTTTCTCACCTCGAATTAGGAGTCATATTTTTCCCATGCCTAAGTCTATGTGAAAGGACAAAGGATGTTCACCAAACCATGTTGTTTGTCCTCCAGTGGATTTGGCATTCTTTTTGTTGTTTACCCACGTAGACTTGCCAATGGTCTTAACCACCAGACAGAACATTTGCATCCAATCACAAAGCTCTGGACTGCAAAGCTGACCAGTTTTGTGACTCCTTGCAGAAGCAGAAACCAAGGTGAAATAGAGGATGGAAATTGGCCCAGCTTCTAATTAAGATACTTCTGCTAAAAACCCTATTTTATTATATTTGATGCCAACAATGTTTGTCACAGTTGTTCCCATAGCAATTTATTAAGAAGTTAATGTTTTATTAACTCTTTAAAACCAGAGGATACACTCGGGCACCAACATAGCTTGAACACATTCATGTAAAACTAGAACATTAGTTTTCAGGTAACCGCCAGGTACATGTATCATACTATTTTAGATTCCATACCAAATGTAATGTTTGAATATGATCTGTTGATTGAAGAGGAGAGAAATAAGGGAGGGAACACAGTGGATCCATTCATATTTCCAAGAAAATATTCTTTTTGCAAACATACTTTGTAACTGTTTTACACTGATAGACAATCATTAGCTTTTCTATATTAGCATATACATTCTCATGGGTCTTTCAATGAGTCATTAATAATGTGCCTAGTAGTTTATAGTTCACATCATGTTTTCACACCAAAATTTTATTTGGTCTTCCAGCAATAGAGTCCACAGGTATTTTTATCATCTCCATTCTCCAAAATAAGAAACTGAGGATCCAATATGTTAAATAATTTGGCCAGGATCATGTAGCAAGGGAAACAGAACTTGATTTTTTATTTTGGTTTCTAAATCTCAGCTTATTTCTCAAGCAGATGTAGAGGGTTTATCAAGTGTGACAAGTTTATTAGACTCCCATTATCATTCAGGTACAGACCATCATTCTGGACCATGTTCACAGTATGGATTCAAGGTGTTCTTGTTCCCCATCCTCTCCAGCCACAGAAGCTGCTCCTTTAAGCAGTGAAAATATTTCTTCATAGACAGGATGTTTATACCAGGGCTACAAACACAGGAACAAATCTAGGAAGATGTGAACTCCACTCTAGTTTCAAGAAAATAAAACTTGGAGGCCAACCAAAAAAGGAGTGCAGCTTCTAGTTACAGTGAAAATCAATACTTGAAAAACATTCTTTTTTCAAAGGAAAGAGTGACTCAAATCTGTAGATCTGGATGATTAAAATTTGTATAGGAAATAAATGATTAGAAAAGTCATATACTCATTTGATTTTACTGCTGATGAAATAAAACTTTTTTTAAGTATAATTATGCCTATAAGTAAATACAATCAGGTTTGAGCAAATTGAAGTTCCAGCTATTGTGATTTTTTTTTTATTTCAAAAGGCAAAAGCATGTGTATAAATTAAAATCAGGCTTTATTTAAAAGCCAGGCAAAGAAATGCTTAGGGCAGTATGAACCCAAGGCCTGGTAATTCTATCATTGGATTCTAGAATTGTAAACACATAGTGTAATTGCTAAATTCTAACTACTCATGTAATTTTATCTGAGAAACTGTCTAGGAACACAAACAATACCTTTATGGCCATTTTGGGGCAATTCATTATTGTTGGTCCAGTAGAGCAATCATTCCCTCATCTCTTTTCTACAGAAACAGTCGTTTCTTCCCCATATTCTTGTTGCTCTTCACATTCAAGGAAACCACCTTGCCCCAACTAATGAATGTGGTTATCATTTGAAAGGATTTTCTGGATAGATGTAGGAAGTCATCATTTTTCACAATAAAAAGGAAAAGAAAAAATAAGCAACTGCCAAAGCTCATTCCAAATTCTAACCTTTAAAATATCCATGTCACACTTGCTGTCTTTTCATTTTTAGTAGCAAAAATATATTCATTTCCTGGGATTTCTTGAGCACTCCGATCCATAGCACAATAGCTCCCCCTCAGATGTCATTTCTTTTCTGGTAAAATTTCTAAAATGCATCAGGTCTTTGTGGCTTTGGTCAGGCAGGAACATAAAAGCAGTAGCCATAGTCAAATAGTTCATTACTGATCCAGAAAAGCAATCGGTGGCGAACTACCTGGAGGCCACTGCTTCCTGGCATTCTCTGTCTTCACTCACAGGATGCCTCTGTGAGGACCTACTGAAAACACCAGTCACTTGGAAACAACTTTGAAAGACCCACGAAGGCATGTACTCGCCACATGACATAAATGACAACGGCATCGTTCTTGTTATTATCTAAGAATGAGGTTGGACCCTTTAAATGATACTTTTTTTCCCCTGAAAAATTATAGTTCTTCATGAAAATAGAACAGCCTCTCACAGCAGCAAGGATTAGATCAGTTTTATGAGGCCCAGTGAGATATAGAGAAGAAAAGGGACTTGCTCGAGGTACACAATAATTTAAGAAAAGATTTAGTACCACTTCCACATGCTCAGAGCACTTGGAAGAGCCTCATTCCTCCAAGCACCCTGAAGTGCTCCTAACGCCGCTGAGAAAAAGGAAGTAGCATCCTGCATGGGTGGAAAGAGTGCCAGCTTTAGAGTTAAAAAGACCTTAAATCCTGGTCCTGCCATTTACTCTCCATGACAGCAAGTTGGGCATGTCTCTCTCTGAGCCTGGTTTCCTTACATGTAGAATGCCACCAACAATCTCTCTATCTTGTAAGACTTTGGATAACGTAGTTTAACATGCTGCCTAATAAGTAGTAGATGTTCAATATGTGCTTTTTTTTTTTTTTTGCTCCTCTATGCTATTCTCCATTAATTGACTTCCAATAGGACAGCAGAAGCATTTTCAGTTTCTTAAAATCAAAAATCTGCTTGTAGAGCTGTATAGAGATTTCCAAACTTTCACTGAGAAATAAAAGAAAAAAAAGAAAAAAAGTAAAGGTCATTTATTTACAGAGCTATGACCATGTATCTCAGCCTATTTTTGAATTCTACTTAACAGCCAGGCTTAGTGGCTTAGTGTAGCTGGAAACCAAGAACTTAAATAGAAACTACCATCGACTCAATCACATGTTAAGTACTTATGAGTACCTATTAAACGTGCGATGATTACATGTTATATGTCTTCATAAATGTCTCTACAGTGACTACATGTAGTGTTGTTTGTTTTTTAATTCATCCTTAGTATAGTCAGAATGCTCACTAAACTTTTGGAATGGTTAAAAAATAAAATGTCTCTAAACTAATGTTTTGATTCATTAAGTGCACTGGGATCAAAACCAGATGGATTTGGCAACAGGCTTGTTCCCCTGGTTCTCAGGCTGCTTCAGAGCAGTGCCAGCTCAGAGAGGGGATGATCAATGTCACACATTCCACACTTCAGGCACTAATAGATCCTTGGCTCCAGGTTTCCCAGTGTTCGGAGAGAATGCCAGAACACACATGCTGTGACAGAATCATTTTAGATGCATCCATGCAGGCCAGAAAAATGAGTAACTGCCTTGGGCACTGAATAGCTCAGGCAACAGCTGTTTTACACCGGACAGTAATTATAATTGATCTCTTTATTCTGTACAGTAACCATCACAGTACACACACACACACATACACACACACATGCACACACAGAGTCTTCTTAAGGAGTAACACAGAGATCAACACCTTATAACAAAGTGTCCACTCAATGGTACATGAAATAGTTCAAAAAGCTAATTAGGCTTTAAACTTAATTAGTGACACACACACACACACACACACACACACACACACACACACACATTTACACTCACACTCCCTTCATTCCATTATTCAATCAACATTTATAGAATATCTTTCAGGTTCTAAATGAGCCCATCATTCTGCTGTTTAGGCACATATGGATATGAGCAAGATAAGACTCCTGCTTTCTAAAAGTTTACCTTCTAGCAGGGAATACAGATCAATACACAGGCAAACCAATCTGATGGAAAATGTTCTTGGAGCTACAAATAGTAGAAGTACCAATTGTCCCTCTAAAATTGTAATAAGAACATGGTCCACTCATCTTGAAAGACTGCTAAAGTCTCATGAAGCTACTGCCCAAGCTATCCTTAAGGTGCCTGCTTACTCAACATCTCTGTAGTAGAGAGCTATGAAGAGGGTTTTTTGCTTTTAAAATATTTGGCCTGAAAAACAACTTATCCTGGTATGTTCCAATACAAACTAACTGACTAGGTCAGGGAACAAATAAGTGGCCTCATCAGAGGAAACAGAAATTTTTGACAATATTGACCTTTCTAATAATAATAGTAACTAGCAAAATAACTGACATTAACTAGTTGATAATAGGATTATCTTCTACTGAACTTCACTAAAAGATAAAATTATAGAAGCTAGAATATATTGTTCTTATAAATACAAGAATATTTTTTGCTTACTACAGTAAGTCCTGCTTTTTTTCTACCTGATTCTTTCCCTCACAAAAAAGATGACTTATTCAGGGTTGCCTGTCCCATGTGGCCCCTTTTCCTCAGACCATTTTTGCCTGTAGATTCTGCTAAGAGGTTGGACCTAAATGGCCATAATGGTGCCTTATTACCATCACTCCTGTCCTGACGGTGGCTTTGGGATTACCTAACCCAACCTTGGCCCATCATATCCCTCTCCCAGAAATAGAAATACTGAGAGAATTAGATATGTGGAGTGAAGTCAAAAGTTCACGTCAACTTAGAAGTCAAGGCGACCGTGCTGGTCTGTGTGTAAGAGGAGAAGATACCAGTGTGGGAGGAAAGGCAGGGGAGAGCAGTGCCATCGGAGAAGCAGGATGAGCGACCAAGTGGTCTTCAAAAGAACGAGAGAGCAGCCTCAACTCTCGTGGATTTTCAGTTCTTACGAGACCCAGCTGTGTTTTATGTCTCTATTCTTTGTATTAGGTGAGGTCTGAAACTTAAGTTCCCTTTACTTTGAGCTACACTGAGTGGGTCATTGTCCTGTGCACTCCACCAACATGTAAGGACAAATGCGGTTCCTAATTTTAAAACTGATTCAAAGTGGCCCACTTTCATCACCTTCCCTCTATTCTGATAGTCGACTTTTTCTCTGAATTCTTTCAGAAACATTTATTGAATATCTGCAAGGCTGATGTACAGGCTATAAAAAGCTGAACGAAGCCACAGTCTCCCCTTGAGGAGCTATTTGTGATCACGTTCACATCCTGGTCCCGTTCACTACCAATAGCTGCTACTCGATGAGCTCAACTTGAAACATCTTACTCTCGAATATCCACCTTCTATTTCTTCAGGTTCTTTGCCATCACTAACAATTTTTGAACCCTACCAGGACCTGTGATGTATTGATACTACCACCTTTTCACTCTCATTTGTCACCTTTATATCTTAGCCAGCTTAAATTCCAAAGTCAATCCTTATGATCTCTCTCTTTTATAGACTATCAATTCCATTGTCCCTCCCTTATTTTGTCATTATTATCTTCATTTGAGAAGACACAAAACCCTAGCTGAATCTAAGTCTCTGCCTATTCTGTGGTATTTGCATCCCACATAACTGATGTCATGGGAGAAAACAAAAATGTGACTGGCCTTATTTAACATTCATCAGCATGAACCCAAGCAGACCTTAAAGTTATCTAGTAATCATAGGACAGCTCCTTAGTCTGTTCACATTCCTTTATGTATTTCGTATCTGCTACTCTCACTCCGAACCTTGGATACCTCCCCTGCCCTTACTGTCAGCTGATATCCTTACTTTCAATTTCTCTGAGAAAACAAAAGCAATCAAAAGAGACTGCCAAAGCTACCCTACTGACAGCATCTGTATCTATATACTCTGTGTGCCCTCTCATTATTTCAGGTGGAAATAATCCACATTCCAATCTAAGGCTAACTCCTCTACTTGTGCAACAGTTCTCATCCACTCTCACCTTGAGACATTGTTCCCCAGCAATTCTCCCCTCTCCTTCCTTCGTTAGTGATTTCCCCTCTCCTCCTGATTGTTCTGATCAGAAATGTTATCATTTCTCCCATCTTAAAACAAACCAACAAAAGAAAACTACTGTCTGATCTCATCTCCTCCAACAGGCACCCAATTTCTGTGTTCTCCTGTATCACACCCTGAAATAGTTCTTATCCTTGTCTAATTTCTCTATGCCCTTTCTCTTTGAATCACCACTCTACCAAAACAGCAGGTGTGAAATCATCATTGACCTTCACATTGCAAAGTTCAATGTCAATTTTCAGTATTCCTCTTACTTGATTTATAAGCAGAATTTGACTCAGTTAATCAATCACTCCTTTGTCCTTGAAATACCCTCTTCACTCAGTTTTCAGAACATCTCTGTCTCCTGTTTTGGGTTTTGTTTTTCCTTCCTCACTTACTGCTTCTTTTTCAGTCATCTTTACTAGATTCTCTTCATTTCCCTTGCCTCTAAATACTCCATGGTCTGGTTCTTTGATTTCTCTAACTCCTATGGCCGTATTACATAGCCTCTGAGCATTAAATACTATATATAAGCTGAGGCATCACAAAGTGATATCTGAGCCTAGTCCTCTGCCCTAAACTCCAAAGCCAGATACCAACTTTCTATTCAACATCTCACCTAAATGTCTAACAGACATCTCAGACTTTATGTGACTATAGCTGAACTCCTGGTCATAAGAATCAAATCTATTCCTCCCATAGATGTCTCCACATTGGTTAATGGCAATTACGTCCTCAGTAACTTGGGGCAAAAACATTTAAGTTTTGAATTTTTTTTTAACATAACCTTCAACAGTATTTGCTGAGGAATTGATCATCTTTTACTCTTCTCTTTCTCTCCAATTACGTCCAATAACCAACTCATCAGTAAACCCTGTTGAAAGTTCTACCTTCAGAACAAACTCAAAACCTAAATATTTGCCATCACCCTAATCCAAGCCACCATCCTACTGTATCTACTTTATAACAGTAGCCTCTGATTTTCCTGCTTCCAACTTTGCCTCTCTATCAATAGTGAATTCAGATATTGTGGGGACTAAAACTTCTAAAACTTGTAGAACCATACTAAAGTAGTATCTGTAAAAGCATAAATGCAAAATGAAATGTGAATGTGAATATTTAGAATTAGAGATTATCACCTCAAATTACAAATTCTAAAAAACTGACAAATAATCACATTACAAAATATAGAAAAAATAAATGTTTTTGTTAACTATCAGACACACCTCTATAATCCTTTTTCCTACTTGTTTGTCTGTATACTCTTTGGTTACCTCTTCATGCAAAGAGGATTTTATATTTTCCAAAAAAAGAATAGAAATATAATTTAGTCCTTTTTCTTCAATGGTGAGTAATTAAGATGCATAAAACACCTAACTTTACCTTTTTTATCTTATAAGCCCTGAGGAAACATTGAGGAATTTTAGGGAAAAAAAGAAAGTGTAGGATTAACAAATATCCTACAAAAATCACTCTTACACAACTTTATTTATAGACTAAGTCAGGATGAGACCAAAAGCAGAGCGACAAGTTAGGGGAGCACACAAATAATGTAGTCTCAAAATGACAAAAGACTTTCTCTTACTAGCAAAAGGGTTACTGTTTTAACAACATTCTTTAGCTTATGTGGAAGTCAATGAAAACACCATTTCAAAATAATAAATAGAGAAGTCAATGGAGTTAGCTTCTGCTTATTTCTTTTATATAAACGTTTCAATCTCAGAAATGTGTTGTCTCAGAAAGACAATAAGTTCAGCCTCAAACATATAAAATGAATATTACTTGATTCACTAATTTGCATATGATGATTATATTTGTGCCTGAAAACAGTTAAATTATCACAAATGTTAGTAGTCAGGGTTAACCAACTTCTACACAGTAGGACAAACATAATTATGGGTTCCTTGGCTACATATAAATCGCTGAGAGGAAGGAAGTGTTCTATGGCTTTCACTTTTGTTTAATGTCCCAAAGCGCCTAGTATTGCTAGGAGGAAAGTACATGCCACTCAATAAAAGATTTAATTACCTTAATACCTAATTTATGGCTTTCTTTTCAAACCCTCCAAAAAGGTATTGGCAAACTCTTTAAGTAGTTTATAACGTCCACTCTTAGTGGCCTCTGATAGAATTTATATCATTGGGGAGCACACATATGTATACTTTCTCTTAGTTTGGAGATACAAGATACATGAGGGCATGGCTAGACAGAGAAGTCCCTGGCTTTCCTTTGTGAGAGGAAAAGGCCTGTCTTACTGCACCCCTTTCGTCCCTCTGATTAGGAAAGTCAGGCCAGGCTTAGTTTCTCCAGCTGCCAGCATGGAACAAGCAGGTACACTCTCCTCTGCTCTACAAGGTTTAGTTACAGGGCATGGGCTGCATTGTTCAGAGGGCAGGAGTAGCAGGGCTGCTGCTGGCAAGTTCTGCCTACGGCTGGGAGAACAAGCTTAATTCTGGGAGAGGATTAGGATTAACAAGCCACAGGGCTACTTTTCCAGAGCAATACTTTCTCATCAGCTTTCTCTACTGCAAGATGAACGTTTGACTCTCATTTACCCAATTCCTGTGTCTTATTTCTCAATTCAATTGGCTCCAAACTCAAAGGGAAAAGGCAGTGTTACTTATTAACCCCAGTCCCCACCGCCACCAAAAAACAAAACAAATAAAAACAAAGAACCTAAAATATCTATAATTTCTGCTAAACTGAAAGGTCCATGAAGGCAGAAACCACAGTACACAGTACTTCTGGTTCAAGTTGGAGCTTAATATAACTACTGAATATATCAATGAGGAAATGAAAGTTGAAACAACTAGCCTATTGATCACACTGCTGCACTCGTTATAAGAAGGAAGAATAGTTTTTAAATAATGTCCACGATTGAAACTTACTTTTAGAAGTACACTGTATTAGTTTTTATCATAACAAATTACCAAAAACTTGATGACTTAAAACAACAAAAATTTATCCTTTCACAGTTTTAGAGGCCAGAAGTCTAAAATCGAGGTGTCAGCAGGACACCTTAAGTAAAAATTTTCCTACAATTACTGGATAAGGAATATTTTTCCATCAGACTACCAGTGAAAACCAAAAGAACTAAATTAGTTTAAAGAAATAGAAGAAACTAATGAATGAGAAAACTGGAACTTGCATCTAGGGAGTTGAAGTCATGCTGTCTTCTCAAATAGGGGGAATCCACGGGTTTACATACACTGGAAAGTCCAGGTAAATTTGTCTTCAGCAAAGCTTCAATCAGAGATTTAAACCATGTCCTCAACACTTGATTTCTCTGCATCATTCAACTCATCCTTTTTTCAGCTCATTGTTAACTTTATTCTAGAATTCTGTGCTGAGTTCTCTGCTACTTCCAAGCTCCCATCACCTTTGCTGGTTTAAACCCATTCATTCCACCTATAACTATGGCCAGGAAAATAATCTCTTCTCATTGGCTATGCCTGAATCACATGCCAATCCTGAAGCTAGGGATTGGGGTGACAGCCCTCCCCAAATTGCACAAACTCAAAGTAGGAGGACTGTTTCTCCAAAGTCAAATACTTTGACTTTAGCAGAGGTAAGGTTAAAGGATGAGAAGCCAAAAACAACAAATGTTCACTGAAGAAGGTTTTCACTATATACAGGAAACAATTTCTAGGAAGCGACTGCTCTCGCTTTACTTTTTCAAAGATGTTAGCATTGCTTACTTGTACACAAAGTTTACGTATAAATGACCTCAGAAAGACCCTAGCCCACCATAAAATATTTCATTAACCTCTTAACTCTTCTCTGCCTGTGTTCTTCGTCAACAGCAAAACATGTAACAAATGTACTTAATCAGAAAAGTCACTACTCTAAACTTAAAATTTGTTATTCCCTAAATTGTCCTTGGGGCTAATAATAAAGTTAGTAAAAGGCAGATGGTAAAAACATTGCCTTTCAATTGTCTCTAAATCCTTTAGAATATCCATATTTTAGATATTATCAGTTTATTAAAAGTTAATGAACTTGGTGGCTGCTTCAAAGTACTAAACCACGTTACTTTGAGTCTCCATCCTGCATCATATTTCGGAGTTTACCAGGTCAGTACAAAAAGAGGAAAAGCATAAAAAGAAATGATTATGTTCAAGACATTTGTCACTCAGATATTCCATTAACTTGCTAATTTTAAAAATTGTTTCCTTTCTTTCTTTAAGAGCACAGGTAAAAAAAAGAAAATTCTTGACAAGAAATTGAAAGAAACAGCAATCTGAAACAGGAAGAAACAGAGAAGCAGAGAAGCAGTTGCAAAACATTCTGTGTGATGATCTCTAAAGACATTATCCCAAATTAATTCCCTCACTTAGAAATTCCTCAATTAGAGTCTGTTTTTATACATGGAGGAAGATTAGTATGTTTCAAGTTCCAAAGCTTCAAAAATCAAATTATTTTGGAATACCAAATTCAATATAATTTCCCATTTCTTTAAAAAATAAAATCCTAAAAAATAATAAAAATAAAATTCTAGTTTTCACATCTCATAAATTGTTATGAAACCTGGTTTTAAATTCTTATGCCTAATATTGTGGGAACGTGTAAAAACAGTTTTAATATGTTTGTTAATATTATATGTACATTTTAAATCATTAAAATATAAAAAAGAAGATTTTATAAACATTGTTGATCAAAATACTATTTGGTAGATTGTCACCACTGTGAGCCAAAAAATAAACAGCACAAAGTCATTTTTTCTCATAGATTTCTCCCGTGCTTTCTAGCCACATAATTATTTTAAAGCATTATTAAAATTCATTACGCTTTCAGTTTATATTTAAAGAAAAAGATTTGTGATTTGGAGACCAAAGAATACACACATACACACATATATAACATACTTTCCAAACTAGATAAGGAAAAATCCAATATCAACCCTAAATGTATTTGCTTGACATGAATAAAATCTCATGGAGTTTAATTAAAATCTGTTTTCAAATATAAATAAATAGAGACCAAAGTACTTTTTGTTCCAAAGAAAATGCATAAGTAGATGAATACTATATATTATATAGAAACTATAAACTAATATTTAATATATATTACAAAAACTGATTTTTATATGTGATTTCTAGTCATCAATTTTCATAAATTGTCATCAGCTGACCATGGAAACAGGTTAAGCAGTACTGAAGAATATCTATACATCTATACTCAAAGAGGAAATCATTTCATATTTTTTTCTGATTTTGCTCTGTTAAGAAAAATATGAGTGTGCATTAAATGCAATCACAAAATAAACATATTTACGAAAGATATTTGATATTGTAATTGATACAGTGTATTTTTAAAAGTTGATATCCTTGGATCAAATTTAAGAAATGTTTGACCCGTTCTCACATAAAATGTTCAGCCTTTGAAAGATAGTTAATGCAACTGAATTGTCAATGCAGCATGAGCAAGAGGTATATATACTACACATGCAGGACTCACTTTCCATTCTAATCTCACAAACTTTAATCAAGTTCTGGAATTAATGCCGCTGATATCTTAGATCATGCTTTCATTCACACTCAAGTGAATATTGGGAATATGTTTAAAAAATTGATCCGAGTTACAGACTTAATCTATACTTTTTTAAGATAAGAACTTTGAGAAATAAATTGCAATTTTAATTCAAATATAAACTCTAAGATCAGCACTTTGCAGCTCTCTGGTGGGACACATGCAAAATCTCCTAGTAAAATATCTCTGAGTTCAATGGAGCCTATAGCAGGATTTTCAGGAGGACCACTGTCCTCCCTGCAGTCTTGATAAAACTTTCACTCCTTTCTTATACCCCACCCCCAACATCCCTGGCCTTGCAGTTACAAACTGCTGGAGAGAACAATCCTAAAAAAGAAACTATCACCAGAACAGATGACCCACCTTCTCTAAGAGACCCTCAAAACTAGCCTTCTCTCTTTCTGACGTTTACCATAATCTCCATAGACCCTCATTCATTCTTTCTGGAATCACCTCCCTAAACTCTTCACTGTGCTCTAAGACAACCCTGAGGCCACGGACCAGTACAGGTCCATGACCTATTAGGAACTGGGCCACACAGCAGGAGTTGAGCGGCAGGCAAGCGAGCAAAGCTTCGTCTGTATTTGCAGCCGCTCCCCAGCACGAGCTCCTTTTCAGATCATCAGACATTAGATTCTCATAGCAGCACTGGTCTCTGGTGCCAAAAAGGTTGGGAACCACTGCTCTAAGAAACTGCAGATCTTTCATCAGCTAAATTGATATTCTAGCTATGTTCTCTATATGTTCCCCCTACCTTCATGTTCTAACAACCCTATCATCTGAAGGACACAGCTTCTTCAGTAGCTCTCTCATGCAACTATTTCTTCACCCCCACCCCCGTCCCATGCCTAGGTTAAAGATAAAGCCAATCTTTTCTTTCATTCTTATTGACAGTTCCCGACCATTTCTTTTTTCTCTGAAAAAAGAGAAGGACATTTTGTTTTTCACAGCAGACTATTATATTTTCATATTCCATGCACTGCCACACTTTCTAAAATGGTTATTTTTACCCTTCTCCTCCCTCCTCAAAATACCA
Organism: Pteropus medius; assembly: GCF_902729225.1. Taxonomy (NCBI): domain Eukaryota; kingdom Metazoa; phylum Chordata; class Mammalia; order Chiroptera; family Pteropodidae; genus Pteropus; species Pteropus medius. The sequence goes on along the minus strand of NW_024346667.1, from coordinate 8,181,340 downwards.
ATACTTCCCACCTCATCCTCAAGTGAAAACCTCACTTCTAATTTCACTAAAAAAAATAGAAGCAATCCTACCACCTAATCTACCAAATAGACTGTGTCTATGCGCATGTCCCCGTCCTCCTCCAGAGACAATGGGTGAGCTTTCCTTGCTCCTCTCTAAGGGGTCCCTCCTCCTTGAATGAAGTATGTGTAACATATTTCGCACTCCCCTGATTTCTCTCTAACTGTTCATTTTCTACCTCCTTTGCTAGGTTCTTCTTTTCTTGCCCTCTAAAGTCTGGAAACCCCTGAGTCCTTGGATTTTTTTTTATCTTCATCTACGTTTACTACATAGATTGTCTTCGCTAAGTCTATAATTGTAAATAAAATATACGATAGCCACTCACCAACTGCAGCTATTGAACACATGAAATGTGGCTAGACCAATTTCTAAAATTTGGAAACTTAATACGAAAAGAATGTAAAATATCTCATTAATTTTTAGATTGATGAAATGACATTTTAGATTTATCAGGTGAAATACAGCTATCATTTAAGTTGATTTTAGTTGTTTCTTTTTTATTTAATGTGGCTACTAGAACAATATCCAGTGACAACATTTGTGGCTTATACTATATTTCTATTGGACAATACTGATCTGTACATTAATAACTACAGCCTTTCCTACAAGACCACTTATATAACAGACTACCCCATCAGATATTTTTATTTGTATGTATAATAGGCATCTCAAAAACATTGTGTCCAACTATCAGCTCTGGATTTGTGCCCATTCAAAACTGCATCTCCCTCTCTTCTCTATCTCAGAGAACGGCAATTCTCATCTTCCAGTTCATCAGGTCTAAAAATTCAGAATCGTCCTTCCTTGACTCTTCCTTTCCCTAGTGCTCCACACCAGATCTTTCAGCAAGTACTAACAACTGACCATCAAAACATTTTTAAGGGAGTATTTTAAGGAAGTGAGCTCTGGGGACAGGAATGAGTAGGGAAAATAAAATAAGGAAGAAGAGAGAACTAGTGTAAGAATCCTTTGGGGGTTGGCCATCACTACATGAACTAGTTGCTCAACTGTTTGAGACCTTCTGAGAAGCTTTATAGAATGTAAATGAGAACCTACTACTCAGGTAAAGAAAGGAGGAGACATTTATCCATCACCTTTCATCTTCCCCTCCCATGTGTCATGCTAAGCCTGTTCCTCTGGGTGTCCCAAGCCAGGAAGGAGTTTTGGGGGATGCCTGGAGAAAAACAGCAGAAACTAAAGTAAAAAGTGAGGATTTCAGGTAGAGTATGAAAGGTGTTTGCCACAATGCTCAGGAAAGTAGACTGTGCACATCTCTTCCCAACTTCTGTAATAAATAAGTGTTGGTAGAACAAATGCATGAACACAATTTCAGTATAACAATGACTCCCAACAGCAATCTTCACCCACCTTTCTTGGAAGTGCCAGATCTCCATTTCCAACCTCCTCATGGTTATCTCCATCTACATGTCTACTTAACAGGTCTAAAACTAAATTCATTATTTTCCCCATCTCTTTCTCCAACTGCCTCAAATCTGCTTCTCCTTCACATTTCTATCTCTACTTAATGATATCTGTTCAGTTTTTCAGTCTAGAAAACTCAATATTGTTCTTTAGGAATTCTTTGATCATCTAAATTGAGGATAACCCGGTTAAAGACTGTAGACCGATTTTTGCAGCATTTCTCAAAGCTTTTAATGCTCAATATGAATCAAGATATGAATGCATTTTTTCAAATTTATCTAACCAAAAACACTTTTGTCAAGATGAATCATTCAGGATCAGTGTTCTGAAGACTACACTTTGAGAAATGCCACTGTAACATCCCTCCTCCACACTTCAGGTTCACCACTGCTCTGACTTAGCCCCCTGCCATCTCTTACATGGACCATCTTTTTGCTGGAAAGCCTCCTACTTATCTCTGCTGCCATTCTCTCTATGGCCTCTGCTACCAGTTTTACTTTTCTAACAGAAAGATTTGGTCACACCTCACTCCTTTCCTACCCCCAGATTTAAAATCTCCATAGGCTTTCCAGTTTATGCATAAACTCAAGTCCTAGGCCATGTGTTATATTTCCTTCAAAATCTAGCTATGCTCATCTTCTCAACTTTGTCTTACCACACCTCCCCTTTCCCCAAACCTATCACATTCTCTTGGACTTTAATATTTTGCTGCTACCACTCAACATGTCCTCTCTGGTTCCCACCCAACCTCTAACAAATGTCTGCTTAAAACCAGTTTCTGATGAGATCTCTTCTATGGAATTTTTGTTCTGCCACTTGGTGGGTTATTTCTCAGCGTTTCTTAATGCTTTGCACTTAACCTCTATTACAGCCATTATCACGCTGTAAGATAAGAAACTACCCAAGTGTTTATCCCCACCATTGCTCTCTGAGCCTTTTAATCTTTGTTTCTCCAACTCCTAACATAGTGCCTGGCACAGAGCAGTCACTGAATGAAAAGGAAATCAAATCAATATATAACGTAATAATCAATAAGAAGAATATAAATGTCAATGAAGCTATGAAAGCTATAACAAGAAATGTTTTTTGATTTCAGCCATTAATCTCAAGAAAACAATGCCACTTTGCTTAAATAGACCTTCTTGCTCCACCTTACCAAGTTTCTGATAGAGAATAAGCCTTTACTACAATTTGTCTCAAAGGAAAACTTTACAGTTTCCAAAAATCCTTTTAGGGTTTTGGGGGAACACACTCACAAATAGCTTGCCTACCCTACCTACCCTACCTTCCCTACCTACCCTACCTATCATGAGCTTTTGATTTCTCTAGTAACAGTGAACTAAATAGTTTCTGAGGACTTGTTCCAGAAGGAATATCACTCTGTTAGAAGACACGTCTAATTTTGTTCTTTTAAATTCTTATTTCCCATTAGGCTGCTCTCCTCAATTTCAGTGGCCCCAGAAGTTAATAGCTCTTTCAATTATGTTCTTCTATCTTTTACTGTTAAAATTTTAAATTTGGGATTCTCTCTGAACAAGGAAATTCCATTACGAGCACACCAGAAGCAAACAGTTTTCCCTGTTTGTTTTCTGAACTTCTTTGCTCCATCGAAAACTCACCTTTTGCAAGTAGATCCATTGATTCCTTGAATTTCTCTTTTACATTAAAAATGTGTGGCTCCTTGAAAGAAGATCGTTGTGGGGGCTCCTCAAAATGTTCACTTTTGGAAACATCTTTGGGGAAACGAATGTTTTTCTGTACTGTCTGAAGTTCTTGGATGACATCAAGAGTTTCCTTTTTTTTAATCTCCAAAGGTATATATTTGCTAGTTTTTGGTTTTTGATGTTTATTTCTAAAAACATTTATAGAAGTACCTTGAACTTTATTCTGTAAATAAAACAAAAATAAATTTAATTAAATTTAATTGTCATATTGTCAAATAAAATTATATCTACTAAATACATTTTACAAAGTACCTTACTGCATAAGACATTTACCATAAAGCACAAAACAATACTCAAATAAAGCAGATGTTATCCTATACAGTTCTTAAAAAGTCCTCACAAGAGTGAGGGTTACATTCCATTTCAAAAAATGTAAATTTTAAAATAGTAATTTTCTCAAGTGTGATATTTTCAAATTCAGCTTTAACGTATATCTTAAAATAGAAGTTTTTAAATAGATATACAAGAATTTAATTATTTTCAACTATATTTGAAGAATTTTCAAATGTTCATAAAATGCTAACACCCTCAAAATTCTTTCTATGTTGAACCATAAACAACTGCTTATGCATGGAGGTAGGTTCTAAAAAAAAGGATATTAATAATCAAATATGTATTTCAGATCATTTCGATCACTTAAAGGCTTCTTAATTCTGACTACTTTGAACAACAGAAATATCATAGAGTCCCAGATCTCTGACAGGTAATTGTCCAAACAATTATATTTGTTCTAGTCTAGTCATTGTCTGGCCCATAGATAGAGCTATTATTCCCTCCCCACTTACCCCCCACCTCAAAAAAAGGTTTAGACATATTCAAATTGTTTGCAACTCAAGAGGCCAATAAGGAAGTTTTAGTGTGGTAATATCAGGTCTTGTCAAGCAACCAAAGATGAAACATTATGTTGTTATTAGATTAAATTCAAAAAGCAAGTCAAGATTCTAAAGCACATCTATCTAACTCTGAAGGCTGTGAAATTTTCTTCTCATGTGTCTACTAGTAAAATCAATATAATTTAAATGTATGTTTTGGTTAGAGGAAAAAATTAGTTAAGCAATGTTAATAATGTTGATTAAAGAATAAAAACACCTGTAGCCAGTCTCAGCATAGTGGACCATTCAAAAGAAATATAGGCATAAAAATTATAATCCCCCTTCCTCCCTCAGTAACCATGGAAAAATATTTAAAATCTTCATTTAAAATTCTAGTTGTTTTTTTTTTCCCCCAAAGGGAATAGGATAGTGTGGTACACAGTAAACCATCCTAAGATTCCCTTCCCTTACCTATCACCTCCAAGTTCCATTTGTCACAATAACTGCTGCTCCCCCAAATTTCCTATCTCCTCTGTAGATGCTATCCTCCAAAATTTCATTCTCTGCTCGCACTCCTCTTTCCCTCCTTTTCCTTTTTACTCCTTCTTCTCGCACCTTCAAACTCTGTGCCATTCAGCTAATATTTATTGGGCCAAGCACAATGCTTGTTGCCAAAGACATAACATTCCAAAAAGACAGTTGCTGCCCTCCAAGAGCTATGAGACTGGGAAAACAGTTCTAATGCAAAGCGATATGGAAGAAGATATAGGTAAGCATGTCATGCTGGGGGCATAGAGGAGACATCTCACAGTATATGTTCTACTTTAGCTTTGCCTAATAGTGTTTAAAGAAGGATATTCACTTGAGATATTTAATCCAAATATTCCTGCTATCATTAATCAAAAGAAAACATTAAAAATTGGATTAAGTGTGCAAATTAAATATATATATATATTATTAAATAATCTGTATAGCAGAAAAATCTTATTTTTAAATGCAATCTGAAATCAATTCTTACAGCTAGTAAGGATTTCATTTTCTCTCTATTCTATTCAAAATCTATTAGGGTTCATGCAATCCTTTGGAATAATCATTGTAGTATGTAAAAATAGTTATTAGTTTCCTGAAAAACAGATAAATGCAAGCATTAACCTCATTTATCTTCTCATAATGTTGGGCAATGAGAGTTTTTGCTTCTTGAAAAAAATCTTGCTTGGTGATCTCTAATACAGGACCTAAAAGAAAAACAGAGAAACTTTTTTTATGTGGTTAATGTACTTTCTTAATCAAAATTGTTAAAACTATGAAATTAAAATTTGAGGGCAATTATTAAACTTGCAGGACATTGTAAAAAGTGAATTTTAGAAGTGCATATTATAAGTGAATTCAAAATAAATTAATGTGATGCTCCTTTAATGTAATAATTTGCTTTAAAAAATATCATCTTACAATGGTCAGAGTGATAGATTATCCTAAATTGTTAAAGTCCAGGGACACCAAAGAAAACACACGAAAATGAAATCTCTGAAAGTGCTTTAAATGTTACTGTACAGAAGACATGACAATGTGATTTGGGCACAAAAATCATTAACAAGTCTATCTGTGTTTTCTATACTTGATGACTAATCTATATGGCTACACATTTCTTTATTTACCTTACAACTTGTTTATAAAATTATAACTTTAAGATAAAACTCAATAGGTTTATTAAATAGGAATAGCATTCCTATTTAATAAAATATACAAACCTACAAATGAGTAATATATCTCATTTATGTTTTCCTAAGATTCTTAATTTATTGTTTTTATCCAGAGCTATGTACAGAATTCTATAGCACGTACATAAAATACAAAAAAAATCATCCTCATGTAGTCTTGTCTAGGATTTCCTCTTTATATATTTCCTTTATTAGTAGCTGATTCTGACATTTATAAGTGTTTTTTGGCTTTCTCCTCTTAACTTAGACTCAGTAAAACTAAAATATATAACCTATTTAAATTAGCTTTTTATTCTGGCCAATGTGCTCCCCATTTCTATAACTCTACCTCCTTTAGTATTCTTAGAATCAAGATTTTCTCTCCTTTTCACCCACTCAAATTTTAAGCAATTTAAAACTCCATCTTCCTGAGAATCAAAACCATAATGAGATAGTGTCTTAATCCATTCAGGGTGGTATAACAAAATACCACAGACTGGGTAGCTTATAAACAAGAATTTATTTCTCACAATTCTTAAGTCTGGAAGTCTGAGATCATGGTGTCAGCATAGTCAGGTGAGGTCCCTCTCCTGGGTTGCAGACTTTAGTTGTACCTTGAGGTGGTAGAAGGGATTAGGGAGCTTTGCAGGATCTCTTTTATAAGAGCACTAATCCCATCATTAGGGCTCCACCCTCATGACCTAATCACCTCAAAGGCCCCCACCTCCTAATGTCATTATTACTTTTGGGGGTTAGGATTTCAACATACAAATTATGGAGGAACACAAACATTCACACTATAGCAGATACCCATCAGAATAGCTAAAATTAAAAAGACTAATAACAGGCATCGTTGGCAAGGCTGTGGAGCTACTGGGAACCTTGATGCATTATTAGTGGAAATGTAAAATAGGATAATCAGTTTGGAAAAGAGAGGTCACATTCTTATAAAAGTAAATATACACTAACTATCGTGTAACCCAGCTATTCCACTCCTGGGTATTTACCAAAAAGAATGAAACATATATTAATAAAAGACTTGTATGAGAATGTTTATAGCAGTTTTACTCATAAGAGTTCCAAATTGGATACAGCCCAGATGCATATCAACAAGGGAATGGTAAACAAACTTCGGTATAGCATTTATACAATGCAATACAACTTGGCAATGAAAAAAAAAAAAAAGCCAAATATTTACATGCACAACATGGGTGAATCTCAAAGACATGATGCCAAAGATTCTTACACAAAAATTCACATACTGTATGGTTCCACTTATATCAAGTTCTAGAGCAAACAAAGGTAATATATGGGACAAAAAAATAAATAAATAAAACAGCAGTGATTCTTTTTTTGCTGAGAGATGGCACAGACTAAGAAGAGACAAGAAGATAATTTTTGGGGTGATGGTAATGTTCTATAACTTGATATGCAGTGGACTGCACAGGTATATATAATTATCGTAAATCCACGAATGTACACCTAAGATTTCTGCACTCCATTGTAGTACTTTTTATGTCAAAAGAAGAAAAACTACAAACACTGAACTCTGACTACTGATATGCATGTTGATTAATGGATGAACATGAGATAAATTAAGTACAGTAAAATATTAATGGTAAAAACTGAGTAGTAGGAATTTGGGTATTGATGAATTTTTTCAAGCTTGTATGTTTGGAAGTTTCATAATAAAATATTGGAGCAAACTCTCTCTCTCTTCATTCCTTCACAAAATGTCTGCTTGCTTTTTACCCTATGGACTTGTGAGCCCAGGCAGCTATTACCTTGGGGCAATGATGTCTTAAGGAATGAATCCCAGGGGAGACAATAGCAATAAAGGAGAGGACTGTTGGACTCTAGCTCACCTTAAAGTTCTGGGTTAGGAGAGGAAGCATCTACTAAAGGTATGCCATCACTGGACATTGGAGCTGTCCCTCTGCAGTTATTCTAGAAAGAACAACATCTCTTGTTCTCCAGCATCTTCCTTCCACACTTAGCTGTGGAAAGGGCCATAACTCATTACCAAACTCCAATCTCCCTGTCCTCCCACATTTGTTACAGTATCTCCCTGCAGTCAGAGCTGTCCACATATTTCTAAGGATATCACTTGGTGGCTTTTTCTTCTTCTTTCCAATAAAAAAATAATTGTCAAGACTTGATGCACATGCTTCCAGAGAAGTATGCATATTCTTTGTACAGATTGGAGCACAGTCGCATGTGAATCATAAAGAGGTTCCTATAAATTTCACCACTTAGAGCTATAAAATGTACTGTCCTCAAATGGAAGAGACAGAAGTTCAGGGTTTAAAATTGTCTGTTTCATCAAGTTTCAACTAAAATCTAAATCTACTTTGTGGAGTCACTAACTAGACCACTGACTTCCTACAGAAAAGTTAGTGAGCTATTCCAAAGTGTGACTCCACAACTTACCTTTGTTTTCCTCCTTTCTTTTGACTAATCAAATGTCTCTTATAATTACTTATAATCATTATAATCTTATAACCATTAGTCAGACACATGGCAGTCAATATAATTTATTAGTATAGGAAATGACTGTCACTGGTTTTTGATAAAAATGTAGCTTTATAAAAAATCATCCCATTTCATTCCAGACAAGACCTTAGAGATGATTCAGCCTTCATTTACAGCAGAGCTCTGAGATGCAGAGGGCCCAAGGGCCTTCTAAAATCACACAGCCATGCTGGGAGACTGCACAGATGCTGGACTCCTGAATCACTTACTACTTTTTTCTGTACATCTGCTTCTTTTCCTGATGCCATGCACTCCCTGTGAGTACTGGAGACTCCTCTGTTTGGTTGGTTACCCTAGTGAAATAGTTGTATTTCACAAACACTTTCTGCTATAGACTGAATATATGTTCCCCTAAAATTCATATGTTGAAACCTAATGCCCAACGTGATAATATTAGGAGGTGGGGCCTTTGGAAGGTGAGTAGGTCATGATTGGGATTAGTGACCTTATAAAAGAGACCCCAGAAACCTAACCTAAGTGGTCTCTTCCACTAATGTGAGCCTACTGTGAGAAGACACCCATTAATGAGGATGCAGGTCCTCACCAGCCACCAAACCGTTGGCACCATGACTTTTGATTTCCAAGTCTCCAAATTGTGAGAATTAAATTTCTGTTGTTTATAAGCCATCCAGATTACATTTTGTTACAGTCATCTGAATGGACTAAGGTACTTTCATTTCAAGCCAGCAATCCTGCACTCTAGGTGTAATTTAATGTGCTAATGGAGTTGTTCTCATTTTCCACTTCATAACTAAAAATTAGCCTTTGACAGAGGATTTAAATTCTTGAGATAGCATATTCTTCCTAGCTGGGCTCTTGTTGACCAGTATGTCTGATTTTCCCCATCCCCAAAAGCCACTTGTCATCTGTGATCTGTGAAGGATCTACTGTACACTCTGACAATACTAACGGTCTTCTTGGAGCCTGCAAGTATATTCCAACTTGTGCACAGACAGCCACAGTGAACCCACAGACTTAGGTCACAATGTTCTTGAATAAATCAAGGTCTGGAATTTTATTAAAGGGGTAAAGAAAGTCAGCCACCACTAAAGAGAACAATCACACATGATACTGAAATGGTTCCACTCAAGGCATATTGACATATTGACTCCAAGACAGCGGTCTTGAGCCCTCATTGTCATTGAAGGTGCTGAGGCAGCCATTCTGATATTCTCCCATAACTAAAAATCAGTCTTGGAACAATAGAGTTAAATTCTTCAAGTAGCGCATATTAATTCATATCTCAATGCCTTAGAAAAGACAAAGCTAGAGTCTGTTCTTTATTTTTATAATTTCCGAGAATATATGTATTTCAACAAATGAGTCTAAAATTACAAGAAATTAAACAACTTTGACATTAAGAGTCCATCCATTTAATAATCTTCGAGGCTTCTGTTTCTTTGTTCACAACAGATTAAGCATATAAGCATGCAGCTTTTATACATTTAAGTTCACATTATAATTTCAATTATTAAGAGGAAGTTATCAAGGTCTGTTCTTTCTCTATTAAAAAAACAATAATTAAGGCTTTGTTTATTTGAAAATATGATATCCATAGCCTATAGAGTGACTTTTAAGAACTCTCATTTCTAAGTCACACTATTTTGATCTTGAATTCCAGTTTGCTCATGAGTCTTATTTTATTGTCATAAGCCTTTATTTATTTATAAAATGAAGATAATAATAATAACCTATCTCACACAGAGTTGTTGTAAGGATGAAATCGAACTTGGTTATAAAGCACAACACCTATCACATAATAAGCTTTCAATAAATGTGAGCAATTATTATTACTGTGGATATTGTTTATTACTATCATTGGGTTAACAGTGTTTATATAATTGATTTCATTAGTTGATCCTCATTTCTTCAATAGCTCAAAGATAAATTTCAACTGCCTAAATTAGTTTGAATTAATCTGGTCTTATTATAGTTCTTTTTATCAGAAATGAATTAATTAATAGGTTTGCAAGTAATAAAAATCTCTTCAAATCTGGAGTTCTTTCAAATTACTAAATCCCCAAAAATGAATAAAATATCATTATATGTAATAACAAATATTCTATAATAAAATTTATGAAGAGGTTGAAATAGTTATATTAAATTTATCTAAAACATGAGTGCAAATATTAGCATTTGGAGGGGAGATGAAAATGAATCTCTAATGCCAAATAATTTCACTAGCCTAAAACATTTTCTTACATTTTGTATATTTTTTTAAAACTCGCTCATCGTATATCATCAGTTTAATGCTATTATAATTGATAGTTTATAAAACTTGAGATTTCTCTTAATGCTTTAGAGGTTTTGTATAATTGTCTAAGAAACCTCTGAACTGAAGACACCAGAAGATGATCTAATTATGGAAACTATGACAGGAAATGAGCCATTGGCCATCTTTTGACTGTAATCACTGAGCAAGTCTTTAATGCATCTAAAAAGACCTAGGGACTAACAAATATTTTTTGTTTGTTTGTTTTTATAACCATAACAAAAATAACTGACCTTATTCAGAGTGTTTCAATCCTTCCTACAAACAGACTACATTCTTCAGAGACTTGACAAAAATTTACCAAGATGATATCCTGAACAAAGATGTACGGCCACATGACTAAGGCCATTCTTGCCCATATGAATTAGAGTAAGTGCCTAACTGACGGCTTGATTTCACAGGTCTCAGAAAAGCTCTTCCTCAAAACTCAATGACACAGTTCGGTGTACGTTCATTAAGCACCTACTAAGTCCCAGATGCTGTTTTGGTGCTAAATGTGCTGAAATAAATAAAACACTCAGTATTCTTGTCTTCCAGGTGCTTAGAGCTTAGTGCCAGAAAAAAAAAAAAAACTGTAAACAAATGCCATGACATTCAGTAAGATTCCTGCTGTGACAGAGGCCAAAATAAATCACCAACACCCTCTACTGTCAACTCACTAATGTATGAATTTCCTGTTTAAGATATAAGGCTTCATATTGTATTATTAAAGATAAGATTTGAAACAGAAATATCCACAGAGAAATAACAGTGAATTGAATCCACACTGAGACAGTGGTTTTAAAATTGTGCATCATCAATTCCCCTTGCCTTGGGTGTACTTCCTTCTTTCAATCAGAGCAGCTCGGACCTTATCTGATTTACACAATTGAGTCTTCCTAAGTGTTATTTTGTAGGAAAAATTCCTTGGCTAAAGATAACACACACACACACCAAACAAGTTAAAAGCAAATAAGCAAATATTGACATATTACTGCTCGTGCAGAAAGATTTAAAAGCAGGTTCAGATGAAGGGAAGGGTTAGGAGACTGGAAAGGCTGAGAGGGAAGAAGCAGCAGAGGGGAGCTGGAACTAAAATCATTTAATTAGTTCTAGGTCAAGTTATTATGGAAGTGGGAAAGGGAATAGAAAGCTCTTTGAACAAAACCTTCAAATAAAATAGTTTAAGTTCAATTGCATTACATGTAATTGCAGAAAACAATTCATTTCTCATTTCTTTTCAAAGAGAAAGAAAAAAGCAAAACCTAAATTTCAAGTGGTATATTCCTATCATCTTCTAAAACCTATATTCAACATTTTTGTTTTTCACAACACATTCTGCATTAAGACCCAACTCTTCACTTCCAACTTACAGGCATTCAGTTGACTGGTCTCTTATAGACATACTTTTCCTCACTTCCCCCTTGGTCCTCTTTAGCAAAATATTTTATCCTCTTTGCAACAATAAATAATGAATGAGTTTCCTACATACCTCAAAGACATTTTACAGTATACGCCTCCCAAAATTTCTCTATGTTAATATTTCTCAGACTGGGGCTAGGTTTCTAAAGAAGTAGGGGAATTCCAGGCTCATAGTATCAAGACTTCAGATATAATTTAAGTAATTATGGGCATAATCCAAAGGCAAAATGAAACTAGAGAACATTCCTTCTTCACTTCATAGATCTTCCTCCCTTTCTACCCTCTCCATCTGAAAAAATGTGCTGTATTATCCAGATAGAAAGAAAATTAAAGAGATCCACACAGTGCTCTATTGGTAGTCCTGGACAGAAGTCAGATAGTCTGTACCTTGTACTGCCTGGAGTCACAAGAGCTAAGGGGAAGAAGCAGAACAGGAAATCTTAATAATCCCAGCACTTCATGAAATATTATGTTTCTTAGTCATGCTACCTAAGCCTAAATTTAAGATTACCTGTACTGTTGGTAAGTCTAAATGAGCCCTAAAAGAAATATAAAGTGAACTTCATATTATAAAATTTTCTAGTAGTCATATTTTAAAAGTGAAAAAAGGTGAAATTAATTTCAATAACATATAACAATTGTCATGGAATACTTTATTTAAACAAAATAAATCCAAGTATCATTTCAACATTAATATTAAAAATTAATGAGATATTTTACATTTTTTGTACTGTCTTCAAAGTCTTCTATGTATTTTGTACTTATGAACATCTCAATTAAGATGTTAAATTTTTATCGGAAATAATTAGTTGGTATCTATATTTTATAAAATGCCCACTTGAAAAAATAGATTCACATATCCAAGTTGCTCCAAACATGCTTAAAAGTTTTCTAATAGCTGAATTATCAGTTTTTATATTGAAATTTAAATAAATTAAAATTAGAGATTGAGTTCCTTAGTTTCACTTGCCACGTTTTGAGCACTGAATCACCATATATGGCTAGTGGATACCATATTGGACAGCATAGTAAGTTAAAAGTTGCTATAGATCTCTCCAAAGTTGGTTATATTTAAATAAAGGGAATGAGATAAATTTTGACAAGGTATGCCAATAAATTTAATGCTCTGAGGATTAATAATTAAGAGAAAAGTGTCCTTATACCCACTGAAGTGTTGTGCATTGTGCATTGAGTTGTTAGTCCAGTGCAGGTACTCACATTCTGCTTTATTGGACATAGCCTCAGCAGTGGCAATGATGCGTAGTTAGGCTGATCTTCTATGTGGAAGGCTTGGCTCCAAGTCCCTAAACATAATTATATTAATTCAGTTATTATTTATTTTCAGCTATTTCTTTAACTCACTCATATAGAAATAAGATGAATGTTTGACATTTTTTATACATCACTCCTCGACATCACTCCTCTTCAATGTATTCCCTCCAAAAAAACTGTAATAACAACTAGCACTCACTAGGGCCCTGTGTTTTAACAAATACTTGTATAAATATTATCTTACTGGTTCCAAACAACCGGACAGAAATTATCGTCCCACCTTTGGCAGATGTGGAAACTGAACCTTGAAAAAGTGAAATAACTTGTTAATGTAAGCAATTTAGTGGCACTTACAGGACTCAAATTCAGATCTTTGGGCCCAAGTCCCCACACAGGCCCATCTGATTTCAGTTTTCCCACTAATATCTTACTCATACCTGGCACATATCTCACACACTGATGTCTTAAGTTTATACACTTGGCTTAGGTTTATGCTGGCCATCTACTCAGAGTGCCCTGTTCTCACATCTATGTTTATTAATATCCTATTTATCCTTAAAGCATAGGTTCGAATCCTACCTCCTCAGTTTTTCTAAGTAATTTGTTCCTACCTTAAATACAGTAGTTATTTCATCCATGCCTCTCACTTGAAACTTATATGCTTCTGTATAAAAAGCTAAAAGATGGAGTGATAGATATAAATAGAAGTCTTACATTCCCGATTAGACTCCAAATACCTTGAAAACCAAACTATATACCAGTGGTTCCTAACCCTGGATGACTATGAGAATTGCCAGGGTGGAGGGATTAGAGTGGGACCTAGGCATCTACATTTTTTTGTTTCCCAAAATACTTAAATGTTTCGATGGAGGAGTGAACCCCTGCCTTTTGCCTCGAACTTCATGAGTCTCAGCTCAGTGCATCACATTTTGGAGGTGCTTGATAAAGGGCTGATTAACAGGTTGGTTGAGCTGAGCTCTTCCTCCTCATTTGACATTGTGATTACATCCAGCTGTACCAATGCACACTACTGTGTGATCACATGGCTTTATAACTGGAAATGGAATATTAAATGATATTCAAAGCCCCCGTGGAGCCTCTTGTTCTAACGCTCTAAGTATAATTGTTCGGTTAGCTGACTAGGCCATCACACTGTGGTATTCAAGGTCTGTTAAATATTTTGAGGATTATTTAAGTAAATCCATAAACCAGCTTTGCCCTATGAAAGTCATGACTCTGTAGCCATACACTCTTAAATAAAAGGTTATAACACTTATCCTAGGCCATTATCCAGAGAGAGGGAAAACTACTGCAGTTACAGTTTTAAAATAACAAATCTGGAACATTTAAAAATGATTAATTCTCAAATTGTCAGCTTTACACCATAGGCAAGAGCATAGAACCATGTACCTCATCTGCCTAGTTCTACAAATGACCTAGGATAAATTAAAATGCTGCACTTCCCTTAGCAATTAACAATCAGAACTTATCTTCTGGTCTGGCTTAATTACTGTCTTCTTTCCATTTAAATGTAAGGGAAAAAAAAGATATTTGTGCTCTATCATTTTCTTTAATCTCCGTAAGAAATGGACTCTTCTCTGAGGTACTTGGCTCCTCCACCTTAATTCAATGTGCCAGGAGTGTCAGCTTGCATTAAATTGGCTGGCAAACAAGACATCCCACTGTCCTTTAAATGCAGAAAACTAGCCAAGTATCCTAAGGAATACTGGTATGGTAATGCCCCTGCAAACCCAAGATGATGGGGACAATTCTGAGACAGGAGTTGGGGGTGGAAGAACGCCCTGGAGGATGGAATTGCTTAGAGATGAGCACTCTGACACAAAATATCAGTAGATAGGGTCCTTCTCCACTTTAAGTCCCCAGGAGACAGTTATGGATGCTGAGTCCCTCCTGGTGCATCTATCAATTGACAAGTGTATATATGGTATCTGAATTGTATAAAGAGCATACCATATTATTTTGGAAGAAAAATACAAAAGCACAAGACAATTTTTCAATAAAATACAAACAACTATATATGAGATGTCATAAGAAAGTCTGTGAGCTTTGTGAAGTAAGTGGCAGAAACCCATGAGTTCAAATAAAGATGAGATCACTGAGAGCTGATCAAATGACCTAGAAAAGGGTTCAGGAGAGACTGAAGTATACCTGGAATGGTGGGTGCTGGAGTAATAGTGAAATTTCCAATAACTGGTTTGGCACGGGCATCAACCAGTTAGAACTGGATACTGGCCAGCACGCCCTATGGTACTGAATATCAGTCCTGAATGGGTCGGATTGGCTGATTTAAGAGGAACAGAGAAGCAGGCAAGTGAGAGAAACATCTCAAGCAAATGCAAGGAGGTGAGAACGCATGGGATGAGAGAGACAGCAAGCAGTGGCTCTATTGGTTTCAAACAGAGGACTGGCTTTTACGCTGCTAAAATAGGCAAAAACCACTGAAAGTTTCTGAACAGGGCACTAACTAATATAACCAGTGCCTGGAATGTAACTTGCACAAAGGCAAGGACTTTGTTTTTTGTATTCTCAGAGCCTGGCATGGAAAATATTTCAAAAACTATCTGTGGAATGAGTAATTATGGCAACAGCATCTGGACAGGGGTGCTCTACCTTCCCATGTCTCCATGGACACATTTGTGAAAAAGTTCTTTCACCTTGTCTCCTTCAATAGATGCAATTTAAAGCTCTTCTAAATCAGGTTACAGGAATGCTAAGGATTTCTAATTCTGTTTCTATACAGATAAAAGGCAAACAAAAGTGGAAACAGTATTCTCCTACTTTATATCCTTAGCTTGTCCTTCCTAAAGCAAGTGACTGATAAGACTTTATCATGGTCTCCTATATAATTCAGTATCCTGGTGAGAAATAACTGCCCTATGCTATTGAGCAGGACTTGGGGAAACAGGTCATAGTCCGGGCACCTAGACAAAGAGTTCAGCAGTTTATATAAGAGTGAATGAGAGAAAATCTTCATTTTTCTACCCGAATTTTTTACCCACTGTCCCTTTACCCAAATCCTCCTAACCATCAGTCAGTCACACATTAACCTCCTTACCATACTGCTGTATTAAAAACTTTACCTATATCCACCAAGTTGCTCAAGCCATAAGTTTTTGAATCCATCTATATTGTTACCTGCCACATACACTTTAACTTCAAAATATATCTGCTCCTTCTCATCTTTTCTCTCCCAGCCATAATCATTTCATTCTTGGAATGCTAAAGCAGCCTGCTAACTGCTCTCTTGATTTCTACTCTCACTCTGTTCCATTTTATTCTCTGTACAACAGAAAGAGTCATCTTGTTAAATGTGAATCAGATCATATAATTTCTCTTCCATGACTTCCAACTGCATTTAGAATAAGATCTAGCCTCTCGGCCTAAGCTCTACTCTCTCCCAAAACTGAGTACAAACAGATGCAAGTAGAAGACTGGTGTCTCTCGGCTCCAGAACTGAACCAAGGTGCTTGCTTTGACTTCTCTTCACCTTAGTTTCCTCATTTGCAAAATAAAATTGTTGAGCAAAAAGACCTCAAAGACCCCATCAGTTTCTAAAACTATTATTCCATTGATTTTGGATGAAATGCTAACTGGCTCTAAATCACAAAAGCCAACTGCATGGTTAAGAATTCTTGCCTCTTTCCTGTTCCTTTCCACTCTCTACTGAGGAGCAGAATATCCTAAGCCTGACTTTTTCCAGTTATGTTCCTAGTTGCAATCCTCCTCATGTGCCTCTCAACCGTTAGCCACCATTGCCTCCCTCTCAGGATTTGTCCTTATGCTATTTCCATCCTCTGATAAGTGTGAGCTCTCCTCCACTTTTTCTCCTCTAAGTCAACAAGCATCTTTAGGTCATTTTTCGCATTTGCTTCCTGACTAATTTCTCTCTGTCAAGTCTCCTGTCCCTCTGACCACAGCAGATATGCTAGCACCAAACAATAAGAATGAGAAGAGAAAATGTAGAGCAGGTAAAGAAAACAAGACAGAGCAAGTCCTAACTAGGTCCAATTTAACAGGGCCAATATTAGGCATCTATTAATCAGTACAAAGGTATACCAGATGACAGAGAAATAAAAATTTATAATTGCATATAATTAAAATTGTAAATCGAATTAGTGGGAGGGCCATAAAAGAGTTGGAAAGAAGATACTCCATGAATTCATGAGCATTAATATCAGGTAAGCTGGGACTCTGTGGCCATGTGCAACATGGCAAACAAATGCAGCAACACTCCTCTCCTGATGCAGGAACCGCCCTCTGATTCTCTAATTAACTTGTGTTGATACATTCCTCAGAGCTGGGAAGTGGGAAGGAAAGAACATAATTGAATCATTAGGCTATTCCTCCAGCAGACACAAACATCAGAGTCTCAGAGCACCATGGAGAGCGCTAACTTGGATAACAGTCCCGATTCAGCCATTGCCGAAGCATGTGATCTGGGCCAAACCACTTAACCTCCCTGAATCCCACCTCCTCGTCTACAAGTGAAGGATTTTAGAAGGAGAAATAATTTTTTAAAGAGAAGCTTCTATTATGTTTAAAGGAATTCTTTCTCAGAGGTCAATGAGAACAACAGATGAAGCCTGGCTGTTCCCCGCACCATTACATCATGCCCACCCACCCCAACCCCAACACTCCAGGCTCAGAGAAGCCCAGTTCATGATCTCACAGTCGCCCTCTGGATGTAAAATTCTACTATTTCATGAAATAAATGTTATATTTTATTTTCTAGTGGGCATGCATGGACACTAATACTAATAAAGAGATCCCAAATATCCCTGGTGTTACATAAAATATGTAAATCACAAAAGAAAGCTGTTAATTTCATTTCAGTTCTCAAGCCATTAAAAAAAAAAAGATGCTAAACTGAGAAGACTCTCACATTATACTTCAAAATTCTTTCAAATACCTTTTAGCTAACATATACTGATTTTTTTCACCTTTGCCTCAATGTGTAAAAGAAAATTGGTCCTTCTGAGAAATATCCAATTAGCTATGGGGTTTTTCTGTGATCTTTGTTGTAGAGATATATGAAGTAGGACTCAGCAATATGTGAACATGTGCATTAAAGGCCACTGAGAATCAAAGGTTATCAATGAGAGATGACAGGCTGGTGTTGGTGAAATAAGACTATCACTCCACAGTGGTTAAATGGAGTAATCTGGGGGGAAAGGAAAGCAATCCATGTCACATGGAGCCAGATCTTAGTAAAGATATCACCTATTAGAGGGAATTGAAATACTGATTTTAGTCTCTATATCTTCTAAAATTACAAGCACAAACATAACATATACAATATGAATAACTTTTACAAATCAATGAAAAATAAAAGTAGGCAAATGATTTCAATAGACACTTTGCAAAGGGGATTTCCCTATGAGAAATCAGCCTGTGAAAGGACACTCAAATATCTATCACTGGTCATCAAGGAAACAAAACTACAACCACCACAGACCCAAACAAATGGCTTTAACAAAATACTAAGTGTTGATGAGAATATAGAGCTACTGAAATATTTATACACTGCCTGTTGGAGTGTACATTGGTAATCCTTGGGAAACTATTTGGCAGTATTGTCAAAAACTAAATCTATACCTATGACTCAATCCTCCACTCCCAACAAACAGATGCTTTATAATGTGTACTGAAATACACATACAAGAATTATAGCAGCACTATTTTGCAACAGCTAAAAACTAGAAGCGATTCAAAAACAGGCAAAACGCATTAATGGCAATAGAAAACAAGGTAATGGTGACCTTTGGGGAAGGGTATAGTGTCTGAGAGGAAAGGCTCGCAGTATTTCGGTAATGTTCTAATTCTTATTTGGATGATGGTTAAACGGGCATGTTCACTCTGTGAACATTCAGAGAGCTGTACACTTATGAGTTGTTCAACTTTCTAGTTCTCTGTAATAGTTATTTATTTATATTTAACAATAAATTTTAATTTCTAATTATTAGTTTTTCAAAGTAACATTAAAATCTAAAAATACTACCCTCATAATTACAGTTTCATTTCTGGTTTTTTTTCACTCTTCCTCAAAAGAAACATGCAGCACGAGTTTTGCTAAATCTAACAATATCTGTGCTAGATCGCAAGTCCCACTAGGGAAGGAATTTTTTTTTTTAATTTCTTTTATGTCTTCCATAAGACTGAGCACATGGCTAGCCAAGCAATTAGTACCCCATAAAAAGCATGTGATTTGAATTCCTGCAAGGAAGTCCTGAATTAATACAATCTGCTTAGTTTTCACAGAGTTCCTAATATTTATTTAGAAATCTCTTTACTACTAAATTTTCCATGTAACTTGTGATTTTTTTAGTGTGGCTAATGAACTTTGTTCATTTAATTTTAAGCACCTAGTTATCTTTATAGAAAAACCATAATTATCCAAATGAGTAAAGGAGCTAATTACTTTGGCCCAAAAGCAGTGGTTATCACACACGCGCGCGTGCACACACACACACACACACACACACACACACACACACTGGTTTCAGAAAAGCCACATTTTTCTAGTCTATTTCTATTTTTATTCCACATTTTTCTCACCTCAAATCCCCCTTCAGCTTTTGAATTCAATCATAAGATGCTGACAGAAAGGGGAAGCAATGGAAGCAATAGCAAGAGTAGGGCTTTTCGTCAATAAAGTGTTAAAAATATTTAAATATTATAAATTTTATCTTGGGGAAATTTTGGCTAGAAACATATCAGTTAGAACACATGTGTCTAAGAACAAAAAAAAGGCAATAGGAGCTTATTTCTTAAGCACTTTATTAAATTAGAAATACTTTCAAAATATGGAGATTCCCATATCAATACACGCAGTTATATCTTCAATGATAATTGTGGCATGTTGTGACTCTGTTTTTCTTGTGATTTTTCACAGATTAAAACAATATTGTTATAAAAGCACATTCAGCTATTAATCACACATGCCTTAAATAGAAGCTATTAACATTTTATAAATAACAATAGAGTGAAAACTTGATTTATAAAGCAGTTCCTGCTGAGATGTTTGAGATATATAAACAATTAAAGACAACAATGAAAATACCATAAAGTTAATTACCACGCAGTTAATAAAACAAATTAAAGGCCAAAACTGTTAAACTTTTGCAATGGAATTTTGCTGTGCTCAGAAATACTAATTGATACTAAAGAGCTAGATTTAGGAATTTGAGCAAAATCATGAAATATTATATATCCTGGCATCTATTTTAAGATTTCTCATTTCTGAATGACCTTGTAAAAACTAGCTAATATTTATAGGCTGTGAAATGGTTTTTAAAAGTTTATATTTATATTTAAGAAAAAATTTCAAGTAATATAATTTTTTAAGTTAAAATTAGAAGCAATCACAGGAATTGTCTCCTTGTTAGCATCTCATTTTACAGATGAGGAAACAGCAGCGTGGGATTTAAGTGATTTGTTCAACTCAACACTGGGTCTGTGAATGAACTGGAACCAGACTAAGGTCTCCTGACTCCTGATAAAGCATAATTTCCTCTGACAAAGTGCCTTTCAGGAAACAGTATTTCCCTTCCATGAAATCTTTCATGCCTTTACTTTCTACCTCCTCTTTGAATTAGTCCTTTTTTTTCCCTCCTTTGTTCTAATGGAGACAAATTAAAATCATGGCAAAAAGCAAAGACCCTCATCTCAAGTGGGCCTGGGTTTGAGCCCAAGCTTCTCTACTCCCTAGTCATCAATCTTAGGATTCAAGGGATCAATTGGTCTCAGCTCACCTGGTTTTAAAACTGAAGATCCTAAGTTCCTGCAGCCACCTCAGTCCCAGACAAATTAGGACACCTTAAGCTTGAGCATTTTGTCTGTAAGATATGGATAATAATCATCCTTACACCTCATAGTGCTGCTCCTGCAAGACCGATAGAATAAATGTATGAAAACTCTTAGCGTAGTGCTTACGCCTCACCTATAGTAAGTACTCATTTCCATATTTGTCACTTCCTCTTGGGTCTCTTTCCGTGATGGAGATTCGAAAGTCCTTTAAAGCAGAGGTGATATGAAAAGGTGAGAGAGAATGAGTTTTCTTAGAAACAGGGCAAGTGGCAGACTTGAAGAGGGTGGAAACAGCATAGAAAGAGACTATTAAGAGAGGCCACATGGGTAAACATAATCAAACAAGAAATGAGGGAATTCTAGAACCATAACTTATATGGAAGGGGTCAGTAATAAGTTATACTTTTGAGTCTATAAATATATGTGGATTATTTTTACTTTATGTAAAGTAAAAAGAAGAAGAGTACGGGATAATAGATATAATATTTTGTCCACTATATGAGATAACTTTAGAAACATGGAGAATCCTCGAAAGAACTAAAAATGTCTGCAATTACCACATCACTGACGCATGCAGTACCACATCTAACACTCATATATTTCTAGAGGGAAAAAAAAAATCCCTGAAAGGAATAATACATTGAACAACAAACAACAAAGCAACTATCTTTTTCTCACCCACAACTGATTGAAAGCTTTTCCCTAAGAAATGAGATAGGCATAAATAAGGGAGAGATATACTTTCAGTCATGGTCAAGAATGAGAAAAAGATAATAAATGGAGAGTGGTAATAGGACTAAAGCTGTGTATACTGTCCCAGCTCCCAGATGCTGGCAGAGGCAACCTGGAGTTCAGTTCCAGTGGGATACCCAGACCTCAGTATAATCCTCCTGTGAGGAAGGAGACCACCAGGGGCAGGCCCTGCTAAAAACCGTTGAATGAGAGAAGGCAATAAAACAGCATTCAATGTTTCTTGGGGTCACAAGGGCTTATCATAAGTTTCATACACTGGGAGGCAAAATTGTCTCAAACAGAACCTGGCCACACCAGCCACTAGTTTAGAGACAAGACTTGAAATATCATCAATATCACAGGGGTAGGAGCCCCAAGGAACCAATATAACATCTGTTACTGGAATGGTAAACCCTATGGGAACTACAATACTATGAATCATAAAGCAACAGTCTGACCAACAACTGTTTGCGAAACTAACAGGAAAGCAGACATCCTGAACACAAGGACTGTTGATTATGGTAGATAAGATACAAGATAGAATCAGTAACCAATCACATATAGCTAAAGAGTAACTCAGCTAACACCAACGGAAATTCCTTTCTTCTATTCATGTAATGATTTCCCTTCCTTTTCTCATAAATATTCCTTGCCTTCACCCTGTAATCAAGACATTATTTGGATTTCTGTCTGAATCTGTGCTCCACAAATCATAATTCTTTTGGATCTCAAATAAATGCTTGTTGCTCTCATTTTTGGCTTTTTATTTATAGGTTAACAAAATCAATAATAAAGATAATTTTTAAAAGTGTCCTCCTGAATAACTCAGTGATTAATGGGTAGATAGAAATGGAAATTATGAAATATTTACAATGGGGAGTGATGAAAACACAACAAATTAAACCTGTGGGATACAGGCAAGATAGTAGGGAGAAGTAAATTTAATGCCTTACAAGTATTTATTAAAACAAAATAAGTAGTATTTAAAATAAACATTTAACTTTAAAAAATATGAAGAAAAAAATTATTACATTTGAAGAAAGTAGAAGAAACTAACAGCAATACGAGCTAAAATGAACGGACTAGAAAACAACTGCAAAAAAATGAAACAGTAGAGACTGTCCACAAAATCAA
This sequence comes from Pteropus medius, assembly GCF_902729225.1. NCBI lineage: Eukaryota > Metazoa > Chordata > Mammalia > Chiroptera > Pteropodidae > Pteropus > Pteropus medius. The sequence continues at coordinate 8,158,455 of NW_024346667.1, read as the reverse complement.
AAGCAAGTCTTTTGTAAATATTGACAAAATATACAAGCCTCTAGGTACCACAAGAAAGAAAAAAGAAAAAGAGAAAAAAAAAAGAAAGAAAGATAGGGGGAGGGGAAAAATGAGGGAGAAACAAATAAGCAATATTATGAATAAAAAAAAAATACTGAAGAGGATGGGGAGAGAAGTCTAGATTGGCTAGGGCACTGGATGGACTAAACAGGCCCAGGTAAGGCAAGACAATGAGGAAGTCTAGAACATTCAAGAGCAGAATGAAGGCACTGCGTCCCACATGGAAGAAGGAATCACAGAGAATAAGAAAAAAGAGAAGAGCAGGAAACATACTAAAGTGAGAGGCAAGTGAAGAGCAGCATAAGGTAACCATATGCTAGCTCTTCATGTGTTTGCCTTTCTAAATAAAAAGGTAGCATTACATAAAATAAAATCAATTTAGAATAAAATGACTTTATTAAGAACTATTATACAAGATTAAAATAATGTAACAGAAGGCTGAAAGTGATTTAATTGTTCTTTTAAACATCCAAATAGCTCATTAAGAGAAATCAAGGTATTCATTAAGAAAGTACAGCTGATCTTCCTCCAGAGAAGAACCCCTAATGAAACCTAAGATCTGGTTCCAGATATAAGTATAAAACACTGATTATTTTATTTTTATTAAATAAAAATCATATAAAAACTACCAATGAACTCAGTGTGTTGTTTCTGTATATTTTTGTATGCATGCATTTATTTATATTGGACATATTGCTGAGATACATCAAAACAGGATTAAGTAAAATTGTGAAGCAAGTCAAAAAAAAATAAAAATCAGTGCATGCCTAGATATTCTTCCAGAAATGTCCATCCCCTTGGAGATATCTTTTTCCTTCATAGGGCTCTCAGACTATGCCCAAAGGCCTTTCTTTGTATTTTAACAAGAGAAAATACATCAAGATATTGATCACTTTGCCTTTACAGAATAATACGACTTTAAGGATATTAGCAGACAAAGAATTTTGTTGTCGTTGTAAAACAATCTTGCCCAGTTTCCCTAAAATCACAAAATATCAAATCACCATTATTCAGTCAATTTCTGGCACCAACAATGCCTTTATATAGGCCAGGATGTGAAAATGAGTGTTTGGAACCAAACAAATAACATACATAATTCAGCTCTTTTTTCACACATGACTTTAATGCTCAACATTAAAAAAAAAAAAAGAAAATTATAACCATCTTCCTTAACCATGGACCTAGTCATGTTCTTCTTTTCATTAAAGGGTCAGTGCTTATGAAATAATATAATGCTAAATAACCCAAATCCACAAGTCCAGCTCTAAATTCCAATGCTCTCATTTATGCATAGTCAGCAAGCTTCTCTTTTCCTATTCCCACCACTAGCACCCCGTGCTCTCCTCCTTCCTCAGTTTTGTGTATGCTTATGCTGAATCTAAAACAAAAACAAACTCTAGATACCAATGGGTGGTTGCCAGAGATGGGAGGCGGGGAGTGTGCCATAGGAACGAAGGTGGTCAAAAGGTACAAACTTCCAGTTATAAAACGAACAAGTCATGGGGATACAATGCACAGCATGTAACTATTGTTAAAATTGTAGATTGAAAAGCTGTTGAGAGAGTAGATGTTAAAAATTCTCATCATGAGAAAAACTGTGTAACTATGTATGATGATGGATGTTAACTAGATTTATTGTGATCATTTCACGATATACAAATATTGAATCATTATGCTGTACACCTGAAACTAATATAATGTTACATGTTAATTATATCTCAATTTAAAAAAAAAAGAATAGAGTTAAGATACAGTTAAGACAATTTTAAGTAAAATATAAAAAAAACTTCAAGATTTTTTCTTAAATTGTATCAAACAGCTTAAACAACATGACAGGAGACGTTGGTCATTGATGGGGAAATTTAGATCTATGTGAGTTACAAAGTAATGAACAGAACAAGATGATAGTCAGAGAACAATCCTTCTAAGTCAGCCTCACAAGCTTCTCTTCGATGACAAGGTGGATGGAGGAAGGGGGCTTAAGTAACACCAGGGTCCATTCTGGAGAAAAAAAGTTATCTTCTTCCAGTCTTCATATACAAATCACCTCTAAATCACAGCTTTGTACTTCATGACAAACTGTAGCAAGCTTCTGATAAAAAGAGTTATCAAGCATTTTATTTTATCCTCTGTGAGGTAGTACTACAGAGCTAATTGAAAAGGACATTCGTACTTGCACAGTCTCTTCATAAAACATGAGCACTGAAGACAAAGGTTGCAATATCTCTATATTTTAAAGCCATCTCGTGTAGCCTCTGCTCATCTGGCCCACTCTATTAGGCAGTCAACGCCAGTGGGAGAATTATATTTAATTGCTTTTTTATTTTACAAATTTTAGGTAGTTTCACATGAAGAATTAGAAAATACAATTTATAATAATAAGCCTATTCAACTGTAATGCAGGGATAAGGCTCTTCATAGATATATACAACCTGTAACAGACAAATTCTCAAATACTTTTTTATTTAAATAATCTTTCTTAATTACTTTTATTCGGGGTTCCCAGAGATGTTAACCCCTTTGCCATGTAGCAATTTTCAGTAGCAGCTTTAGTAAAAATGTTAAATTTAAATACATTTGTACATTATGTGCGCGTACACACACACACACACACACACACACACACGGCCAGGTCCATTTTCTGGTAACACTATCTGAAATTGAATAACAAGGTTATCGAGTATATTCTGTGACTGAGATTTAAATATAACATCATCTAATTTAATATCAGCCTCTATCCTAAAAATATGGTGCTTCCTATTTATACAGAGTTATCACTATCACTGTCATCATTGGAAAGCAATAACATGAACAATATATTATGCTGCTGGTGTGCAGTATAGATAGCATGACTGACGACTTCAGAAAGAACAAATGGAAAACACTGCAATATTTGCAGAGCGTTATATTTTTCCATGTTGAGTTGAGGGTATGTATGAAAATACATGGAAGAGGTGGGATTGTTAAGAGGTTTCTAAAGGAGGGAAAGTGGCTTGGAAAAGATGGGGTGCTCTTCCCCTAAATGGGAACATCAGAGAAAAACTCAGAAAGGTCGTGAAATAAGAATAATTGGTGTGTGACACTCCCAGGGTATGATCTTGGCTATGCTAAACCCTTTAAATCATAATTCTATTGAGGATCCACAATAATACTCTGCAATTATTGTTAATCATCTCAGTTTCTTAGATGAGGACATGGGGGTTTGGAGAGGTCCAATAACTTGTTCAAGGACAAGTAGCTATACCTGTCAGAGCCAGGATTCAAGCCAGGATCCTCTAACTTAAAAACTCGATGAACACAAACTCCCACAGAACGATGCCAGGCCTGAAAAATCAGGAACGATTTTTAATTTGAAAGAATCTCTGCATCAAGGAAAAGAAGTTTAGAGCAGAAAGTACTTGGTGGGGTTGGTGGTAACGGAAGATTGTGCCCTCTTTGCCCTCTTTGTCAAAGAAGAAATGCATTTTCTTTAAAAAAAAAAAAAAAAAGTCCAACTTTATCTTGTGACCAGAGTGCCTGATTCCAGAACTTTGGGAATTTTAAATGAGGATGCTGCAGAAAGAGGCACTACAGACATTCAAGCTGGAAAAACCTTTATGTCTTATGAGTAGTTTCTTAACAAAAATAAGTCTCAAGCCAAATATCTCTGGTCAGCGATGGTTTCAATTATTTACCTAAAATTGTATTCTTAAGTTTTCACTACTGAGCCTTAGCTCAAACTCAATAGAGGTATTGCTTTAACATTTGTCTCAAACTGAATATTACACAAATAAGAGAAGAACACAGAAAGGGGGACATAAAGTGATATTGGGTCTTTCATCAACTTAGAAAATGACAAAAAAGAGTGCTGCTAACAGCTGTTAAACATAGGGAGAAAATGTTTTCCTCCACCTAACTACTTCAAAACTAGTTTAAGTATATTAAAAGTACCAAAAAAATGTATTTCTCCATGAAATAGCCTTATACAATTTAGATTATGACTAAACACTTATGCATTTTATGTGCTGGAAAGTGCTGGGATGAAGGAGACAAAGAATGAAGATGACATTGTTTTTGAAGTAGGAAACAGTAGATACTGACTAAGATAAGGCGGTATGAGAATTACAAGAGAGAAATCAAAGTAATTTTGAAGATAAGAAGAAAAATGATAAAAGCTCTGTGTTTATCGCTATTTTTATATTTCTATGATTTACTTAAAAAATCACAGAGCATTAACTATTTTGAACCATTACCCCATAACTGGCAGAATTATCATGAAGGAACTTAGCTTAACAAATATGTTTAATGAAAGTGGTCCCCATAGGTACAGTAGTTTGTTCTCAGGTTTGCAAGTCAAGAAACTCACTTTCTAATTTTTACATTTAGTATCATTCCTGCTAGTATTTCCACATTAACAGAAAAACACTGTAAAAAAAAAAAAGAGAGATTAGAGATTACTAATAATAGTAATCATATTTGTTGTTACTTTAACTAGGGCTAATTGAAATAGTTTTATGTAGTGATCTTATTAACCAAAATAAATATTAGGTTTCAAAATAATATGTAAGGAACGATCATATTTTGTAAAAAATACAAATAAATTTGCAATGCAGTTTCATGATCTTTTTATTTTTATTTTATAATTTTCATAAAAACTATATGCATTACTCATGTAACTTTTAAAAGAGGGAATAGAAAATAGTAAAATCTAATGAAATGATTTTCATTAACCAAAATCATCTATCATCAAAATGGCAATTTATCAATTTCTTATAGTAAGCATCAAAAAGATCTTCGTTGAGATATGCATTGCTCAGACACTACTGTCATAATATTAAACTGGATGCCATCTTGCCTGAGAAACCTTGGCACACATAGATTTTTGTGGTTTTATTGAAATTCTTATTCTGTAATTGATTTTTCAAAGATCCATAAACTATCATTACCTTTACTCATTTCAAAACATCTCCATAATACATTTTTCTTTCATTATAATTAGTTATATTTTAGTATGGTTTGTTCCTGGTGTCATATTTAGCTCCTGCCATTTCAAAATTACACTAGATGTTTCTTTAAACAGCAAATTCCATCCACGTGTAGTGCTAGCATCAGTCTCAGAGGGTTACTATTTCCTGAACTTCACTATAGTTTCAACAGTGCATTTTGTGAGAGAGCCTGTGGTCTTCTCCCCACTGATTATGTTGGTTAGAGTGGAAATTGCAGTATTGTTAAGGCATATTTTAGCTTGGACTATGAAATGGTCTGTTGAACCGTGTTATCATCTTTGCTGATCATTAGTCTTAGTCATTAAAATGACAAGTTAAACTGGCTTTTGAAGAATTGCAATCTTTATGTTTAAACATTTTTTGGAAAAATAAGAAGAGAATGAATGGGAATATAGGAGAGACCATGGATGCATTAAAAAAAAAGAGGGACAAAATAAAATGGCCTTTTACAAATGCGTATGTACTAAGGAGATCTGTTTAAGAGTTTAGGCATTTACTACTTTTAACTTATATATCTGGCCTAATTTTAGTTATATGGGCCTAGAAAAGTCTATATAAAATAAGTGTGACTATTAGTCCCAAATCTCAAGGAAAGTTACAGCCCTGATATAGGCAATTTTATCACCTAAGCTCCTAGAAAGATAACTCAACAGGAGATGAGGTTCCTTTTATGCATCTTGCATTTCGTTTGAAATTAAACTTTTATTTCATGCAAAAAAAAAATGTGATTGGTAGATTAAACTGTTAGTAATCATGCCTTCAGCAGGAACATAATTTCACAATAATAATTTCTACAATTTGGAAAATGGATTAACTGAAACACCAGAAGGCAGTGACCTTGCCTACTTCATAATCTCTGTAGTGACAAAACTGAAAAATTTACTCTAGATGAATCATTTATAATGAATCATTTGATTTTCTAGCCTGTCTTTAGATTATTACAGGCATGATAAATTATACCAGTAACAATCAACAGTTAACAAGAAAAAAAATTCTAAGTAGAGATATTATACCAATATCATTGCGTCATTTAAAAAATTTCTGGACAAGTGAATTTTAAAGTTAAAATAAAATCTTATTTAAGATCAGTTTTCTGAACAGCCATATACCCCTTGGGAACTTGAATATCGGCTGCCAAGAGTTCCAACATGTAGAATTCAGACTGTGACATTTATGTCTATAATGGGATTACCCCAATGTTTTTGCCACTCCAAATCAGGCTAAGGTTACTCCCACAACAGGAGCACTTAAACAGAGACCAAGAATCACTAAGGAAACACTGAGATTTAGCAATTGAATCACTTATTTACTGAAGGCATAAGGTATGTGAATCTTCTGTGGTATTACTTGGCACTAAGAGTTAGGAACAAAACAGCTGACAGACTTGAGCATTTGGGTGCTTTATGTAACTTACTCACCAGGACAATTGAATTCTTTGTAGCATCTGAGATTAAATTTAGAAAAGTATTTATGGATAATTTAAACTATTTAGGGTATTACATTTAGATCAACACTTTAGAAGGGATCAATTAAAGAGTACGTAACCATACTGAAGATTTATGCACCTAATGACAGAACTTCAAACTACAAAGCAAAAGACTGATAGAACGGCAGAGAGAAATAGAAAAATTCACAATTATAATTAGAGACTTCAATATTCCTCTCAATAATTGATAGACAAAGTAGAATTAGTAAGGACAAAGGAAGCAAATAACACAATCAAACAATTTGATCTAATTAACGTTTATAGAATAAAAAGAATAGCGTATTAAACCTGAAGTAAGCAAAATAAAAGACAGGGCAGAATAGAAATCAACTAAAGAGAAAACAAAAACGATAGAAAAAAATAAACTCAAAAGATAGTTCTTTGAGGAAATTGATAAAATTGTAAACTTCTGGCCAGATGAGGGGAAAAAAAGAGTGGAGATACAAATTAAAAACATCAGTAATTAAAGAAGCCACATTAATATACATTCTACAGAAAGTAAAATAATAAGGGTATATCGTCCACAATTATATGCCCATAAATTCAACAACTTAGATAAAATAGTATCCTTGAAAGACACAAACTACCAAAGCTCACTCAAGAAGAAATTGATAACCTGAAAAGCTTTATATTTATTTTCAAAACTGAATGAGTAGTTAGAACTTTTCCACAAAGAAAACTCCAGGCCCAGATGGCTTTCCTGGAAAATTCTACCAAATTTTTAAGGAAGACATATCAGATCTATATCAACTCTTTCAGCAAACTGCAGAAAGCAAAAATATCTCCAAACTTCTCTATGAGTCAAGAATTAAGAGAAAACCAGGCAGATACATTCCAAGAGAAATAAAATAAAACCTACGGAAAATATCCCTTACAAACATAGATGTCAAAATTCTCCACAAAATTTTAGTAAATTACATTCAATAATATATAAAAAGGAAAACACATCATGACAAAGTGAGGTTTATTCCAGTAATACAAGATTAGTTTAACAATCAAATATTAATAAATGTAATTTACCAATCAACAAACTAAAAGAGGAAAACCATGATTATTTCAATAGATTCTTTAAAATTTTTTTGACAAAATCCAACATCCATTTTTAGTAGTAGTAGCAGTAATAATAACAATATCACCAGCCTATAAATAGAATGGGATTTTTGACCCAATAAAAAGTTTCTATGAAAAATCTACAGCTGAATGACAAAAGACTGAACAATTTTCACCCAAGTCCAGGAACAAGGCAAGAATTCTTGCTTTCATCACTTCTCTACTGCGTTGTATTGAAGGTTCTTGTCAGTGCAATAAGGTCAAATAAAGTGAAATGAAAGTCATCCAGATTGGAAAAGAAAATTGCCTTTGCTTGTCCAATGCTCTTTCTACCATGCCTCGAACTTTATAATTTATATTTTCTCTCTTAACATATATTAAATATATAATTGTAAAAGAATTCTATAATTAAGTTAAAATTAGAACAAGAATATTCATCAGTAATTATATATTTTCTGCGAAGAACACAGTTGTTTTTGTCAGATGACCGACGGAACTTATGTTAAATACATTGAGCATCGCTGTGTGCCAAGAACACTCAAAGCAACCACTTTGAAATCTGCTGTTTTTAAAAATGTCCTATTCAATTTTCATCTTAGAATTATCATTGAAATATATGGCCCTGTCAAACATTAATGCCTTATCACAGGAGGCAAGTAAAATGCAGGCAAAGAAAAAGGTTAAAGACAAAGACTGCCTTAAAATAATTATGTCATGCTTAAATGTCATACTATCTCTGAAAGATTCCTCTTATTACAAGCTAATTAATTTATTCACTTTCGTTGTGAAAGTTTTCTCTTCAAAGTACTCCACTGTAGAGTGGAATTCCTTTCTTATTTTATTTGGGAGACAATACTTATAGACTAATAAAATCCTTTAATCCTTCTATATTTATTTACTGATTGGTTGGTTGGTTACTTAATTCAGGCTTCCTCTTATAGCAATGCTCTGAAACATATTATGTTCAAATCTATTTATAATTTTATAATGAATTACACTGTCTTTCCTAAGTCGTGCATGTGTGTGTGTGATTTCTAGCACTCAATGTAGCTTCACATTTGCTCATAAATATACCTTTGATGAATAGGAAGGCACGAATTCTTGAGATTGATAATGAATTGTTATAACAATATAGTTGTATTGCCTTTATTAAAAGTTAGTCACGTGAAAAGATTTTTTAACCTCTAATGGAGTAGCTTTGGAGGAATCTTAATTTAAAAGGGAAACAATCATATTTTCTTCTAGTAGGATGATCACATGTTCCACTTCAATGAATTCAGGCTTTGTTTGCACCTATTATTCCAATTCTGTCCAGTTTAGAATTTGTTCTGATAAAAGTATCCTAGTTTGGATGATCAACTACATGGTCGACCTATCTTTTAGAGAGTTTACTCTGAAATTTAGGAAACATTCATATCTTTTTATCTAATAATCCTTCAAGAAATCTATTCAAAGGAAACAATCACAGACACGGAGATGTGCATTTGTATACAAATATGTCCATTATGGGTTTACTTATAATTACAAAAATGTAAACTACTTAAAGGCCAACAAAAAAGAATAATTGTTAAATAAGTAATGAATGTTAAATAAATTGGATATTATGCAGCACTTAAACATTATGTTTCTATAAATCGTTGATGTAGAAATGATCAAAATATAATTTTGATAGAAAAAATAAAGTACAAAATGCATTCATTGTGCAACCCCTACTCTATTATACATATGCCATATAAATATGCAAAATAGTGAACAGTTATCTAGATAATGATTATGAATAATATTTTCCTTCGAATTTTTTTGCATGTTTTCAAATTTTCTTTAATAACATCACTTTTATAATTAGAAAAGTGTAAACATTGCTACAAGGACATAAAGGAGAGAATCAGAATGAGGAAAGATCTACTACTTTGGAGTTTTGGCAGTGGAAAGACCAGTTTGGGTAAATAAATGAAGCATGAAGCAAGAGGCATCTTTAAAAATCACATAACATTGGCTAGTAACATAGGTCATTTTCTGTGCTATTATCCTTTTCAGGTGTTACTAATTTAAACAATAATTCCAACAGAAAAAGTATCTAAAACTGACATAGTATATAGTCTTACATAAACTTAAAACAGCCCTCTGTCACCTTAAGTACTACACTGTGGGCACTTTAAAAAGAAACATTTTTTTTTAAATGAAACATATTTTTAAAATAGTAACTAAGATCAAGAAAATAAACTTGAATGTTAAGTGAAGAACACTTAAAGAAACTGGGAGTGTTTATCCTAGGGAAGTGAAGGTTTTGCTTCATTTAGTGAAGATATAGCTAATGGTCAGAGCTAAGCAAGGATGAAGTGGGGTCTCTCATAAGGCAGTGAGTCCCCCTTCCAAACCACGTAGAAATCGCTATCTGCTAAAAACGTGAAAGGTCACTGTGAAAACGAACCCACGACGACTTTGGAATCTGCTTGTGAAGATATCCTTCTTAATCCTAGAGAGAGATGCTAGGCATTAGATGGGTATTTAGACTAACTTTTCTCTAATGACCCCTCTGAATTTGACATGATGTGTTAGTATTTCTGAGATACGATCCACATTGCTCACATTTAGTTTTACATTAAACTCTAGGACAAACCTGATCTTCTAGTCAGTGATTATTCTTAGCTACTTCACTGATTATTATCTCTCATGCTAGAGATGGAGGGGGTAGAGTTTATTTAAATGAGTTGACTCTTACACATATTAAAAAATGAAAGACTACATGTAAGAGTTTAATACTGCTGGCCAAAGTGGTAAACTGGTATTATGTATGTGCTTCCTTACTCACTTCATTCCTATTATCTATTTCCCTCTGCATTAGGTATTTTCTGTTTGTTAACTAAACATGTTATTAAGCATTTATAATATAATTGTCATCTCAGCTTCTCTGAAATACCAAATCTGTAGCATGATAATGCTGAGCTCATCAATCCTGACTTCGGATTTTATCACTATTGAATATGTATTTTACAAATGACTATTCCTTTGCCCTGTTCTATCATGACTTCCAAGATAAATGTCATTCATGCTAAGAGATTGAACCATAAATATACCTAGGCTTCATTATTATAGATTTCTGGTTAAGTTCCTCATTCAGAAAATTTATTTATAGAAAATAGACTTCATTGACCAGGTAAGAATTTGCTTTTTTGGTTATTATAATTGTGGTAAAAAAAAAAAAAAGAAAAGAAAAGAAAAAGAAACCACATAATGTAAAATTTGCCATCTCAACCATTTTTAAGTGTACACAGTTCAGTAGTGTTAAGTATATTCACATTATTGTGAAACAGATCTCCAAAACTTTTTCATCTGGGAAAGCTAAAACTCTATACCCATTAAACAACAATTGCCCCTTTCCCCCTCCTCAACTGTCCCTGGCAACCATCATTCTACTTTGTTTTCAAGAATTTTCTTTTTGTATATATTTTCCCCAATTTTCTTTTATTTCTAATGTATTTGTGAAAACAAGAAGAAAATGTAGACTAATATTTCAGCTCACATCTGTTTTTTAAAACATCATAGTCATTCTTCAAATGACTGTCATAGTATATATTATTTTAATGCTACTACAGCTATAAAAGCAATTTGAACAGTAATGGGCATATTTTCCTATCATATCTAGAAAGTGATTGTTAGAAAACAAATCTAAGAGGCCTTTAAGCAGTTTCTCTCCTTAGTTTTGTTCAAATATAGCAAGAGTATAATTAGCAGGACAAGCTGCCTAACTCTGCAATATATGTCACCTCCTCACATCACAAAAATGCAGCAGCAACAAGCTTTGCAGTAAAATAAAAATCTCTACTAAATTACATCCAGAAAGATGAAGTAAAAGACATCCAATTTTCTTTCTCCCAGGAGGAAAGTATGTATAAAAGAGAGGTCAGGAAAAAAAAAAAATTAATTTAGCAAGTTAAGATGCGACGATAATGAGACATTTATTTTTCTCACCACCAAGTAATCACTTCCACATTACTGGACAGCTTTGTAGGTTTGACTGCTTCACTGCCACTTAAAGATTCTGAAAATAAGCCAAGATGTTTCTTATGTTCTTTCTGTACAAAACAAAACAAAACAAAACACCAAGAAGTCACTTTGGTAATGCAGCAACTCAAGTATTTCACTTTACTTTTCTGTCTTTGTGAGTGTTTAATAAATTATTCTACCCCTAAATTCAAAGTTTCTAAGAGACAGACCTCTTGACAATATCCATGTTGTTGAAATGGTTAAATGCAAAATCTTCTCTGAAATAATTATCTGATTGAAAATTGCATCTCCAAAAACAAATCCCTCAAGATATGACCCAGAATATGTATTTCTCAGACCAAGAATACCTGAAATTTTTAAGATCTAAAGAGAGAAAGCTAGTAATAACATAGCAAGTCATGCATCATAGCTCAGCAGACCCTCAAATCTGCTGATACAGAGACAATAAGAAAAGGGATCTCCAAAACTACTGAAACCAATGAATCAAAAATAAAACCATCATCTCTTCATCCCTGATCTCATAGTGTTCTTTTCAGGAGTTCCATTTTTCAGGACAGACCATAGACTTAGTATGTGTTATACAGGGCTTTTAACCAAGTTAATGATTCCAATTTTCCGATTCATTGCAGTTACATCTTAAATAACACTTTGCTTGCACAAGTTGAAAAAGTAGTATATTATATAGCTACAAGTTCCTCCCACTCAACCTATTTTAAGTTCTGATATCAGCCAAGATTATGTTGTTCACCACAAAACAGTATCTATCATAATTTTAAATTCCTATTTTTAAAAAAATATTCATTAATTGAAGGTTTAAAAGCACCCTAAGTGAAGGCACTGGTCTAGGGAGTGTAGGTGAAACAAAGTTGATGACTATCCCCACCCTCAGTCAGTTTTTAATCAACTCTGAATGACAGGTATAAAGAAAATGACTATATTTTGGGTGCCAAATCGATTATTCAAACTAGGGCGCTTTGAGAGTAAGAGGGGTGCTCTTAAAAATTAAGCCAGAAAAATAGACCTAAACGACTCTGTTCCAGGAAAACTGAAACAAATAGTCACCTTAGCTATGGTATATACAATGTTTTGCAATTAATTGTTTTTCAAAAAAAATCTTATTTTTTTTTTCCTGCTATGAGATAAAACCTAGCTATGAGATAAAAAACGTTATTCCCATTTTAGATGGGAAAGATTAAGGCTCAGAAAAACTAAATGATTTACCTAAGGTCACCTAGCTAACAAATGATGGGTATAAGTGAGCTGAGGTTTTTTCACCTCAAATCTATTGTCTTTCCGCTATAACACACTGCCTCTCATCAATAACTGTAACCAAGAGATACATAGCTAAATTCTATAATCACAAATTGTAGAAAGCATGGTTCTTCTGATTATAATACACATATAGAGATTTAGGGAGAAAATATTGATAAGTTTGACAGTATTATTGTTTTCATGATAAAATTTATATTGATAAATGAGAGCAGATTACTAAAACTATAGGATGTAAAGTTGACATGCAAAAATAAAAACTAAAACAATTTCAAATAAAATCAGAATGTAAAGAGGGACGTCTTCATCGCCATTATTATTCCAAATTGTCTTGTAAGTTGTAACGAATAAATGCTGGATAAGAAGAGATCAATTTTTTTTTTTTGATAATAAGATGGTGCAATAATAGTTACAATGACTGGAATTTTTAAAAATTGGTGAGATGGCTAGATTTAAGATAAATGTTTTAAAACTCAGTAATATTTCTGAATTCTGGCAATAAACTCCCCTTGCTATCAGTCCCAGCCTCCTCCAGACCACCTCTCATTCTGTATAGATTTCTCCCCAGTTATATGAGAGTTTTACAATCTTGAACAGAATACCTAGCATCCCAGTCTGAAGTATCTGGTTGTCCTCCAAATTCCAGAGCTATCATCAGAACAATAATTTCCACAATCTGGCCCCTTGCTTCCTCCTTTAAACTCATCTTCTTCCACTTTCACCATTGCACGCTTTGCTCACTTTGTTTTAGCTACAATGGCCTCTTTGTTTGTCAAATATGACAAACGTGCCACTAACTCAGGGCCTTCAAATATTCTGCTTGGAAGGCTGTTCCCAGATATCTGTTTAGCTCACAGGTCACCTTCTTCAGGTACCTACAAAGATTACTTTGTTAGAGATACCTTCCCTGAAAATAAATAAAAAATAAAAGGAATTTTTAGCCCCCACTCAACATGGATTGCAAACATCTAACTGCTTTATTTTCTCATGACACTCACACATCACCACCTAATACATATTTTTTTTATTTATCTGCTTATTGTATTTCTCCCTATATCAGAATGGAAAATCCAAGGAGGCAGAGACTGTTTTGTTAACTGTTGTTAACTTATATATGTGGAACATTGGTTAAATGAATAAATGGATAGATACTTTAATGAATGAATTAATCAAAGTGGATACAATAAAATAATGAAAAAATAGAGAAGAGTTAGTAGATATGAAGAGTAAATAAAATGATTTAATGTAGAGATAAATTTTATCTAAAAATAGAACAGAAAAAAAGCATTCAGAGCTATAATAAATGATAATTTTCCAATTACTCATTATCCAGGTAGAAAAATAATATAATAATTTTTCTAATCATGGGAATAAACTAACATCATACTTTTTTCCAGCAACAGCCAGAAGACAATGGAGCGAAGAATAGCTTTTCTAAGGGAAAGAGAGTATGACCTTAAGATTTTTATACCCATTCAACTTTTTCTTTGAGATCCAGGCAACTAATTTTATTAAACACACAAAATCATATGAAATATAATTTCTACAATCGCTTTATGAAAATTGAAATCCTGACAATTAAGAAATGGATAAAATAAGGGACTCAGAAATGGAAAGCAAGAATGAATAGATAAATGTTGGTGGACACTGAATCATTTTAAATAAATCTACTTAAACAACTAATATAATTTGTTTGAAAATATAATTTGCATGTTTTAAACTTTGACAAAGAAAAATAATATAACCACCAAAGTGGAAAGATTTGTGGAGAGTTGGTTAGAAGTAAAAATAGTAATTATTTACTCATAAATCACATTAGGGAGAGAATTTATATTATCTTGAAAATTGAAACTGAATTTTTAAATAACCCAAACAACTTATTTATCCTTCATAATATTTTTTCTAACCTTATATCTTTTAGAAAAATCTTTTACAAAATTTTTTCTGTAATTGCTAGAAAGTATATATTTAGGCTTTGTGGGTCACATACAATTTCTTTTGTATTTGTACTTCCTTGTTTCTTTTCTAAATTTTAAAAATGTAAAAACAAACCTTAGCACCCAAGCTGTACAAAAACAGGCGATGGGCTGAATTTAGCATGCTTGCTGTATGTAGTTTGTTGACTCCTAGCTAAAAGTGAGGTAACACTGAGCAAAATTTCCATTGTTCTTTCATTTTCATTCTAGAACCTTTTGAGTTTATTAAATTTAAGTAAAATTGTAGTGTTTTATATTTCAAAATTATTTAATAATATATAGGACTTCTACATTTGACAAAGATGTACCCAACAGTTATAATTCACAATGTTTGACATCCAATCAAATCTTATCAAGCATGCAAAGAACCAGGTCGATATGATCCATAATGAAAAAATGAAAAAGAAAGCGGAATCAAAACCAACCCAGAAGTTACACACATGATAAAATTTGTAGACAAGAACATTAGCATCATTATGACGACTATATTCCATATGTTCAAATAGCTAGTCAAAAGATTGGGTATGTTAAGCAAAAATGTGGAAGATATTTAAAATACTCAAAGCTAACTTCTAGAGATGAAGACTAGAATGTCTAAGGTAAAAAATATACTATATGGGATTAACAAAGATAATAAACACTATAAGAAGAAAATTAGTAAACTTGAAAGTATACTAATAAAAATTATACAAAATGAAACACAGAAAGAAAAAAGACTGGAAAAAATAAAGTACCAGTGAGTTGTGGGAATGCTCAAAGTGGACCTACAACTTATTGATGTACTGTTAATCATCTGTTTAATTGAATCCTTGGAAAAGAGAGAGAAAAACATTTTAAGATATGATGGCTAAAAATTTTCCAAATTTGATGAAAACTATATAACCACAGATCCAAGAATTTCAATAAATCCCAAGCACCTAAATAAATGAATGAATGAATGAATGAATGAATGAATGAATAACTGCAACCAGTGATAAAGAGAAAATCTTAAAAGCAGCCGAGGAAAAAGACATATTACATGCAGGAAAACAAAGATATAAATTGAACCAAAAAAAAAAGCCAAAAGGGAATGGAGTCACATTTTTAAAGTATTGAAAGAAAAGGACTGTCAACCTAGAATTCTAAACCCAGGAAAAATATCTTTCAAAAGCAAAGGTATACACCTATTAGAATGGCTAAAATCCAGAATACTGAAAACAACAAATACTGGCAAGGACATGGAGCAACAGAAACACTTACACATTGCTGGTAAGAATGCAAAATGGTACAGCCACTTTGGAAAACAATTTTGCAGTTTCTTACAAAATTAATTATACTCTTACCATATGACCTAGTCATCATGCTCCTTATTATGTACTTAAAGAAGTTCAAAACTTATGTGCATACAAAAATATACACAAGAATGTTTATAGCAGCTTTATTCATAATTGTCACAATTTGGAAGTAATCAAGGGATCCTTCATAGATGGCAGGGTAAGTACAAATGGTACCAATAAACAATGAAATATTACTCAGTGCTAAAGAGAGCTACTGAGTGATAAAAAGTCATGAAAAAACCTTAAATGCATATTACTACTGCATAATTCCAACTATATGAAAAAGACAAAACTATGGAGACAATAAAGATCAGTGGTTGCCAGAGTGTCAGCGGGCAGGGGGAAAGGAGTAGGTGGGAAGAAATGAATAGGCAGAGTACAGAGAATGTTTTTTTAGGGCAGTGAGAATGCTCTGTATGATATAATAAAGTTAATAGATATTGTTATACATTTTTCCAAATCCACAGAATGAATAATACCAAGAGTGAACCCTAAGATAAACTATGGACTTTGGGTGATTATGATGTATTAATGTATATTCATCCTTGGTAAAATAAATAAATAGATAGATAGATAGATAGATAGATAGATAGATAGATAGATAATGAATAAATAAAAACGAAAATTAAAATGTACCACTGGTGAGTGACGCTTATAGTAAGGAACGGCTATGCATGTGTGGGTGCAGAAGGTATACAGAAAATCTGTCTCATCTCCTCAATTTTATTGTAAATGTAAACTGCTCTAAAAAAAGAGACTTAAGAAAAAAAGGCATTATTTACTAATAGCAAATAAACACATAAGAAGATGCTCAACATCATTAGTCATTAGGGAAGTGCAAATCAAAACCATAGCAGATACCACTTCACACTCACTAGAACAGCTATAATCAAAGAGACAAACAATAAATTTGGTCGGTTAGGGTGTGGAGAAATAGGAGCCCTCATACACTGCTAGTAGTACTGTAAAATGTTGTCCCTACTTTGGAAAATCATTTATCAGTTTCTCAAAATGTTAAACATAAAATAACCATATCACCCAGCAATTCAACTCCTAGATATCTACCTAGGCAAAATTAAAATATGTTCACATTAAGACTTATGCAGAAATGTTCATAGAAGCATTATTTGCAGTAGCTAAAATGTGGGGGAAAAATGTTCATCAACTGATGAATGGATAAACAAAACGTGCTTACACTCATATAATAGAATTCTACTTAGTATTAAAATGAGAAACAAAGTACTAAAACTTGCCTCATGAAAATATGTCAAAAACATTATTGAACAGAAGAAGCCAGACACAAATAAACACATATTATATGATCCCAGCTATGTGAAATGCTCAGAAAAAAAAAACAAATCATTAGTGACAGAAAGTAAATGTAGTGATTGCATATGGCTGGAGGCACTGCAAATGGGCATGGTATTTCTTTTCTGGGGTGATGAAAATGTTCTAAAATTAGACTGTGGGAATGACTCCACAACTCTGTAAATATACTAAAAGTCATTAAATTGTATACTTAAAATGGATTGATTTTACGGTATCTTAATTGAACCTTACTAAAGCTATTTGAAAATATAAAAATGAAATAAAAACCTTTTTGAGACATATAAACACAGAACTTATCACCAGCAAATCTGCACTGTAACAAATCTTAAAGGAAAGCCTTCAGGCAGATTGAAAGCAATATCATATAGAAACATGAATTCAAATACAGGAATGAAAAGCACAGAAAATGGTAACTATGTGAGTAAATATAAAAGACTTTTTAATCGTTATTAAAATCTCCTTAAAAGGTAATTGTTTAAAGCAAAAATAATAATATACTGTGGCATATAAAACGTACTATAGAAGTAAAATTTATAACAATAGCACAAAGGCCAGGAGAAAAGAACTAGAAGCAAAGTTATAAGTTACCTATATTATTCATGAAGTAGTATGCTATCATGGAAAGGAAGAATGTGTTAAGTTAAAGGGTATACTATAAATCCAAAGCAATAACTAGAATAACACAACAAAGAGTTATAGCTGATAAACCAATAAAGGAAGAAAATGGAATAAAACTCAAAATTAATTAAAAACACAATAGAAACAAAGAAAAATAGAACAAAAATATATGGAAAAGATAGAAAACAACATGACGATAGAGTTAAACCCAAATATATCAATAATAACATTAAGTATAAATGATATCAATACTCCCAATTTAAAGGCAGAGATTGTCCTATTGGGTAAAAATCAAAAAAACAACCATAAGCTACCTATAAGAAACCCATTTAAAATATAAAAACGAATTAAAAGAAAAAGGGAAAAAAGATATATCATGCTAACACTAGTCAAAATAATGCTGAAATAGTTATGTTAATATCAGACAATGTAGATTTTATAGGGAAAAATATTAGCAGAGATAAAGTCATTTCATAGTAATAAAGAAGTCAATTTATCAAGAGGACTTACCAGTCCTTAACACTTATGAACCTAAAAACACAACTTCAGAATATGTTAAGCAAGAATAGAACTAGAAGGAAAAATCAACAAAATCAGAACTACAGTTAGAGATTTCAACACATATATATTAGTAATTAATAGAATTCATAAAATGGTAGAAAAGGATATAGAACACTTGAACAATACTATCAGCAAACAATATGATTGACATTTACATACTGTTTCAGGCTGAATACACATCCTATTCAAATGCATCTGGAGCAATTATTGAGGTAGGTCACATTTTGGGGAATAAAACAATTCTCAATAAATTCGAAAGAATACAAATTATATAAGGTATGTTCTTTGACAAAAATAGCACTAAATTAGAAAGCAATAAGAGAAACATAGAACACAACAACAAAAATATAGAAAACTCCCAAATGTTTGGAAACTAAGCAACACTCTTCTAAATACTCAAGGGTCAAATAAGAAATCAAGAGAAAAAATTAGAAAACATTCTGAACTGAATAAAGAGGACAATATATTATACTAAAATTTGTGAGATTTAGTTAAAGTAGGACCTACAGAGAAATATATAGCACTAAATGCACATGTATTAGGTAAAAAGAAAGTTCTCAAAACAATGTCCTCAGTTTCCAGCTTAAAAAAAAAAATTAGAAAATCAATAATGAATTAAATCCACAGTAAGCAAGAAAAAATAATAAAAATCAAAGTAAAAATCAGTGATACAGAAAACTGAAAAAAATAAAAATTAATGAAATCTGAAGCTGGTTCTTTGAGAAGATTGATGAAATTGATAAACTTCTAGCTAGATTGATTAACAAAAAAAAGAGATAAGACACAATTTACTAATATCAGAATTGAGGGACGTGACGGCACTAAATTTTGACAGAAATTAAAGGAATAAGAGAACATTATCAAAAACTTTATGCCGATAAATTAAACAATTTAGATAAAATAGACAAATACTTTGAAAGGCAGAAACTACTAAAATTTCCCCAAGGAAAAAAATTGCCAAGTCAATGGGATAAAAGTCTATTAAAGAAGTCAAACTTATAGTTAAAAAATTTCCCCAAAACTCTTGGCTCAGATGACTTCACTGGTGGGGTTTGTGAATACCAGGAAATAGAGACCATCTTAGAGTCTATCAAATGTATAGTGTATGATTCCATTTTAATAAAAGTATTTCTATCTGAATATCTGTCACTCGATCTGGCTATCCATCCATCTGTAATGCAGAGAATGACCATTTATTAATGGAGGCTATTTCTAAGTGGGGATTTGGGGAAATTTTTTTAAGTTTTCTTCTTTGTAACTTTATATGGAATGAGTATGTATCATTTTTATAAAACATTCTGTTAGAATAATAAAATCTTTTTTTAGGAAATAATATAGGTTGAAAACTCAAATTAGCATAATGTCACAAAGATCAATGAACAAGAATATTTCAAGAAGGAATATGTGGAAGGAATATGTGATCAACAGTGGTAAATTCAGCAGAAAGTTCAATAGGCAAGAATGCTGAGAAAAAGCCACTTGGTTTAATAATTGGTAGACCAGTATGGCTTCCACAAAGTACAGATGGAAAAGCCAGATTACAAGATGTTAAGCAGTGAGTGAGTCAACGAGACAGTGGAGAAAATGGCTTAAACCATTTATTTGAGAAATTAGAGTCTAAAAGGATTGTATCTATCTATACCATAGTGTAGCTGTGGAGAAACTGGAAAACAGTTACACCTTTTGTCTGAAAAAAATAAATAAATAACTGGGACACATAAGGAAAGCCAGCTAATCAATTTATATAATTGTTGGAGAATATTGATGGAGAGGATAATATCAGGCCAACATTCACAAAAGGAGAGAATGGATTTGTGTCCTTATGAGATAGGAGACAATTCTAGCTTCAAGAAGACAAGTGGGGTTATACTTGTCCTGAAAGTGAGTGAAGTATTTTTTCCTACAAAATAAAGTTGCTAAAATGGACAAGAAAAAAGACATCTTAAAAGCTGTCAAACATAAAGAATAATGTGATCAAATTAGCCTTACTGTATCATTAAGACTGTATATTCTTTACAAGAGTGCTTTGCATACATTACCCAAATAACTTAAATCTGCTTTCCAAAATCTATCTATAGAATTTTAAATTGTTCTTTAAATATGTTAGTGTAGATGCAATGGAAATCACATCCTCCATCATCCTTAAGAATAATTCTCCTCTGGTTTCACTTTTTAAACAAGGAAATTAGCAAGCTCATTTCAGTAAGTGTAAAAATTCTCAGATGTATCAGAGTAAAATTTATAACCTGTAGACATTTTTAAGATAATTTTTAAATCACCAAGCTATATTTAGACTCCTTTAATAGAAACAAAACTCCTGAATGACTAGTAAATTTATATTATTTATCAATGAAGATACCCACTGTCATATTATCATTTACCTGTTTGAATAAATCAGACTTTACCAGTTATATTTTCCACAAGGAAATTTTTCAATGCAAGCATACCTTGGAGCTGAATTGAAAAGCAGCAGTGATTCCAATGGTTCTGTCTACTGGTTTTCTGCTGGAAACTGAAGGAAGAGAACCAATTGAATCTTTTGAGTCTTCTCTTTATTCTCCATATTGTTCACTGGCAAAACTTCCATCCGATCCCTGGGCTCTTAGCTCCAACCTGGCATGTGTCCTCAGCATATTTATCTGGGTTCATACCCTTAGTATACCTAGTTTTAAAATACAGAAATGAATCATTGTATCAGTATATACATATCTTCATTAAAGAGAGGCTGTAGTGATCAGCATTTTAGTCAATAAGTCATGATATATTGCTTTCTGGTAATCGATATCTCTCAAGCAAATATCTGCTCAAATTTATCAATCACATGACACAGAAAAGGGCAAGAATTTGATCAAGAAATAAACATCTTAATTACATATGAATGTTAGAAAGTGTCTTTATTACTAAAAAGCAAAAAAAAAAAAGGTACTGTAAAAAAGAGCCATTGATTAAAAAAAAATACCTCATCAAACCAATATGGTCCTTTGTACCAATTATTCCTATATAACTATATTACCTTAGACTAATCATCCTAACAGTGTCAATTTAATCATTCAGGAAATGCATAATTTGATATTTGGTAAAATTCAATTTTTATTTCATCTATACGGTTTAATATTATGAGTAATTTTGTATTGCCTGCCTTCAATAAACAAAAAAAATTGGATCGCTTTCTCCAGCAAGTTGAAGAACATAAAGTAAAACTTCAGATCAACAAAAGGGGAATAGAGAGGCGCATGCAATAAAATGTCCAAAGTAAAACATTTCAGGTATAGCTGGATATAGGGGCTTGAAAATTTCATCAGGACTCCTTATCTTTCTTTTTATCTCTCAGGCTATATCTATGTTGTCTCCAACTCCAGCAAGATCCCTATATACAGTGAAAAGATAGCTTCCAACAATTCTAGGTTCACATTGTCAGAACTCAGTATACTCTGATTGTCTTAATTTTAGCAAAGGCCTATGGATAAATTATCATTGGATCTGAAGGCCTTGAGTTGGGCCACATGTCCATCCCTGAACAAAATCACAATGTTCTCTTTGGTCAGAAGTAGGTTATATCCTTCCCTGAAGATATATCCAAACCACATGGACTGAAAATATATGTCATGTAGTTCTTTAAGGAACATCAGAGAAATCGTAATAAAAGATGTTAAAAAGAATATCTGGTACCCGAAAATTGGATTTTCATTATCCAAGGCGAACAGCCACATCATACACAGATCAAACTATAATATTTACAAAAACACTGTGATACCACTATCCTTTCATTTTGGAGTATCTGGAATTCATGTGCTAAAATACTCATCAGAGACTACTATGTTCCTAGCTGATAAAACCTGTCAGTATAAAGAAACCAGGTTCCTTACCAAAACCTTCTGTGCTAAACATTATGAACCTGAAGGAAGTGGAAAAAAAAAAAAAAAAAAGAGAGAGAGAGAGAAAAGCTCGTTCAGTGTCAAACCTATTTGCTGCACTGGCCCAATGAATAGAATTTATAGCAGATATAAAAGTATCTAATACAAACAAAAAGTAATACAAAACACCTATAGTCAAATTTCCTTCTGTCACCATATATTTGACCCCTTTTATCTTTAGCTATCACCCTCCCTTCCCACCTTTGCCTTTAGTTGGTGAATACACAATGCAATATACATATAATGTATTATTAAACTGTACATCTGAAACCTATATAATTTTATTAACCAATGTCACCCCAATGAATTTAATAAAAAAGATACATTTTAAGTGTTTACTCAAAGGGTTAAATCTAGAAATGTAATATATTTTTAGTGTATGTGTAAATGTGCATATAAAAGTTGTATACTCAAAAAAAAGTAATATAAAACAAAGAGAAAACAAAAACAATAACTCTTGCTGATTAAATCAGAAAATTAGTTTAGGAAGAGGTTTGCTACTATGATGACTCACTCCTTCACCCCTCTAATTCTTAAATCTGAGACCTCTGATTCCCCAACTACAAGTTGAGTCCAGCACCAAGATTTCAAATCCTGAAGAATTTAAGGTCTCTAGATCAGCAATTCTGTATTGATTCAGACTTGCTGTTGGCCCCTTATTGACTTTGTTCCGTGAACCTAATAACTGAATTCCTGCTGCATTCTTCAAAATAAAAACCACATTGTATTCCAGTTCCAAGGCTTCCTTACTCCTGAGTCTCTTTTTTCTGTATGACCCCAACCCTGAACCACTGCCCTTTCATCCATTTATTCTTTCAACAAATTTTTATTGAATACCGGCTAGTTTCTACACTTGTGCTCGATGCCATGAATACAGACATCATCATTGTCCTCATGTTGCAACTATTGCCTATCCCCAGGCGCTTGTGATCCCATACTTTCCCCACCCATTGGGGGGTAAGAGTACACCTCCTCTCTATGTACCATAATAGAATTATTTAGAAATTAATAAATAATTGTGTTCGTGTATTCTTTAACACCCCAGGGCAAAATTGAGAATAAAAATTACCCAGCTATTACTCTAAGGGGAACTTCCTGGTGCCAAAAAGGTTGGGGACCACTGGGATAAGATGCTTTTGACTAATGCCAGAAGATCCGTGGCTCCCTCTTATTCCCTTTGGTATGATTCTGATGTTCACCTATCTCCCGCTGATAATTTCTCTTCAACCTTCTAGACGTGGACCTCACTCTTACCACTGAGGATGCCCTTTTGGTATTCAAATTACAGTCCTCATTTGCCCAGTCAGTTCTGCAACTAAGAAATGAACACTGTGCTCTTTACCATAAGGGAATTTGAGATGTTAGAAAGAAGAAAGCTATCTATTGTCCATGTAAGTGGATGAGAATAGACTAGTTACACTGAATTGATACTGAATACCAAGCTACAACTTATAATAATACTTGATATACAGTACTTTAAAGATCTAGAAAGGACATTCACACATATTATCTCAGCTGGAAATCTCAAAGAACCTCACTAAAGTGTTAGCAAGTTGCAAGCAAAAAGGAAACAGAAACCCAACTAGAGGGCTTATGCAAGCATATTCAACAAAAATCGATAATGGCAAGGTCTATCATATTTTTGGAGGCTATTAAAAAGCTTAACTGTATGATATTCTCATAAATGCTCCCCTCTATTAATTACAAATATCATGTCATTGTTCTTTGTATAAAGAAGAAAACACATTAAAAGGGCCAGCTTTACCTTGCACCTCTCCCCTGACTCCCAAACCTATACCCTCTCCCCAGTTTTCTTCATCACTTTACTGTCCTGCCCTACATTTTTATCTCTAAAGCATCATGTGTTCTCCTGCCACAGGATCTCTGCACTTGCTCTTCCTTCTGCAAAGCTCCTTCATGAATGCTCAACTGTTAATCCCTACTCTACCTTCCCATCTCAGCTCAAGCTTCTTCAGGAAATGTTGCTAGCACCCATAGAACTGTGTTTTCTTCCTTCAGAGCTTTTATCACAGTTGTAGCTATACTTTCAATATGAATATATTTTTTAAAAGCTATCCATGTTTCTCAATGAGACTGTAAACTTATCAAGAGGACAAACTATTTTTACTGAATCTACTTACTGCTTACATAAAATATCTCCCAGGAACCCATTGCCTTTTCAGGGGTTGGCATTTGTTAGTCGGTGAGAGCAAAGTCTCTGGAGTCAAAAAGACCTAGCTTCAAATCCCATCTCTAATATTTACTACCCAATATAACTTTGGGTTGGTTACCTACCTTAAATCTTTAGTAATTAAATCTTAAATCTTAGTTTCTTCATTGTTATATTAGGAATAATCACCTAACCTAACCATACCATAGATTAATTGTGGAGATTTAAAAAGCACATAGTAGGCAAACATACATGTGCATTTCTTTCTTAAAGCTCACCACCATTCAAGTATGCATTTCATATTTGGAAAAAAGTGAATGATACTTTGAATTAAAGAGTCTAGCCAATAAAAAACACAAGTATAACCTCTCCTATGAATCATGTACGTAAAAAGATAAACTAAAGTAAAATGTGTTCTCTGATGCTAGAAACCCTGAAGTTTGAAACCCTGAAGAATGATTAACTCATATGATATAACTTATTAGGGTAATTGGACAATGATAGTCTGGTACCTAATTTAAAGGATAAATTAAGATTAAGTGGGAGGGTCCTTTCATAATTAAGGATGGAATTTTCCCTAGAGTATAGGCTGAAATAATAATATAATATCAAAAATGGCAGTGAAACAGCACATCTCAGCAACTATAAATTCCACTCTGAGATAACGCAGGGGTCAGGCCACATGCCAAGGAAAAACATACACTTGTGCACACCCTCTAATATCAATTAAACAGACGCCAATTCTAGCATTGGTGCTAATAAAGTCTGATGACTTGAGGTAACTCAGTTGTCTAATTTTAATGGTCTTTATCTTTTAAATTAATCATCTCAATATTAAAATGAAGACAAATGTTTTGAATCTATACTAAATATTCTCTTATATGTTATATCATTGACTTTATTTTAGAAAGAGCAATGGTTATTTTAGATCATCAAACCTTCAGTAATTAAAAAGCGAAGTAATATAAAGTGCAAGTAATTTTGTTTAGACACCAAAAATTCCAATAAAACGGTAATGAGATGTATTGGCAATGAATTGGTAATGAGAGGTATGCTTCATATTTTATTACATAGAAATAGCTTTTGTAGGTAACACTATTGATAAATTTTATCACTGTCTTTTGTTATTTTTCTCCATCTGTATTTCATTGACTCTAGTTATCTTCTTTTTTTTAACCTAGAAAAATATTTAATGTGCATTTTGCAGTCATGCTGTTGAATTCCTGAGAATTCTAGAAGGTTCATTGCACATCAGGAACATAACCATCCTACATATGATGTCCTTATTTTACACCACGGGGATGTTTAGACGAAGAGCCTATCATAGAATAAGAAGCAAAACTCAAGAATCCCATTAGATCACTTGGAAACTGTCATTACTGCAAACAGTACATATTTAAATTATCACACTGGAATCCTAAACCTTAAACGCAACACAGAGATTAAGCATTAGTAGAAAAATAAAAATGGGTTGACAACTAAAGTTGTTTTTCTTTCCACAACATGAAGAGAGTGTGTATACACTGACATCGAGAACAGGATAACCAGAGACTAAACTGATGAAAATAGGATGCCAACCAAACTCAACTTTCTGCCAAGGGTTTTCCCCAAGAGGTGAATAACATTTTCCATAAGTCTGGTTATTGCAGAATTGGTTTGGTAATGAAATACTCTTAGCAATTTTTGAATGTATGATTTAACATTTCTGTTCTCTACTGAATAGTACGGGTTGCATTAACATCAGAGGGAAGCCCACAGTTATTATTCAATTAAAAGATTAACATTTTTTAAATTACTTGAGAAAATTTAACCATATGTAATTATGAAAATATGTATTTTTAAACATTTGATAGTGTAAGACTATTAATACAATTACAATGTAATTCCACAAAAATTAAAATTAAATATAATGTATTATGTAGTGCTAATTATAGAGTATTATAATTAAAAATGATACTATAATGTTCATAAAATTAGAGGTTTGGGCCAGTTCATCACTGGAAGGTTAGAGAACCATAGGAAGGAAATAGATTTTTAAAAATATTTTTGTTTAATTGTTCCCAAAATGCATCATAGGTGAATTTCAAATGATAGAAAATTTTAACATATCAGTACTCTCTGCTTTCATCTTTGACCCATCATCAGTTACTTTCTTTTTATTATTATTGGTACTCAATGTATATATAAACAGAAGCTATAACTGTCTGCCATGCTCACTGTTTTTATTTCATTAGATCATTTCCAGAGATTAGAAAGCAAACAATCAAACCAAATTATGAAAAATACAAATGATGCTGCAAAATCACAGTAAGTCAGGCAGTAACACAACTGACTGGTCTCCAAAGCTTTCAGAAGTTTCAACTCAGGCGTAAAAACAGGCTCTACACTGGGCCACATGTATTTCAGCCATGAAGCAATGTTCATATGCAAGAGACTATCCCAAATAGATATATAAATTTTCTGTATCCTTGACTGGGCATCTGTGACTTTGGAAAATTAAATTTCACATTCATTACTTATGAGGTCAGCACAAATCCCTTGATGGAATTTCAGCCTAATGAAGACGTGTTAAGAGAGGTTTGCATTTCCTTACTAGTTCACAGAAACATTTCCCTAATATAAAAAGTAGATATCCAGTATAAAAAGCTTGTATAAAAAGAAACTAGTATAAAATGGTACCTTCTGACTGAGGACGGCATTTATACCCTAGATCATCTAGAAAAATTCAAATTTGTTTTCCTTTTGTAGTTTTGAGTTCTAAGTGTTCAAGGTCAGAGCTATGTCAAGGTTTCTTCCTCGCCAAAAACAGAAGCAAGAGACAGTATAGTTTCCTTTTTTACCCTTTACTTAGGCACCTCCTTCCCCATTGTCAGTTCTTCTGCTTTACTCCTTCTAGTGACTCTTTCCTCTAATGTCAGCAGCTTCTAACTCACTCCTATCCTTTGCTATTTCATAACTATAAGAATCAGGCACAATTGTTTTAAGTGAAAGTCACTTAAAGCATATATTGTTTTAAATGTGGATATTACGATTTGGTTTTTAATTTTTCCACTTTTGCCAGAACACAGATTTGCCACAAAACTTTCACATGCTCTGTTCTAATACTTGCAGTTATGGTTTCACGCTAATGGGATTTAAGATGTAGTCATTCAACAGATATTGACTGAGGCTGCGCAGTATTCAGTCTATGGCAGAATCTATAAGGAATAAAGGGAGGTGGGGGGAATCTATAAAATTCTAAAACCTGCTTTCAATGCTCCTAAAATTCTTTAAACACCAAAAACGGGCAAAAGCCTAAACATTTAAATAACAAGACAACATTCAAAATGCAATCTATTAAGGCTGGATAGCAGCTGAGCAAGAACATTTACCTTTCTCCCCCTCAAATTTTCCATGAATGAGGGAGTTCAGTATAAAATGAAATGAAATCTTAAAATCTAGAAAGGGAGTATAACAAAAACTGAATGAGGCAGAAAAACAGAGTTCAATG
Source organism: Pteropus medius (assembly GCF_902729225.1). Lineage (NCBI taxonomy): Eukaryota > Metazoa > Chordata > Mammalia > Chiroptera > Pteropodidae > Pteropus > Pteropus medius. The sequence goes on along the minus strand of NW_024346667.1, from coordinate 8,130,223 downwards.
GATTTAGAAAAGACAAGACAAAGATTGATTTATTATGATGACAATATGTAAAGACAAAGCCTGGGATGGCAGATGAGGGCTGCACAAAATGTGGGTCTGTTTTGCCCAAGGGAGAACTGAGAAAGTTTCTAACACAGCCAGAGGTGTGGAAGGCAAGAATAGGCTGTATAGCACTATTGAGGACATCTGAATAAAGAACTGAGTAGTCAACTGCTGAGTAAGTCCCTCCTACTTTCACTTTTAGACAACTGGCAGAAATACCATATGCCACAGCCCATCTCTAAAGAATTTAAATGATTTTTCTTGGAAGGGCTATACTCCAAAGGAAAACACCAGACTGTCTACTATTTAGTGCACATCTTAAATTCAAGCCTATCTACCAGTCAACATGCCTACTCAAGTATACACACATAGTTTATACTGAACTCTCTCATTCATGGAAAATAGAGGTACACAATGGCAAAGGAAAGCTATGCCAATGAGTTATAATAATCAAACTTCCCCATTAATAAGTAAAAATGAATAACAACATATTACCATACATTTGAGGAAAATCAATAACACAAGAAAAAATCTAAGAAATATTGCATCTGAATAATAAAAACAAGCTTCCAGGGGTAGGGGAGTAATTAGAGAATAAGATTTTAAGAAAAATTAAAAAGAATAATTATTAAAATTAAAATTCAATGAAAGAGCTATAAGATAAAGTCAAGAGAATAATGGAGTAAAAAGATAAATTAAAAAGTTAAGATACATGTAGCTAGATATAGATATAAATGTAGACATTTCAGCCTTTATTGTTCTTTAGTAAACAATGTACAATTTACAGGATACAACTTTTTTAACTGCAAAATATACAAAGAGGCACACAACTCATAATCAAAAGAATATATATTCAATAGAAGCAAGATAAAATAGCTGAAGAGATAGAGTATTCCGAAGATAAATGGAAACTAAAAAAGAACTAAAGGAAAATTCTAAAACAGTTTCTGAAATGTAAAAATTCTTTAGATGGACTTAACTTCAGATTGCACACTGTAGAAAGAAAGAGTACTAAACTGAAAGAAAGGCCAGAAGTGATAACGTTTAAACTGGGCATAGATAAAGAACAGATGGATAACATTTGAATATATTTTGAACATAACCTTTTACTCTCGAAACTATCTAGATTAGGATTTTGATAAATTATATGATCACTGTAGCTATTACATATGAAGTTGTAGCTTCTGACCTTCTAGATTTGATTTTGCAAAACTGGCATGATGAGATCATTTATTTCCTCATAGATAATACATCTATAATGAAGATAAAAACTCAAAAGTGGTAGGTGGCGTCTGGACTCTTGTATAACTGTCAGTAACCCATGGGTGTGATTAACCACGAATATGTTAGCTTGCTTTTCTACTCACATATGCTGTTCTATAAGCAGAACAAGCTTAACAATTCCTAAAATAAATAGATTGTATTTCTGAGGATTTACAATCTAGAACAAGCTTTAAAAAAAAAAATAGAAACACCTGCTTAAGCTAAAATATTTTTCAAGCCTACCAAGGACACAACTACATTGCATTATCCCTTCCACATAGCAAAACAAAGAGAAAAAATATATCTCTGAAATATCTCTTTCAATCGACAGTTATAGAATTTCTTTACTTAATGATTCTGAGATCTCCTCTTTGCTTCTGACAATAATTAGTCTGATAACCCTGATTATTTATTCCCTGAAGTTTGAAATATAAATAGTTTAATTAAATTGCTTTCCTCTAATTAACGGAAGTTTAATGAACAACGTTTAATTGAATTAAGCATGTGTTTAATTGTTTAAACATTAAACAACTATTTAATGAATAAAATATAATAGTATATATGTTTTACAGTATTATTCTAATACAGCTTGTCTGATTTTAAGGGTCTATATTCTCTTTCCCAAAATATTAAGATATATATTACCCAAAACATAACACAAATTACAAGCAAAAATACAAAGCCATTTCTCCTTACTACTCAATAATATTAACATAAAGTTCTTTATTATAGAAAAAGAACTGGCCCACAATGTCTAGTTTGTCTTTGTCATTTTCCACTTTTCTTTCTTCACTCTTCCACCTCTTGCATCTCTTCTTCACAATCACAGGCATTCGGTGCCCTCGTACCACCTTTGGATGTCACAGGTGAGTCCATTTTAGCATCTTCTGCTCAGGCTTGCCTTACACTTGCCTTACGCTGAACCCCAAGGGCTGCACTTCCCTTTTCTCTCTTCCTGTCCCCCATTAAACCTTCCATGAACTAGAGAAAAGCAATTTAATTAAACTAAGTTGGATTATAAATGATTAATTAATAGAGTACTTAACTCTCCCTGGGATATTTTTATTTTAAAAGAAGACACTATAATCTAAGGGAATCTGTAATGGGCAGACTTTGAAACTGTTCAAAAAAGTAAGGAGAACTATTTAGGCTTCTTTCACAGAGATATATTTTGATAGACAGGCTTTCTGAGGGTCCCTTCAATTATCCCTGTTGGTGGCCCCCTACTTGGCCTCAGTTCCTGATTAAGAGAATAAAATGTTGGTTGAAATACGCTTTTCCAGTTTAATCAATGAGCAGCAAAGTAGTCTCAAAGGAGGGCATTTGACTTTGAAACAGACTGCAGAAGTTGAAGGATAGTTTACTGCTCCTCCAGGTGAACTGAGAAATACAAATGCTGCTTTTAACTTGGAGTCAGATTCCCAAGGGCCATTCTTGAATGCCAAAGATCACCATAACAAATGTCAAATCCTTTGCCATTTGAAAATGACCTCACCAGTACTCTTTGTGGATTAATTATGTGTTTTTTAACTTTTAATTGGTGGAGGGAATGAGCACCTGAAATATATGATATAACTCCATATTGTAAAGATGCAAATGAGAACATAATGGCAGAGGAGCCTCTAAAAACTTCATGGTAAAATTCAGCTTCCCATCTCGTTTATCCCGTCTTCTAGATCATGTACACACACACACACACACACACACACACACACACACACACACACACACACCCTCAGTGATAGTTAAAACTTCTATTCTCCAAATATGACTTATAGAGCATCCTCTTAAAGTGTAGCTACATATTATCTAAAAATTTTTAATAACATTGATAATTAAAATGCTGACATATCTTCATTGTTGGTAAAATAGTTTAGAAGTAATAATAACTCCTTTTTTGTTTTGATTTATACTTAACCAGGTATAAAACACACAGAGAAGAAATTGTTTACTCTGTGTCTCGGTTTGACTGATGTAAGTTGAAGCTGATCCTCCACTCTGGCTAACTATAAACTTTGCCTTCCCCTACAACAAAGTGGCAATTCATACCTCTCTGGTCATGATAAAAGCCTCTAGCATTTTACTTTGTCCTAAGAGTTGCAAAAAACAGCAACTTGATCCTGGTTCAGAGTCAACTGCATTAATGTTCCAGAATTCAAAGCATCTTTCTACAGAAATCTCAAGGAATACTTAACCCTTTGTAAACTTTTTCACTGTATTAAAATATTATACCTTGTCTTAATTTTCAAAATTCATAAAGGTGGCTAGATTGAAAAGTACCACACAAGAAAGACATGGTTGTAATATCTACAGGAAAAACAACAAATTTTAATTGATATATTTTTCCTTTTAGCCCCCCACCAAAAAAATCCCTCTTCACAACTAAGGAAGCTTTCTACACCAGAACCTGTGTAGTTTAAGATCTGTCTTCTAAAAGTATCTCATTCAAAAGTATAGCTTCCCATTGATAGGTACATTTGAACAGAGTGTTTCAGGGCAAGATGGCTGTCTAAGCTGGCCTCTTTTTAAAGACATGAATCCACAAGAATGGAAAGAAGCAAAGAGGAGACAATGGCAACTAAATTTTGGAAGGTGGCAAGCAGGTGCGCAAGTAGTAATTGAATTGCCACACTCAGGAATGCTCAATCTGACGTGAGCAGTAGGAAAAGCTAAAAACTAACTAGTTATACAACAGATTCCCCAAAATGTTCAGCAACTGGTAGCACCAGTTTCTCTAGAAGTGGAGATGAAGCGGGGTAGCCAGGTGGGAACCTAAAATGAAAAGGACTGGATAAAAGCTACTTGAGAATTCGTTAAATTCCCCTTCTCTACTTGGTGAGTATTGTCCCTCACCCCTGCCCGCTTCCGTCTCCACCAATCCCACTGAAATCTGAAAAGGGTAAAACAAAGTATTTAAATTGGGGGTATAGGAAGCAATTAAGGACGTGAGAATCCTACTGAAAACAAGGGGATTAAGTAATTGTACATATAGAATGTCAAGTATTGAGCCATCCTCTTTCTACCCCACACAGCCTCCTAGAACCGGAAGACTGACACCTAGAACTTTTCCCACCAGAAAGGAAATTAGAACACATTTCTCTAGGGAATTTGATAAACCTAATCAACAGCCTACACAGGGCTTTCACAGTAAAGCTCACATTTGACTTTGCTGAAATGCTCATAGCTTCCAATGACTTTTTATTCACCTATTTAGGGAAGATAGGCCAAAACAACTTATTTAAAAAGTAACTTGAAGGACACAGAGATCATCAGGATTTTTTTTTTTTAAAGCAGAGCAATAAGCCAAGATAGCTATGATACCAAAGACTAAAAATGCCACAAATAAGGAACTTTCAAAAAACAACCAAAAAAAGAACTTTTAGAAACTAAAAAGCATGATAGAAGAAATTTAAAAATCAACATAAGAGTTAGAAGATAAAAATCACAGAAATCTCTCAGAAAGTAGATTAAAAAGACAAAGAGATTTAGAGAGAGAGAAAGGGAAAGGGAGGGAGAGAGAGGGAGGGAGACAGAGGGAGGAGAGGAGAGGGAGGAAGAGAGAGAGAGAGAGAGGAGGGGGGGAGAGAGAGAGAAAGAGAGAGAGAGAGAGAGATGAAGGTAGGAGACCAGTTTAGGAAGTTCAACAACTGGAAAGCAGATTTCCAGGCAAAGAAAACAGGAGAGAAAATCATCAGTAATATAATTCAAGAATATTTCTTCATCTTTCCAACCAAACCAATTGAAGTTTGAGAAAGAATTGAGCTGGGCACGCTTCAGGATAGTTTCTCTATGGCTTAATTTTATGTACAACACACATCTAGATGGTACCAAATCTCTGAGCCGAATAGAGGATTTTTTACTTTAATTACTAGAATCTTGTCCGAATCACCTTTATACTGAGCTGGAGAAAACTGATCCATCTCTCAATAAGAAATATCTTTAAATAATTCTTTCATTGGTTAGTCCTCAATAATGTTTTTCCTCTCCTTAGAAAAACAAAGAAACCAGCAGGTGTCAAAATTATTATTCTACAGTCTTTAGCACAGATTGCCTCTTGGATTTCTTACAACCTGACAAAGTACAAAATCTGCTCTGGCCCATTTAGAACCCCAAAACTTCATTACAAACCTCCCAGGAATTGAAAATCTGCAATTCATTAGGAACATGCTGGGGTCCACAGGCTTCACAAGCACATGAAAGAGTCGCCTTCATGGTAGGAGGCAGCTGAAAAGAACCTTCTGAATTCAGATTGACATTTCTAAAAATAAACAGGAGACCCTTTTGATAAGCTGAAGATACAGAAAATGAGACAGAGTCTAGGTCCTATAATCAGAATAAAATCGTTTACACATTAACCAAACTTCTCAAATAGAATTGTTTTAAAATCACAAGACATTCTAAGAGGAAATATTGAAGTGCACATTACCATCAGATCCTGATCAAATAATTTCACTCCAAAATGATAATTTATGTTATTTCCATATGAGAAATTATGTTGGAAATCTATAACTTCCTCCATTTGAAAACAAGAAATTTGCTATTCTATACTGGAAACGGTTCTAGAAAACGATGATCTATCACCAGAATTGTATTCACAACCTGTTCTGAAAGAATAACCCAATCTTTATCAAGAAAATTATCTTAAGTTTAAAGAGTAAATAGTCGAGATGGACAAAGTGATGTTTTTACATTTAATCAGTCTAAAAGTATAGACCGATAATATTTTTGAGTATGTTTTTAGAACTCCATGACAGCTTTTTCGTAACAAATCACAGGTATGAACCAGGTGTCCAGAATGGTTATTCTAACAATCACTATCTACCTCTGTTCCATCTCACTTAGGAACAGTTAAGAATTATTTCTCGGAATAATTTCTTTGATATATCTCTTTGGTCTATCATTAGCATTTGATTTAATAGGCAGAGACCATCAAATATAAAAAATGTAGAATGCTCACATGCATCTTATACATTACCACTTTAAAATCTGAATCATATTACTACAATTTAAATCTGAGATTTTTCTCATGCCTCATTCAATATGTATCTTTCAAGAAATTAAATATGTCTGTGACCAAGTACACTCTAAAATTCCATATCTAAAAACATGATTTAGAGATAGAGTTGATTTTTAAAAGAAAGCAACAAAAACAATAGTGCCCTACTTTTGGAAAATAGCATATTTTTTTTCTCTTTGTAAGAAGCCTTTCAAAGAAGCATTGGTCTCTGTTGACAATAGTATTTACAGCTCAGCATTAACATTTGCTATATTTAATTTGGCAAAATTCTTCAACTTTTAAAGAGAAATTTTTAAATAGCCCAAATAAGTGAGTCAGCTTACAAAGGTACATGGGAATGTGGTGTATAACTGACGTGGCATGAGGATGCAATACTACTTAAAATTAGACATTGGCCAGAGTGACTTAATTGTTTTTTATATACAATACGGTATATTCAGAACCTACATCTTAAATTTTTTTTTTCTTCTGAGGCCATTTGCTCTCTTTCCTACAAGGCAAAGAACTCTAAGAACTAAGAACATTCTCCTGTCTTATAAAACAGAAAATATTGTTGACTATATACCTCAATTTCTCTAAGCAAAAAGTAAAAAAAAACACTATAATTTTGTCAAATCCTAATAAAATTTGTTTGGATGAATTCCATGAGAAAAAAAATGTATCTTTCAGAATAAGTTAAAAGCATTAAAAAAATGAATTGGTACTATTTAACTACTTACCTTTTTGCCTTAGCTCCAAGAAACTTCTAAAAAATTCACTGCCACGAAGTTATAATGATCTTGGTTGTTTAATAATACTTAATCCCTGTATACATCCTTTATTTATTTTATCTTCATCCAGCTTATATTGTTTTAAATTTTTAAAATCAATTCCAAGTAATGAATAACAAATAGTTCTCTAGATCCTGTCAACCCTGTGATGATTTCCTACTTCTTACATATGCCTGTCTTCATTTGATAGCAAAAGCATTCAGGAGTCAGAATATTTCTTTGTGATGTACTAGATGGTAATTGTCTACTATTGTCACACTGCTTATGCTAAGGTGAGCTTTTTTTTATTTCAAACAGGAGCTCAGGCTAAGCTCCTTTGTAAAGAACACCAAATCTGACCACAGAAGATAGTAAAAGGCTTCATAAAAAGACTACTTTTAACATGTTAGATTTAAAAGAATCAATACAAGTTGACTGAAGGATGAACATTCCTTATTTTTTCATTTCCTAAAATATTTAACATCATATAACAGTATAAAAATAGTTGTCTATGATGATTAAAACTCCAGTGTTTATAAATGCCAAGTATTAAACTAGATCAAAAGACTTTATCATTCTCAATGTTGTATTCAAATGCAACATCAAATGCAAAACTATCAAATGTTGCACAGTTGCCAGACCTAGAATACCAAAATAACATTGCAGCTATCTCCAATGGGTTATCTCATCTTGGCTGGGCTTAATGGCAAACAGACTATATACTGTGATTTGCACCTTATTTTAATACATGCTATGATATCTTCAGGATGAGGAACTTATCTTAGGTTATTCTTCTCTCCTGTATCATCAATGTCAAATAGCAGTCCTAAATCAGGAGTAATTCTTCCCCCTGGGGACCTTTGGCAATTCTGGAGACATTTTTTAGTTGTCACAACTGGGAGGGGCAGAGGGTAGTTGCTACTGGCTACTTCCAATGCACAATAGTGCTCTCTAACCACCACCATCCCCTACAACAAAGAATTATTCAGCCCAAAATGACAATACCATGGAGATTGAGAGAGTTGCTTCAAGGACTAACGCTCAAAAACTCCTGCTGATGTGCTGCTATGCCTCGGCTGCAATAAGGAACTTCAATAAGGAAGGAGAAAAGAAAACTCAGGATGACACATAACTGCTTCTACGGTAAATTCGACTCTGGAATTTATCTTACATTTTAGCATTCAAAACTCGTATTCATTAAATTTTCATTCTAGTCACATCTTTTCATTCATTTAAGAATCTTCTTCAAGCCACTCCAGATAAATGCTAGAATATTCCTCTGGATAATTAAAATTAAGTACAATTTTTACTCAGGATCACATCTATACTAAACAAAAGCTCAAAGAGAAGCTAAACTGAATACATTTTATCAATCACTAGTTCTTCAATGTTGTCCCTTTAAACTATTTAACTTTCACTCTCCAAATGAAGGTGGTTGTACACCTGTAATTTTCATGTTTTTATTATAATTCTTGCAGTTTTTGAAACTTCAGCACTGATCCATGAAGAGAGATGTTTAAAAATACAAATCAGATGTCCTCACTGTGTTAAAACAGTGTCACAATAGAAATAATAGAAATCGAATTTCTTCAATCAGATGCTTTCTACAAAGTACTAAATAGCTAGACAAACTTTATGCCTCAAATTTATATGCTTCGAAGCTATTCGATTATAAAATAAGCACTAACAAATGGGAAACCTTGTCCATTGCAAGGCTTATAAATTAAAGTCACCAAAGTAAGTTAACTGCATTTTCAGTGGGTGCAGATTTATCATCAGAATCCTGATAATCATGCAACCACTGGAAAAAGCAATGTGTTTTCCATGACCTTGGACATAATTCACCAGCAACACTGACTTGTAACTTTTACTATTAGGTCATGCTAGGCACACTCTAAAAAAGATTTCAGGATTTTTGAACTTCTGAATGAACATGTATGTGTTCATCTGGTGATTTTTTTTTTTTTTTGACATTAGAATTTAGTATAAAAGCCTCCAAACTTTCACTTTTTCAGCTATTATCTCTCACATCTGGAAATTTCTTTTAGTTTAATTCCCCACACCAAACTGGTAATAAAGCAAGCAAGAATGTCATCAAAATTGAGATGAAGTCAGAGAAGCTTTCAAGCATTCCTTTCTGTAAGTAGTTTTGTTTTGATGTCCACAAGTGGAGAAAGGCCTGGCTCCCACAAAGGTCTCCAAGAAGGGGAAAGTGATTAAGAGATGCTGATATCCTTCTAGGCTTTTCAGAGATTAATTGAAAGTATAGCAAATCCCTTCAACATAAGATGGATGACATGGCATAGTTGTTGCAACGACTGGCAACAATTCAAGGTATATTCACCAAACTTGCACCTTGGCTTACAAGTTTAGAATGACAGAGAATAGAAATGATTAGATTTTTTTAAATATTTAGAGATTTTTTTTTTGTCTTATGACAATAGGCCAAGTATCCAGAAGATAAAATGCCGAAAAAAATACACTAGTTGAGGAATAGTTTAAAATTGAAAGACTGGATTAGAATTATGATTGGACTCCTTCCCAGCTTCTTTTGTGATCCTGAAATTTCTGTATTATTGCAATAAAATAGAATTTGGAGTTTTATTCTATCTCGATCACACATAATCTTTTCTGGAGAGGGAAATCCTTCTCGGAATTGGCAAGCCCTTGAACAGGCAATTCTTTTGGGACAACCAGGAGGAAAACCAGGTGCAGCACAGGCTATATGTGAATGAAAGGAGGAAAATAGATCCAGAGCCCTATGAATCTGATGACCAAGAATTGTCAAATGTCATCAGAGCCCAGGCCTGATGCCTCCCAGTTTGCAGAAAGTCTAGGCAAAGAAATTGCAACAGTATGAGTTAGATCAGGCTTCCTCTGGCCTCACAGCACCTTGTCCTTCTGCTGAGTGGCCTGCAGAGCCTTGCAGTAAGTAAAACAGGCATCCTTCAGTGCTGTTCAATAGTAGCAGCAGACTTGGTAGCAACAGAAGATGGATAAACTTTCTCAGGTCAAGAAGAACTCTACTTCCTTGAAGTTGTCCAGCCAGAGGATGGATCTGAACTCTGGCATCTGTGATTCTGGAAGAGAATACTGGCATGAAAACCATGCTCTCCTAAGTATGGATTTTGCTTGTTTATACCTGCTGCAAAGATATGCCGTATATATCTTTATAAATTTCCTCAAAGGCAACAAAGCACTATCAATTTTTAAGCATTTTAAAGTATTTATTATATTTTAATACCTTTGAGATAATTTAAAAAGAAGTATATGGTAGAATACAAAAAAAGAGGGAATCAGAACAGAGGGTAAACTGGGAAATAATAATATGACAAAATAAAAATTTATATCTAGTGGTTTACTTAAAAATAACATCAAAAACATGTAGTCTTTATACAAAGAGTATAAAAAAGGTTGAACACAAGGGTATCTATCAATGGAAGTCATTATAGTAAGGGACTAAATGAGAACAATTGAATTATTCCAATAGATCCTGAAAAATGCATTTAAAAAATGGCATCCATGATGATATATACTTTTAAAGCTTTTAGTAAAATAAGAATAAAAAGAGATGTCCTCAACGTGATCAAAATATGTTTCAAATGAACACAAAGCAAATGTTTTTAACGATGAAACACCATACTCATTCTTATAAAAAATGGAAGTTATCGAATCTTCCCTTATTCTTTTGTAAAAATCATTTCAAATAAAAGAGAAAGACTGAATTAAAAAATAATTATAATTGGACAATTACTCTTTAAGTATTTGAGAAAAAAGTTCTACTTCATACCATAAAATACTCATACACACAAAAAAGTTCAGAAGCAATAAAGTTTTATATGTAGAGATCCAATAACATATTTTAAAAATTATAATATTTTTATCTTGAGATGTTCTTTCTAAACATGAACTGAAGAAATCGAAGAAGATACAAAGAAATGGAAAGCTATTCCGTGTTCTTGGATTGGAAGAATCAACATATTTAAAATGACTCTATTACCTAAAGCACTACACAGATTTAATGCAATCCCCATCAAAATCCCATCGGCGCTTTTTAAAGAAATAGAACAAAAAATCTTCAGATTTGTATGGAAGCACAAAAGACCCCGAACTACCAAAGCCATCCTGAGAAAAAAGAACGAGGCTGGAAGCATCACTCTGCCCGACTTCAGATTATACTACAAAGAGACAGTAATCAAAAGAGCATGGTATTGACAGCAAAACAGACACATGGACAAGTGGAACAGCATCAAGAGTCCAGAAGTAAACCCATATTTATATGGGCAAATAACTTTTGACAAAAAAAGCCAAAAACATACACTGGAGAAAGTAAAGCCTATTCAATAAATGGTGCTGGGAAAACTGGAAAGCCACCTGCAAAAGAATGAAACTAGACTATTGTATGTCACCACACATCAAAATTAACTAAAATGGATTAAGGACTTGAATATAAGACCTGAAGCAATAAAATGCATAGAAGAAAACGTAGGAATTAAACTCAAGGACCTTGGACTTAAAGAGGATTTTATGAATTTGACCTCAAAAGCAAGGGAAGTAAAAGCTAAAATAAATGAATGGGACTACCTCAAACTAAAAAGGTTTTGCTCAGCAAAAGAAGTCATCAACAAGGTAAAGAGACAACCATTCACACGAGAAAATATATTTGCAAGCAATGCCTCCAATAAGGGCCTAATATACAAAATATACAAAGAACTCATACAACTCAATAACAACAAAAAAGTAAATGATCTATTCAAAAAATGGGCAGAGGATCTGAACAGACACTTCTCCCTAGAGGACATAAGGAGAAAAAGGACATGTGGAGAAAAAGGAACCCTCGTACACTGCTGGTGGGATTGCTAATTGGTACAGCCACTATGGAAAACAGTATGGAGGTTCCTCAAAAAACTAAGAATTGATTTATCATACGATCCAGCAATCTCTCTACTGGGTATTTACCCCAAAGACTTGAAAACTCATATCCGAAAAGATATTTGCACACCGATGTCCATAGCAGCATTACTCACAGTGGCCAGGACATGGAAGCAATCGAAGTGTCCTACGATAGATGATTGGCTAAAGAAGGTGTGGTCCATATCTACAATGGAATATTACTCAGCCATAAGAAGAGATGAAATACCACCATTTGCGACAACATGGATGGACCTTGAGATAATTGTGCTAAGCGAAATAAGCCAGACAGAAAAAGTTGAAAATCACATGATATCACTTATATGTGGGATATAAACCTAAAAGCAACAAATGAGCAAGACAAACAAACAGAGATTCATAACACGGACTATAGACTAGTGCTTACCAGAGGGTAGGGGGTGGGGTGAGAGGGGAGATAGATGGGGTAAAGGGGTCAAATATGTGGTGACAGAAAGAAATCTAGCTATGGGAGGTGAACACACAGTGTAAACATATATATGCCTTACTGTTAAAGAAAACAGCTGAAACTTATTGGATTTTGTTAACCAATGTCACCATAAAAAATAAATAAATAAATTTAAATAAATAAATAATGAAAAGATGATATAACTTAAATCTTTAATTGCAACTACTAGAAACTATATTTTAATATTTTAGAAGAATACTTACTGATGTAGAAAATACATATTACAATAAAAAGAAATTATGTCTAATATAAAAATTTTTGTTTAAATGAACGTGAACTGAAACTGAGAAACGTAAAGAATACTATTCGAAGATTTTACAAGTAAAAATTATAACTTTTTTCAAGAAAATACACCATAAATAAAATTAAAAGAAATTTTTGAGAAACACATTTGTAATATAGATGACAAAGGGTTAATATCTTTAGCCAATATAATATACTTTATATCAATCTAAAAAGATGAACTCGTTTTTTAAAAAATCAGAAAAAATCCAAAAAATCAAAAAACACAAAAAACAATTCATAAAAGAAATGCGAATGGCCAATAACCATAAGAAAAGATGTTCCTTGGATCTCACTAATGATCAAAAGATAACAATCAACAAAACAATCTGATAATCACGTATCTGTTAACAAATAGTATAGTATGACTGCTAATGTCCAGTGTTGGGCAGAGGAGAAATTAGGGACCCCACTGCTGATGGGGATATAAAATGGAACTTTTCTGGAAAGGAATCTGGCATTCTATATCAAATTCAAAATATGCATGGTTTCCAAACTTTGCAATTCTTCTGCTAGGAATGTTTCTGACTAACTAATGTAATAAGCATTCTAACAGAGATATTCCTGAAAGAACTAGTTAAAACATGACATTTTTTTAAAATTCTATTTTATTTTTCTCAGCTTTATTGAGATATTGACATACAACGTATATAAGTTTAACATGTACAATGTGATGATTAGATACATGTACATATTGCAAAATGATAATCATGATAAGGTTAGTTAATATCTCCTATCTGTTCACTTAATTACAATTTGTGTGTGTGTGGTGATAACATTTAAGATCTACTCTCTTAAAAACTTTCAAGTATGTAACACAGTTCTGTTAATCACAGTCACCATGTTATGTGAAACAATGGCATATTTAAAACAATATAAATGTCCTTCAATTTATTGGTCAAATTATGCTGTTTCCATACTATAAAGTGTTATTCATTTGTTTAGAAAATTAAGTAGGTCGACATTTAGAAAGCTGTCACTTGATTAAAGTAGGCTACAAAATAATTATTAATAATATATATAATTGATGTCACTAAATGCCTTTTATTTGTTTGGGATTTTTTTTAATGCATTTTTTAAGTCTGGAAAGGTGTAACTCAAAAAAAAGAAGAAAAAAAAGAGTTTGGAAACATAAAAATCAAGGTTTATAAATATGGTTATCTATGAATGGCTGGATTATGAATTTTTTTTATTTTATTTTTGTTTCCATATTTCCTGATTTTTCTTTAATGGATATAATTTATTTAAATTTCTCATAATGAAAGAATCTATATTAAAATATCTATCTTTTTTAATAGACTCAAACATTAAATATAGAAAGCCGATTTGTTTTTATAGCAGAATACTGTTTTTTGCGTTATAACAAAATACGTCAACCTTCCTGGAGTTATTTTTTCATATTTAGATAATTGATTAGTCATGCCAAATAATCTAAAATCAAAGGATATAACTAACACAAAATACTTGATCTAGGCTTATAATTTTAGCTTTTTCAAAGTAAAATTATAAGTTTCTTCACAGGTAAATTTGTTTTTTAAGTAACAGAAATGACTCATTGTGAGTATCCAACACATGCCATTGATTGGCTCATTTTCTAACAATGTAGAAAAATGCCATTTCTACTGACACTAAAATATGATGGCAGATTACTTATTTCCTGGGTGAATTATAACTATAGAAAAAGAAAATAAACAGGAGGAAAATAAAGAACCTTGAAGTTGTCCATATCAAGAATTTTGTGTAAATTTGGAAGATAACAGGTTCTTCTGTCCATAGATGATAGTTGGATATTTCTGCAATTCATTTTTAAAGTCTTAAATCATGTTCTGGTAGCACTGTCTCAAAACAAGTTTGTTATTTTAGTCTCCATATTCATTGAGTCTTTCTTTAAAGAATGCCAAATCCAGCACCAGCTGGCCCATTGGGAACAACACGAGGCTAATAACAGATATTTCTTTTTGAACTGTTAACAGATACTAAAAGGATCGAGTTGAACTTATCTAACCCTGTTAAGCTGGAATAAAGGATTACCATCAAAAGTTTTAATTGCACAGTAAAAATTTAAAACATTCTCATTTTCTTTCCCATAAATGCTTATCTCTTTTAAGTGTTCTGGTTTTTCTTAAACATTAATTGTAGATAATGTGCCTACCAATTCTGTTGTTCTCTTCTTCCTGGCTCTTTCTCATATTGTCTAGATATGACAAACATTTATCTATGTTTCACTAATGAAAACATTAGTGAAACATAGATAAAAATAGGTACAGCAGCATAGCTTGTGGTACCCAAGACTCAAACCTACCTTTCTTACCTACCTTCCTGGACTCTCGCAATATTAAAGAAATTCATAGAGATTCAATTTAATGGAGAGAAAAAAGCAAATGCATATGATTGTTAGATTGCTAAGGAGAAAATAAATTAGCCCAACCACTCTACAGGGCAATGCATGCCAATGCTCTTTGAAATCTTCATGCCCTTTGATCAAGTAATTCCCCAGAACTATTCATATTCAACGAGGTTCAGCACAACATTATTTGAGTCACAATAGACTCATTCATTTGCTAGATCTTTTCTAACTTTGATCAGGTGGTACTCTCAGCCAGAAATGATAGTGTTAGACCCACAGTAGACTAAGCAAACACTTCAGCCTAATGATTTCCGGTGGTTCTCAACCATGGTCTCAAGGGTTGTTTGGATATGTGAAAGAGTGTCCGATGGTCCTAATGAGGAGTGCAAGAAAGCTGCATGCCTTCAATGCCTGAATTATCTTCACATAACAAAGATTTGCCCAAAATGCTAGTAATAGAAATTGGTGCTCTGCCGGATGCCCTCTTCAAGGCCAACGTTTCCCACTCCACAGTTGCTGGCAATATCGTGTGCTTATTTTCACAGTTACGTACCTCTTTGGGCATTGCCCTCTGCTGTAGAGAACCACCCTGCCCAGAGTTAATTTATCTCCCAGAAGGAACTCATAGGTGATGTCTGGCTGATGAAGGATACAAAGTCCTTACTCAACTTGGAACAACGTGAAACAACTGTATAGGGCCTTCTTATTCCAATAGCTCACTGCAGGATTGGCTGAGAGGACCAGTTGCTATCCTACTGTAGGTCAGCTGCCCAACCTTGCCTTTCTAACTTCATCACAGGAGTGTATCTTTTGAACACATACCAGTAAAACTTCTGCACTCAACTCTTCCTCTCAGAGTCTATTTCCACAGAACCTGATAATGACAATTTCCACTGACTACACTGCTTTAGCCACCCCCTCATTTTCTAGATGAGTAAAGAGGGCCTAGAAAAGGTAAAAATAGTGTTCAAGATAGAGTAGCTAGTTCAGCACTCATTACACACAGCTATGCATATTAAAAACTGAGTAGCTTGAGAAAATGAAAGAAAATGGAAAATATGTTAAAATATTTATTGTGGAAAACAATAAGTACCCAAGTAGAAAAAAGCAGAATATCAAAAGGCATTTAGATTTGACAATACGAAGAATTTTTAAATAATGATAGAGCCTGGGAATCAGTATTACTAGTTCATTGCAATGACAGAAATCAAAAGAAGACTGCTAAAATATTTTGTTTGGGGGAAGATTAATTCTGGATTCCCTAACTACTATCAGGCTGCCCAGACTATTCGTACTTTGTCTTCATTGTGATACAGCCAACAATAATCATTAGAAATTTTCATCTTAAAAGCAAACAGCTGTTAAGATACAGAGATTATGCTTTGAGGTAAGAGTGAATAAACATAAACCAGTAAATTGAATCTTCTTAATTTACAGCCCTTGTTTCTCTTTTCTCAGAAAAAGTAGGGTAGTTCTAGACGCTCACTGTTCACCAAAGAAATCTTCTTATCCCCAGTATTCTCGTCTAAGCCATTTGTCAATCTTGAAAGACAGCTCTCTACCATGGCCAATTCTCTCACTATTATTTTAGCATAGTTCTTAAGTACAGTATTATTATATGTTTAACCTGAAACTTTTCTACTTACATCTTTGTTGTGTCTCAAGTGCAGAAATTTCTCCTATTATTGTCAAGAATCATGTAGAAAGAATCATGAAATTGCTAAAAGTTCCAATGTGATGTTAACCACATCTTTCCTCCACACATATAAAAAAGAAAAAAGAAAATATATAGGTTTTGAAAGATTTTTTAACGTAACCCCATACTCAGAATGCAAAAGTTGAAATTTACTGACTTTTTATCATTTGCATAAAAGAAAAATTGCCTGTATCACACTGGCTTTCTTAATTTTCTCACACTCAAAATTACTATTTAAAAAGGCAAGGAATACAGAAGATTGAATGAATGGAATTATTACCAAATGAATGTGATCAAGATAATTTTCCCCCAAAGTCTCATTTGAAAAGAATTTGATATTTTAATGTGAAAACTCACGGAAGTCCTTTGCATTTTACTAAGCATCTCAAAATATTGTGTCAAATATTTAACATCTATTTTAAAACATTTTGAGAAGTACTTTTACTCTATACATGTCCAAAAACAATCTTGAAAAGAAAATTTTTTCTAATGTAAAAAACTTCCTGCTTTTTAAAGACTAAGAGGTAACAGGAATAAAAGAGTAGGCTCCTGTTTATTAGCTCATGATATAAAAGAATTTTGTCAGGAGAATTAGCTTCAGGAGAAGTACTGACTAGAATTTACTATTAATGATTTTCTCATTGTCTTGGTCATCTACATGAAGTACAGTAGAAAAGAGGCAAACATTAGGACTTACTCTTTGAAAGGTGCATAATGTCAGGAGTCATTGCTAGATCCCGCCTTGTTACATAAACTCTGGTTTTCATCAAAGAACATCATGATATTACTTTGTTCATCCTCTGATTTAGCGGCCACACTCTCTTCATATTGCATAGAACAATCATATGTTTAGTTAAATTTGGAAAAAGTAATAAGCATTCCACATTTTGGGGGTAGCAATATGGGCCTCCTCCTGTGTTAAACTTGTCCCAGTTTATAGCTAAGTTGACAATTGAAAGGCTAAAAGAGAGAAGTCAGGACAGCTTGACTTTGTTGGTTTCCCATTTGTACAGCTTGCAATCTCTCTATTTCATCGAGGTAACAGGGCACCATAACAGGAACAGATTGTTCCATCAGCAGAACAAAAATTGAACCGGCAGCAGCTTTCTCCAAAACTATGACTGTTTTCCAAATGTGTATGCTCTAGTTAGGGCTAAGGTTACTTATTCAAATTCTAATAGAAGTTATGGTGGCCACTCACTTTCTAAGTTGCTGTTCTTTTCTCTCCTGTCTAAAATATCTGGTCATATTCCTATATCTTTTTTTCTCGAGTGTTAGGTTCTGAACCAAGTATCATTTTGTATCTGTGTGAATTAATCACTCTGTTTAGCTTGGCATCATTCCATAAACACTCACACATTTAGAAAATAACATTTTCTCGATATCCTTATAATTATGATTTAGTTCTTCTCTACTAGGTCACTTTTAAGTCCAGTTCTAGGATCAAGGCAACAAAAAGACTAGAAACCATTAAATAATAAAAATAGCTTTCTGGTAGATTTTTTCTATTAAATCTCTATTAAATCATCTCTGGCTTTCCATTGTCCTCACGATGAAATCATAACTAATTTGGCTTACAAGCTCTCTACCATCTGCCTTCTGCTTACTCTTCCAAAGCTTCATTTCCCCCCTTGAACTGTAGTCTCAGCTTCAGTAAACTTCCGCCCATTCTGAAGGTATCACGCTCCTTTTTGCCTTGGAGTCTGCAATACACTTCTCTCTGTCTAAGGACTCTTGCTACTAGCACTCCCATACCTTTGGCCTGCCTCCTTCTCCTCCTTCTCCTACTCTTTCTCCTCCTTCTCCTTTTTCTTCTCTCTCTCTCAGATTTAGTGTGAAAAGAAATGAATGCTTTACATGTTACTATTTCAAGGAAGATGATCAGTGGTCCCAAAAGGTTTAATGGAAGAGGCCAATAAAAAGATTTACATATTTTTCAATTTCTTAGTAAGATAATATTGTAACCCAGACTGCAATAGAAAGAAATCTCCCTGAAGAGAGCTTCTATTTATTAAGTGGATTGATTTTGCTCTTGGTAAGTCCCTTGGTTTGGAAAACTATTCTCGTTTTCAAGACGATTTCAAAAGAAGAAGTAGAAGTAAACAAAACTAAACAAGAAGGCAGCAGAAAGATAGGCAGATCTGAGTGAAAGCTCTGCATGGGATAAAGTGATCATAGATGGAGAGAGAAGAAAAGCATGTACTGTGAAGGAAAAAAAATATATATATATGTATATATATATATATCTCCAGACATTTGTCAATGTCAATGTCTAATAGTATTAGTGCTGCCACTGAAAACCTTATTTGTCTCAAAACATCTCCTTTACAAGAACATTCTTGTGAAGGTGCAAATATAAATTTTAAGAGAACTGACAAAGAATTATTTGCATGTAATGAACTTAGTAGTGAAGTTAATATGACTTGCTTTGTGAATATGCCAGGCAGGGAACAGAGCCCCAATGTAAGAAATAGAGGTCTAGATGGGAAACCCCCCTTAGAGGCCATGACCACTTGTGCTAGGGCTATCAAACAGGGGACCACAGATAGGTACTTGTTTGAGAACTCTTTGTTATAGGATAGTAAAGAGATGGGGGCTCACACTAGAAAGTTAATCAATGTAGGTTCTTTCATTGATATTTGGACTTACTATTAAAAAAAGTTAGTTGACTTAAACAGTATGTTTAGTGGCTTTGCATAGCACTGATCTAAAGCACAATCTACAAATCATAAAAAAAGAACTAAACATAATAGAAAGGACTATAAAAGCAAGAAGATGATTACTAAATTAAAATTTTGTGTCTGTCAATTCTATTTAAGATCAAGCTGGCCTTAAATTATATGCATAACTGCATTCTTTATTCTCTCTTACCTCTGGCATACTAGACCTATGTATAATACTAACTAGGTAAATGAGGAAAAATCTCTTCATTCAGAAAACATAGATAAGATATTAACATTATTTTACAATGAAGTGGTTACACTAGGTCAGTGATTCTCAACTGAAGATGATTTTACCCACTAGGCAGCATTTGGCAATATCAAGAAATTTTTGATTGTCACAGCTAGGACCAGGTATATACTACTGAAATGTAGGGAGTAGAGTCCAGGGATACATGGTCAACATCCTGTGATGCACAGGACTGCCCATGCTATCCCACCCCACCCCAAACAAAGCATTATTCAGTCCAAAATGTCAAAAGTCCTGAAGCTGAGAAACCCTGTACTAGATGATCTCTAATGTCCCTTTCTTCTTTAACACTCTCCAATTCTTTATTTTGATGTTCACAGGAATTGTATTCATTTTAGTAATAATGACAAGTGGACAAAAGTGACATCTTTATCTAATGTCAATTTTTGCAGTGAAATATATTTAAGCTATGAAGAAAATAGGGAATACAATTTCAGTACAAATTCAAAAATTGAAATGGTTATAATGCTCAGAAAAGTTCCATAATGTTGATAATTTATTCTAATTAAATTTTTAAAAATTAACAAGAGGACAATTGCCAGAATCTTCTGCCTAAAAGGACTTATTTTTCTCTATCAGCTATTTGTTTAGTCCAGTTGTATAAGAAGTTAAGAAACATTCAAGAAATCTAGATTCAGCACCTCTGTCCTGATCTATTACAGAGCCTTAAGCGGGGTTCTGTATTCTGGATTTTTGTATGTTTGTTTTCACTGGAAAATAGAAATACCACTTGAAGGCTATAGCCAAGAATGTTTGGCACAAAAATAAAATCGTTTATTATATTTCTTGAGGCCTTTAAACTTTTCTGCAGTTAAAAAAAATTACTATTATGAAATCGGTTTTACTGACATTCTATGTGAGTACGCTGCAAATTCTTTAACTCTAAATAGAATGAATATTCTTTTTAGATATGTTTTATACTATATGGCAAATTTTCTTTTTTATTAAGTTAAAACACTAATTCAAAAGAATATATATATCTTATTGCATATAAAAATTATGCCCTGATGATTTCTAATGCTTGCTTGCTTAATGATATTATTGTGCCTATAAGATTCAGCAGAAGTCAGATTTGGGGCCACTCTGCTTTGGTGAAAGAAAAGACTGATTCTCACAAAAGATGTCAATTGTGTCCCTGAAATTACATCCTTCTATTTGATCTGTTCCAGCTTTCTCAGCTGGCACGTGCATACTTGGAAAAACTCAAGTTTCCAGGATGGTCTTTTGTCTTCGGCCCTGATATTCAGAAAGAAGTGATCTTGTCTCTGCACCTTCCACCATAGTTTCGTCGAGTGGCTCCAAAAGCACTTATTCCCGAATATTTGGATATCACTCTGAAGTACTCGTCAAAAGCAAAAGATCTTTTATGTTCATAGACATAAACAGATAGGGTTTTGTAATCCTCACATAAATATTAATGACTACATGGTAAGCATCAGAGGCAAAATGGGCAATCAGGATTATTATTTAAATTTAAACGTGCAGGATAGAAATCTCAAGGCCATCCGTAGAAATTGCAGACTAGATCTCAAAAGTCAATATGGATAACTGGAATGGTAACAGATATTTTCCAAATGTATGAGGATGAGTAATGAAATCAAAATAAAACAATACTGGCATACTTACAAAGCAAGTAACTTTATTTTGACTCATTGATAGAATATACGGTGGTAAGAGCAAAGTCTCTAAAGTCCCAGCTATGCCTATGATATACGTCAGTAACTTACTCTGTACATTTTGATTTCCTCATCTGTAAAACAGGATTTTAAAAGTACTGTACTTACCATAGGGAATATAGTAAATAATATTTTAATAACTATGTATGGTACTGGGGGATATTAGACTTATTGGGGGATCCCTTTGTAAATTAAATAAATGTCTAATCACTACACTATACCTGAAACTAACATAATATTGAATGTCAACTGTAATTTAATAAAAAAAAAAAATACGATACTAACTTTATATTAGTGTGAATATCGAATGAATCCGCACATTGTGTTTGTCTAGTGCCTGATACAGAACATACACTTAATATATATTGACTATTATTCAGGAAAATGATATAGAAATTATTCAGAGGTCTAGACCAGAGGTTGATCAACCCACAAGACAAATTCAGGTGACCGCCTGTTTTATAAACTACTTTCCTGAAACATAGCTATGACCCACTTATTTATGTATTGTCTAGGGCTGCTCTCGCCCTACAACAGCAAGACTGAGTCCTTGTGACAGAGACCCCGTGGCCTAAAAGTCTAAAATACTATCTAGACCTTCACTGTTTCTAAGAATCTGTTGCCCTGGGAACAAAGACAATAAGCTGATAATCAGAGAGAAGGAGAGCACTACTCGCCTCTGCTTATACATGTCGAAAGCTTTTTGCAAGTTATTCCCCTAAAGGGCTTTGATTTGAAAGAGAAAGTGGGGACCAGACTGCTGAAGGAGAGAGAACAAACACATCTTACAAGGTTAAGGGGAAAAAAGCTGTTCTTCTTCAAAACTGGGTTCTTGCGATTGAAAGCCACTGTCATCATGGTCGTTGTCTTTTTTAGGGATTTTAAATAAGATCATTTTGAAAGTGTTCTTAAGAGACAATACAGAGTTGTAGTTACAAGCACAAACACTGAAGTTAGGTTTCTTGGGTGCAAGTCCTGGTTCTGCCATTAACAGGCAGTGTGGACTTGACAAATTAATTAATCTCTATAGTAAGGATTAAATAAATTACAAAAAGCATCTCCTACTTAACATCAGTAAACTATTTCTAAAAACTAAATGTTGCATGCATAAATGTTCACCAGACCTCATTATTTTTAATCAGAAAATCCCTATGTGTGTCCCACCTCACACACCCCAGCCACTACTTACACATACCCACAAACCGCTATATCCTGACTCCACAGTAACCAGTTACCTTCCTTTCCTGTTCCATACTGATTTTTACATGGTGATTTTTTTTCTTAAAGGAACTACCACTACAATGCATATCTTTTAAAAATCTAAGTTCTTTTTATTCCTTCAGGCAGGCACATTTTCTAGGTCCCAGGTTTCATTTTCTAAATCTCTCAATTTACTTAAGGAGAAGAATATCAAGGAAAGGTATTATTAATTACAAGAGACAGGATTACTCCTTGCATATAACTAGAACGTGGGATTGTTTTGTCATTTATGCCAATCAATCTGAATTACCAAATTAAAACAATGTTATGATGGCAAAAGCTGATTTTAGAATTCTATTATAGCTTATTTTGAATAGAATCATGAAAGTAAAATAAACACATGAATATATATACTAATTCTGAATTATATACATCCTTAATTCATATGTGGTTATGTGAGTTTGACTGTCTTATACACAAAAAGGAAAGATCATATTTATTTTAAACGATAACTCAGAATATATCATGCAATAGCTCTTTATGTTGTAATCATTCACATATTCAGAAAAATATATCTTTTTGGAGACAAGCATATTTAAATTAAATGTCTACATTACAACTAGAGCATTTATAGCAAATACAAAGCTAAGTCATAAGTAATTAAAAGAAAATCTAAGTTTCTTGTTTCTGAGTTGTTTCAAACTCTGCTAAAGGGCTTTTATTTCTTTTCATTCCTCCAAATAATCTTTTGATGCATCTGCTGATAGATATAGCAAACTTATTTTATATTTCTAATTTCACTTCAGGCTTGACCATGATTTTTTTTTTTTTTTCTGTTTCTCTTGAATATTACTCTAGCTCACTGGTACTAATTCTTTGAACAATAATCCAATTATGCAATTCTCATTTTTTTTATGTGTAGAAAAATGTAATGGGATGTAATTTGTCTAACTGTATGCATTTACAAAACCTGACATTTCATAACATCTCTATAGCAGGGGTTACTCTGCTCCTCTTCAGAATAATAGTTTCCCTCTGTATTTGGTAGAAGCTCCTTTTCTTACAGGTGAGAAGTCTCTCACGTACATTCAAGATCAAAGGACATTGGATAAGACATACAAAAATACACAGGCCAACTTTCCAGGATGAAATGTAAGTGGTCCCATCTTTGTTGCCTGAATCACTCTTTCTCTGTCCTCTCTCTTTTCCATGAGATCAGGAGTATTGCCCATCAAATCTTACCTGGGTAGGCACCTTTTTCTTCAGCCCCGATTTCTATCAGTCAAGATAGGTAGTCAACAGTTGGCAGTAAGTATTTTAGCAACTCACTTGGATTAATCAAAATGCTGTTGTTTCCATTCTTACAGCTATTAGCAAGACACTTTCATATCTGAGCAGGGTTTTGTCTGCACCCTTCACTGTGAGAAACCCAGTGGTTCTGAAACATCTGGTCTTAAGAGCCTTTTATGCTCTTTAAAATTATCGCACATCCCAAAGACTTCTGTTTCTCTGGGTCATATCTATTGATATTTATCATACTAAAAATTAAAACTGAGAATATTTTAAAACACAATAAAACACAAGCATAAATTCCATTAGCCACCACAGCAATGGCATTGCCACTGTGCACTTTTAGAGAAAGATTACTAGAAACTTTAAAAATGCTCTCATACCTAAAGATTTTGACACTTCTTCCATCATGCACAAAAAGGGTCTTTTTTTTTTTTCAAGAAATCCTCAGGACTAAATATAAACACTAAAATTACTTTCTACATACACTCCTTTTCCTAATGTATCTTGAGGAATTACAGGCAAATTATGATGCTTGAAAAATCCTAGTAAGGCTATAAACTAAAACACTTCCCTCATGAATAGCTACTTCCCAAAAGCTTAAAGGCCACCTGCAAGAATCTCTCCAAATCCAGCTCTAATTCAATTCGCTAATATCCATCAAGACAGACATTTCTGAAAATCCTCATCCATATTCCATGTGACAATCCTCTAACAAAGGCATCAACCATTGATCCTAAGTTTAGGCCTGCTCCCAATATTCCCATGTCTGGGGTAACAGTATATCCGGTGACGGTAGTTCCTTGGCCCACCACCTTCTCTTCCTACTCACTGCTTTTTCTTGCTATGTATGGGGCCTTGGAAACATTCATATGCATACTCCAACTCACAAAGCCAACTTTCATTTGCACCTCTCCAGACAATCACGCTGTGGTCACCCCTTGGACTTAGGGGTGCACATACCAGTAGCATAATCTGCCCTTAGGACACTCAAGGTGAAGATGACCATGTTGGCTCTGGGAGCAGGCTCCCGGTCATTTGGACAAGGAGCTCCAGGATAACCTAAGTGTAGTCTAGAGTAGAGGGCACAGGCTCTGGTTAGGCACACGCCCTGGTTCTGCAGCCTTCTCACCCTGTGGGAAGGGCCCACAGGAGAGGACCAGAGAGGAGTCCTGCAAACCTTGAGGCCCTAAGTCTGTGCCTGATTGCCCAGCTTCAAGAATACTCTTGCTAAAGAGCAGTGGTTCTGCTTCCATGCTTGGGATAGTGGTTGTACATATATATTGCACAAGGATCGTGAAAATCCTGGAGAAGTTCCCCCAAATTAACCAAAGCATCCTTAAAGCCCTGGTCACTTTTAAAGACCATATTTTGGTAATTATAGCTCTCAACCAACTAATTAGTGGACACTAGAACTTCTCAAAATTTCCTTCAGTTTTTCTGAGGTTCACTGAAAGGTTGCCCCATATATGTCCAAAAATTCATGTCATTGGAATCACCACTCTGATTCCAATGGATCAATTTCCACCACCCCAGAAGCCATGAAGAGAGGCTCTGCTCTTCATACTGTTATGTCATTGGAACACCAAGGTTCAAGACAAGGGCACTGACTGCAGATTCCTAATACTTTCAACCTTTGGGATCTAAGATTTATTCTGAGGTCCTTGTGGAACAGAATGACATCCTAGCCAATTCTGTGTCACATTTTGTCACCTGAGTCCCTAAACAGTTCTGTCTATGCCTCAAATTTCAACAACAACAAAAAAAGCTCTTGTATAGTTCCACAAATTTCTGGGTTACTCTTTTCTGACTACAAAGCTCAAACTCAACACCACACATTGAAATAGGGGAAGACATCATGCCACCAATCCATTCATTCAAACCGCTCATGTATCTTAGAAGACAAAATCTGTACACATGTTGGATGTACATAGATATAAGGTTCAAGGGATGACATAAATAAAAGACATGTGTTCTGTTACAAAGGTATTAATGAGCGCAGTTTGAAGCCTGGCTATTTAAATAATTTAACATGTGTTGACTAAAAATAAACAAAAACCTTTTCCAAATATATTAGAGATAAATAATAAAAGTCTAATATAATATGTAAGAGTTTGTAAGTGGACAAAATAATAAACTTTAGTGAGATAGTAAAATTTAAAAATATTTTAATATTTTTCCTGAGGAATTGGTTGTATAATGAAATGATAAAACTGCTAGATATACTGAGTAGATTCAATGCTTATATTTTCAGAATTTGAAAATGGTTCATGAAAATCTACTTTTTATTAAAACATTAAATTATTTTAAATGCAAAGATTTAGTTGATAGACATTATGTATGTTGTATTTCTTATTGTTAAAGTCAATATATTAAAAGTGGTACAAAAATAACAATGGCAACATCCAGACCAAGAAAACATATGTGCCTCAACATGTGAGTAAATACAAGAATCTTTTCTTTCTGTTGCAAAATGCATTAAGCACCTGTTTTCCACACAGCATATTTTACAAAAACAAAGTTTTCACTTTGGTTTTTCTTTTTACTTTGTAAAATAAAACAGTGACTTTACTACACCCAAAATAAAGATTAAAAAAAATTATGGTTTTTAAAATTGTGTGGCTATTTCATTTTTCACTTTTCTTGTATAGACACTGTTGAGGGATGTGATTTTTCGATGTGCACTTATGGTAATAGGCAAATTGTACAGCTTAACAGAAATTTTCCATTTTTCCTCTTCCTCATGGTCATTTAATCCATTTTAATCCATTTTCTTTTAATGGGCTCCACAAGTTCATGTAAAAGAAGTAGATCCAAAACGTTTATGGCCAGGACTTTTCTGGAATTTCTGTGCTGTTCTCCGTATGATGGCTTGACCTTTCTAATAATGAAAGTGGCCAACCTGTTAAAAGGTGACCAACTGCTGTAACCTATTTGTTATTTCACCATAAATGACACTGTTGAATTTTTGGCCCTAGTCAAAGGGCTAAAAGTTAATCAGTGTTGTAATTTAGTTTTCTCTGATTCAGAACTGGTGATTTATTGCTGATTACTGTACTTACCCTGACACACATTATATGAAATGGCTCTAGGTTTTAATTACCATATTGATTCCAATGTACTAACTATCAGGAATCATCCTATAAAGAACATTTAGTCTAGTACATCTAATGTAAAAGAGACTCAAAACTTTATTATATTTTCTTCTAATTAACTGGGGTTTTTTTTAATTGTAAATATGGGAAGGAGATGGGAGTCTTGCATAATTTGAATCAGAGAACTATCCAAAAGTGATTTAAATTGGTATCAGTAAGTTGTATGTCATTTTATGGTTGTATGCTAATGTATCTGTTTCATTCTTTTACTGTATTGAAAATATCAAATTTTGTCCTCCCCTACTGCAAAGAAGGATCTGCAAGATTTCTTTACATCCTAGCCAAGAATCAGGAGAGCGACAAAGAGTAAAGGTTCTAGAAGAGAAAATGGATGTTAGGGTATGGATACGAGAGAATTCATCTAGAGAGACAAGATTAAATAAAAAAAATGGCCAGGCTCCACTGGTAATATATGCCCATGGGGCTAGGAAGGCAGGTAGGTTAATTCCTTCATTCCTTTCTGCTCTCCTTAACAGTAGTGAGATCTATATCAACACCGAGGATGTCCTAGCCTCCTTGAGTCCCTCTCCATTTTTTACCTCACAGCATCTTCCCCGGTACATGTAATCTTGTCTCATGTAAGCATGTGCTTCTGAAGGTTTTGGCTACATGTGGGCCAGAGTGTTTGCAGGGGAAGTTTATATCCCTAGATTTATGGTGTCTAGAGCACAAAAATATGTAGAAAAGGAAGAAATTCTCTCCTTGTCACAGATTTTAAGCAATTTGGTAATGCTATGCCTTGGTATTATTTTCTTTGTGTTTCTTGATCTTGGGGTTCATTGAACTTGGTTCTATGAATTTATAGTTTTTATCAAAATTGGAAACATTTAGGCCATTGTTTCTGTGTCTCTTTTTATCACTGTCCAATTTTATTTGCATTATATTAGTTAAAGTTACCTTCAGCTCAGTGATGCTGTTTCTATCTTTTTTGGTGGCAAATTTTGGGTAGTGAGGAGGTTAGTCTTTTTTCTCTTTGTATTTCATCTTGGATAGTTTCTATTGCTATATCTTCAAGTCCACTAATCTTTTCTTTTGAAAATTCCAAATCATTCTTTATCTCTTATAGTATATTTTTTTCATTTCAGACTTATTATATTTTATGTACAGAAATCCAATTTGAATCTTTTTTATATTTTCTATCTACCTAGCAAGTTCAATCTTTATGTAGCTTCTTGAATATATGCAATATAGCTATAACTGTTTTTAACGTGTTTCTCTACCATTAATTTATCATCTGGGTCATTTCTGAATCAGTTTGATTAACTGACTTTTCTCTTTACTATGGGCTATATTTTCCTGCTGCTTCTTTGCATGCCTGGGATTTTTGATTGCATAAACAGGGATTGTGAAGTTTACCTTCTTGGCCCTAGTTGAAGGGCTAAAAATGGGTGCTGTATATATTTGTGTTCCTTTAAACAAACATAAGTTTTGTTTAAAATGCAGTAGAATTGCTGGGAAACTGACTCTTTAATGCATTCTTTTAAGTTTTGTTAGGCATCACTAGAATAAACTTTAATCTAGGACAGGAGTCAACAAATTATGGCCTGTAGGCCAAATACAGGACCCAGACTATTTTTGTATAATCCATGAGCTAAGAATACTTTTTTAATTTTTAAAAGGGTTGGAAAGGAAAAGAAGAAAAAGAAGGAGAAAAAGGAGGAGGAAAAGACAAAAATAAGAAGAAAAAGAAGAGGAGGGGGAATAGGAGAAGGAGAAAGAGGAGGGGAAGAGAGAAGAATCAACAGAAGCCCTATGTCATACACAAACTCTAAAATATTTACTATCTGACCTTTTATAGAAAAAGTTTGCCAATCTCTAGTCTAGGACTAATCTTGCCCCATTCTGGAGGCAATACCCTGATGAATTTACAAGAATTACAAGGCTTTCTCTGCTGGCTGGTAAGAACATAAACTATTCCTGTTCTGTACAATATGTGCAGGTTGTTTTCTCTTCTCCCCTTGGTTGTTTTTTTCCCTGGCCTCGACTAGTCCTATCACATGCATATTCTGGTACTACTCAGCTGAAAACTCAAGGGGGACCCACCACATATCTCTGGAGCTCTCTCTCAGTGCAGCGCTCTGTATTCTTGTGCTCTGTTTTATGAATTCTAGCCTTGTTGGCCTTCTCTGAATCTCAGCTACACTTCTCAACTCAAGGAGACTGCTGGACTCCCCTTGTCAGCACTGCAGCCAAGAAATGCTCTCCAGACAGGAAATTGGGTGTATTGTAGTTTTTTCATAGTTGTCTCATCCTATAGTCTCTCGAAATCACAGTCCTGCACTGCCTGATGTCCAATGTCTGAAAACCACTGTTTCATATGTTTTGTCTAGTTACTCCATTGTGGCTACAAGTGAAAGTCTCTATTATTCTCCTTCAAAACATTGATTCTCCTAGTTGAAGAATATTCAGAGATTGCAAGTCAAGTGCTAAAGAGAAAAGAGTAGCTACTATTTTATTCTTTGTAGCTACTTACTTGTGTGCTATTATTTTCTCAGTGCTATGAAGTCAAAAAACAAAAATCAATTGACTGATGATATCTGTAACTTTTATCTATAATGTCCAATTTTAAATTTCCTGTTTGTTAAAGTAGCATTAACATTCTCACTGAATTCTTTTATAAGTAAACATCATAAAATTTGATCTTAAAAAAAGTATTCTAATAAAATATTTTTTATATATTGGTGTTCTGTGAAAATTTGTAAGTAAAAAGAAGGTTCCAATGCAAAACAAATTTTTGAAAACTGTTGAAATAGAAATAATTTTAGTTTTGTGGAGTTAATACCTAAAAAGATCTCCAAAGACTCAAAGTAGCCAAGCCCAGGTCAAAGTTCACCAAATGGGTAAGAAACTCTAAATTCCAACACTAAAACAGAAATTACTGTAGCTTATTATCTTTCAAGTACAAATATCCTTATCTCTAGAACTGTTGTTTGGTTTAAAAATTCTTCATAGTATTTCTTCTGGCTACCCAATAGCTTATCATGTTTAATTACATGCAATACATGGTATTCTTTGACATGGTGTTTGAAAATATCTAGATATTCTTGATCTTCTGTAGGATTTCATGCATTTGGCCTCCTAGCCCAACTTTCACCATTTTTTTTCAAGATAGGCCTAGACCACTAAAGACTTAATCTTTACCAGAATTAACATTTGTCCCGTACTCTTCGTGGCCTTTCTGTCCACCAACAATGAAATGAACAGCATGCAATTACACACAGAGGTTGATTTACAGTGTCAATAAATTTGCTATCTCCAGGGAACTCCTGACTACAAAATTATTATCTAATTAAATTAAAGGGTGAAAGCACAAGAGCCTTCCTAATTCAGGTCACAATAAACCCAGCAAGGAACAGAGCAATGGCAGTCCATGAAATATCTCACCAGACCAAAAAATATATATATCCTTAGGTCCCTGGCTTCTCTTATTACATAACCCTACGGCCCTTAGTGCATTCTGGGCTTATAATTTTTACTTTCTTACTATGAAGATGTTATGTCCAAAACAATTCATCAAAACATGAATAATTAAATTTCCATATGAAAAGTTTATTCAAAATAGTTTTGCTGGCCGTCACTATAGAAGAGACATTTCTTCAGATATGGAAATTCTGAAAGCTCTGTTTTAAAATGTTAATTTAAAAACTCAAAATCTAAACCTTTAACTATGTACATTAATTTATATGCTTTATAGTCTCTAAGTATGAAGTATATTTACAAAGAAGCTTTGTTCTTGACTTGTTTTACAACAGAGATATTACAAAGATGCAGTACTGTTCTGATAAAAATCACAAACACAATTTTCATAAGGAAATACATGAAAATCTAATCAAGTATTAACAAAGGAGAGAAAAAATATAAAGTGAAGTAATGTATTTAAAAGAAGGACTTAAAATTATAAATTATTTAAAACTTAATACATGGAATAAACCTAATTCTTTGAGGAATTTTTATTTTAAAACTTTGCTACTACACTCTGATGAAGCAAAGCAATGGAAAGCCAAGGAAATTGCAGTACTACTATGCACATAATACAGATTTGCGTTAGTATTCACTAATAAAATTTAATATATATGTAGTGTATATATATATATATATACATATATGTATGTATGTATGTGTGTGTATATATACATACATATGTATATGTATGTATGTATATATACACATACATATATATACACAAATATATATATATATATATATATATATATATATCTCAGAATGATAAACAGTTTACTTGCTGAAAGCAGCCAAACAAATTTCTCCACAATATTTAGTTCTCAAAAATTTCTAGAGACATCAAGCAGAGGAAATTTTTGAAAATTAATCACAACATCTAACTCAGAACCTGTATCATTTATGGCCCTTAACAAATAAAAAATAAATAGAATAGAATGAATTTGCCAGTTGTGCTAGAAAAAAAAAATGGCAACATATTCTTTCATAGGGGTTATCACTAATAGTTACCTAGAACATCTTTATTATCAGGTGAGAATTTTCTGAAAAGCATGTATGAGTACACTACATTTTTGAAGGTGAACAGCTTCTAGCAATCAATT
The DNA here is from genome assembly GCF_902729225.1 of Pteropus medius. NCBI lineage: Eukaryota > Metazoa > Chordata > Mammalia > Chiroptera > Pteropodidae > Pteropus > Pteropus medius. Next base: position 8,098,576 of record NW_024346667.1, on the reverse strand, counting down.
TTGTATAACAGGTTTAATGGCTCTATGTTTGTCTGTCTGCTCGTGATTTAAAAAGCATATAGCCCAATTCCAAGTATAACAGAGTATTTATAAATGCTCTTGAGAGGATTTGTCTGGCAATAATTTGTAACATCTTGAAAAAGAGAAATTATTGACTCAAGCAGTCTTCCTCAGGATCATCATAATCATAAACCACTCACGAGAAGTACCTAGATCAGTGCCTAGTAGAAAAGAGATATTCAATAAACGTAATTTCCACGCCCCCCTCCCTTGCTCCTTCCCTACCATACCCTGCACAGTAGTTTCCCTGTGGTGTTTCAGGAGCCTTAGCCAGAGACGGAGTAGGATGAGGGGGAGGTCAAGCAGACTGACCTTGTGTGTGAACAGTTCTATTTTTATCTGCCTTACACATTGGCAGCCGGTTAAGAGTTCGTTTGAATAAAAGGTTCTAATTCCACTACCAGGAGAAAAAGATATCATTCAGAAGTAAAATTCTGTCCCAGTATTCTCTTTTCAGGGTGATCTCATGTCCTCCTATAGCTCCTATTACCTTCCACACAATGAATGATGCCCGGATCTCTATTTCAACTCCTTCAGCTCCATTATTCCCAATATCCAATCAGTCACATGAATCATAAATAGGTCTACCTCCATTCCCAATCCACTCCACTCCTACAACCTCTGCTTTATTTCAGGTGAAGATTATTTTTTGTGTTGACAAGTAGAAGAGGATAGAGTAGAGTAGAGTTGAGTAGAGTAGAACAGAATAGAATAGAAGGGTCATTCCAGCAGTTATGAAGGTTAGTACCAAGGGCGGAAGTCCAAACAGGAGGTGATGAAGACTTAAATTTCAAAGTGGCAATGAGAGAGAAAGGGTGAATGTGAAAGAAAGACACTACACGGGAAGATCCAAAAGATTTGTTAACTGAGGGAAGAGAGAAAGCAAGGAGTCTATGTGACTTTAAAATTTCTAGGCTAAGTAACTTAGAAAATATCTGCAGAGAGGAGATTGCAGAATAAAGTCAAGTCATTAAAGAAGATGCAGAAGATGAAATGAGAAGAACCAGAACTTCACAGCAATAAAAATCAAAATAGCAATGCATATTATTATGAAGTACATAGTTTACAATTTATAATTATAGTATTAATAAAATTTTGTTAATAGTTACTATTTCTGCAAAAAAATGTAAAGGCCATTGAGGAATGATTAATAACATGAAATAATGTAGACATTAAAAAGACATAAAAACAGAGGAATGTTCACCAGATTTGCCAACAAGGATACCACCAGGGACTCAGACAGAGGAGTGGAAATGAAAGCAAGTCTACAAGAAACTGACAGCATGAATAGGTGGTCAGAAAGGTAGGCAATAATAAATTATAAAAAGTATGACAGAGAAAGGAAGATTGGGGAAGGAAGATATTAGGATAAGATTCTTGTTTAAAGGGATTATGAGTCATGTAAATTTTACATTTCAGAATAGAAAAGAACCATCCATTTTGTAAAGCAGAAAAATTTGCCTTCAGTGTTTCCTTTATAAACAAGTCACAATAGAAGACAGCAAGCTCCCATATCCAAGGAGATATTTAGAGAAATTTGCACTAATGTGACACAACCATATTCCAGCTACTTGGGGCTTTTGGATATCTGTTTCTGAGTCACTAGCCAAGAGGGCAAAGGCAGGGAATTACAATGATATCTACCACCTTACTAAACAACACATATAATGTCACAAGTCTGCTACCTTTCAAGATAATGTTTTCTTTCATACTTTCAACTTAACATTTTAACATCTTTTTCAAAAAAAAATAAATTCTATATGAAGTTATTTGATGACATCAAATATTTAGAATATGGCATCCATCAAATAATCTATATTAAGTCAAATGTTAGCACAAACTTTAATCACCAAAATGGCCAAATGACTGACAGCATATCTGATGTTCAACATTTATGAAGTTATCTCCTAAAAGAATTTACACTCTAAAAATCAGCAAAAGTCTAAATGAAATTAGAACAAAGGGTAATAATCCCAAACACATGCAGTTTACCAACTCGGCCTCACCATTTCATAAATAGAGGGTGCTTGAAACCTGTCCTTTGGTTCATAATAATAGCCTGCCAAGAGCTTCTAAAGCAAGTAGGAAGGAGTGGGAGAGTGAATTTGTGATCTGAGGAGGAGATACTGTATATTTGGAAAATTCCATTTAAATAACCCAGTTGTAACAAATCCCCTTCCCGGTTCCCCATTTTAGGAGACTAAAAAGCAGTAATTAGAATGGGTGGGCTGAGAAAGTCAACTAAACACAGATTGACAGATAGGCCTACAAGAAGAGGCATCCCATGAACTTCATTATTCCAACAATAATGTCTCCATTTACATAGCAAAGTGGGTATATTATGTTCAGCAAAGCTTTTCAATAAGCAGAAACATGCTGCTAAAAGAATAGACCGCTACCACAAAGAACTTCTAATTTAAAGATACAAAAACCAGTATGGCAATTATTTCTATAATCCCCACAGAAAACAGTGAAATAGTTTTTTCATGAGCCTTGCAAATCACAACCATAATGACTTAACATGTATAGTCCTATATGCATCAACTGTTTCTCAGAAGAAGGCCAGGAACTTGGAAATACAAGTTCTTACATTAGAACTAAAGAAAACTGGACATGGAATAGCTTTATACCAAAGTAAAATTCCTTAGAAATTCTAAAAGCAGATCTCAAGGAGTAACCATATGTATCCCCGCATCTTGTTATACTGTTCATATGGTTATTCTTAGAATTGTCTTGCCCGTTCCACATCCATACAATGATCAAAGAAACTCAGTGATTGAGAATGATCATTGTAACATAACAAACAGAGACTCATGGACACGGACAGTGGATTAGTGGTTACCAGAAGGAAGGGGGGTGGGAGGGAGGTAGATAGGGGTAAAGGGGGTCAAATATTTGGTGACAGAAAGAAATCTAATTTTGGGTGATGAACACACTATATATATATATGTGTGTGTGTGGATATGTATACATATGACATACTGTTGAATTGCACACTTGAAACTTATTTGATTTTATTAATGTCATCCAGATAATTTTTAATATGTGTGTGTATATTTTATTTGTTTTTTTTTTCTTTCTGATTCTGAACTGAAGAGAATTCTCAAAAGAAAATTTTTCTCTCTATAAACAGTCACTGAATAAGGTTAACACTGCCTATGTAACTGCACTATTTCCAACCAATTTGTAACACATACCCTTAATAAATCAAAAAGTTCGGATGTACTGTCTGAAGCCAAAAATGTAGGCATGGGTACCTTGCAATTAAGCATGCGCCTTTGATGGGTGTTAGTTTTCTCATATGTCAAACAGACAGATTGAACCAGACAGGTTCAAATCCTGGCTCCACTACTTAATTTTCATAAACTTGAACAAATGACTTAACTTCTCTATGCCTCATTTCCCTCAACTGTAAAATGAAGAATGATAATAGTACCTACCTCATGAAATGAATTAATACATGAAAGCAGCTAAAACTGTACCTGTCTGGTAGTAATTGCTCAATAAATGTTCTCTATGGTGATCAAGAGAACACTTGAAAATTCCTCCCAGCTCCCAGACCTGTGATTGCATGAAAAATATATGCCACATGTGCCATGTTGGCTTCACTTAAGAATTAAATATTAGAATCAAAAAGAAAATAATTTTGATGAAATATCACTTTCTAAATATTTGGTGCCATTCTATGGAAAAGACTAAACAAATTAGAGTGTCTATAACGTATTTTTAATCAGTACCTTCTGATCATAATTATACTCTTAAAATCAAATATTATTTCCATCAGAAAAAAAAAGTACTCAGAGCCATATATGAGGTTTCTTTTTCTTCCTCACCACTCTACTCTTTGTGATTTCTATCTGTTTTCTGAGTGTCCATAACTGTGGATTACCAGAGTGATTTAAAAGAGTATAAAATGGTAGGTTCTATAAATGGTTATTAATGAAGAGGTCTTCATTAAGAATGTCTATAAAGGAATTAAGGTAAAGCACCTATAAGGGCCCCAGCACTTTTAGGGGGAAAAAAAACAGTTTTTATGCATTTCAAATTAACTCACATTAATATGCAATAATAAGTATCTATGAAAAAATTAAGCCAGTTCTAGAAACCACAGATACATAAATAAATAGTCTCTTCCCTCAAGAGGCTTATAGTTTAGTGAGAAGACAGTCACATAAACCAACAATTACAATAAAGTGACGAGAGGTATTAGAAGTATGTAGGAGTACCGTGGGGACATGAAAGAAAGAGAACCAATGTCTGCCTGGACGTGCCAGGCAAAAAATTCACAAAAGAAAAATAATAGAAAAGAGAATTTCTCACCCTGGGAAAGATGAGAGGGCATTCCAGAAAAAGGGAAAGGTATCTGCCCAAACCTGGAGGCATGAAAGAGCACTGCCTGTTTGACATACTACGGAGACTGGTATTGCTAAAGGGTGAAATTTAGATGGAGAATCAGAGCTGGGAGAGAAAACTGATGTGGTTTGTGCGAAACAGATCAATCATGCCTGGCTACAAAATTCAGACTTTATTCTTCTACAGGTGATACACAAAGAACTATGATAAAGGACCAATACTAAACGATTTCAAGTTTGGAAAGGTCACTGTAGCCACAAAACAAGCCTGGATTAGAGGACAGGCAGAGTAAGAACCCCAGGCTGGAGGTGATGAGTGCCTAAAATAAAGCAGTAGTCACAGGAAATAGAAATGAGGGAATGCTTCAACACTTATTTAGGAACATAAATTTACAAAATTTGGTAATTTGATGTAGATCTGAGAAAGAGGCAGGAAACAAGAATAATGCCAAAGTTTCTATCTTGATTAAACCAGGTGAAAGTGCAGGGCAGGAAGAGGAAGTATATGACTCTGGGTTAGGACACGTGAGGTGTCTGTAGAATTTCCAGGTGCAGATGTTGAATCTGCAGGTCAGCAGTGAGATTTGGACTAAAGATAGAGATCTGGATGTGAAAAGACCCCCCCCCAAAAAAAAAATGAGTTTGCCCAGCTAGAATGCAGATGATATGAAAAGGGACCAAGGAGTCAGTCATATAAGTGGTGAGCAGAGGCAGCAGAGTTCTTAAGGAGAGGCTGGAAGTCACAGAGACCATGGCAAGGAGGAGTGAGTGGTCATGGATTTGATAACTAAAGAGTCATTAGTGAGTCTGAAGAAAGTAGGGAGAGGTAGAAGCTGGGTTTCACAGAATGAGGATCAAATAGGAAGTGAGCAAGTAAGTGAGAGTAAGCAGACCCAGCTCTCTGTGACTAACACATGCAGCTTATTTTATACAAATTGCAAATACACAGCGACACTTTCAGCCCACTTGTTAAAACTATGCTGGTCCTAAGTAGATGTTTAAGGTAAGCTACTATGTATGTGATGTGACATTAAAGATGACAGGAAGCTCCCTATTTCCCTGCAAAGACCTTTCCATCAATTGACTAATGCCTGAAAATCTGACAGAAGACAAAGTCTTTCATAGAATAATTATAAACCAACTCAAAATGTAAATTCCTCTATTAGATGTAAAACAGACAAATTCAATTTTATCTGAAAATTACCCTACCTGACTCTCTGAGAAGAGATTTGGGCAGAGCAAGGTGTCAGGAAGAATCTCAGAGAGTAGACAGAAAGAAGGGCCTGAAAGTATTGAGAACAAATTTTACCTGGTCCAAAATTATATTTAGTGCTGCTCCCATCTTCCATGGTGTTAGAAGTCATATTGTCATACACACAAGGAGTCAGATTCTAACCATTGGGAGAAGAATTATCTCCTCTGGTTGCAGAAGGAGAGAATTACCCTGATTAATAATTTTGCATTGTCTAAATGCTAGGTAGCTTTAAATAAAAAGTCTACCCTTATTCCCCAACCCACATAATCATTTTCAGCTTCTATCTAATCATCTTGACACTTCATTTGGTTTTAAGGGTTTTTTTAAAATATATCTTTAGCATTAGCTAATTTTTTAATTGCCAAGAAACGTTCTTAAAATCTATTATGGGTATTATCATATAGAACTATTAAGCTTGAACATATATATTAACTTTCAGATATTTCTGAAACCTGTCATAGTCTTAACTTTTTAAAATACTCTACTACTTTCATGAGCCTTCTAAAAAAACCACTTATCAGAGCCATTTAGAAAGAAATATGACATTAAGAGGAGGTAAAAATTTTCCATACATTATACTATGATTTAGTAGTGCTCTCCCATTAAGTCTAAATCGGTCTTCCAACCAGTGTGAAATAATTGTGATTTATTTGAGCAGGATGGTAAAAGTCTATTAAAACAATAACTTGAAAATAGTCTTCATAGGTAACTTGGCACTCATCAAAGAGATTAAAACAGGAAATTCACAGAAAGCTGTGTGACTATCTGTATCAGGAAATAAGCAACCAAAGCTATCTAATTCTTCAGTCACAGAGAAGTCCACTCTCCGCGGGCCTTTAAGAACTAGGGGAATCTTGGAAGCAGATCATTGGAAGTGGATGTCTCAAAGCCTATGCCTAGTGCAGATCATGAACCGTCATCATAGACCAGCTCTGCATTTAAAAAATGAAATGTTATGGTTGGACAAGGAAAATGAAAAGAACAGCTTTAAATTCTTTAAAATAATATACAGCAAAGTTGCTTACAACACAGCTTGCTGGTAAACAGATTTAGACATTCTGAAGATTAAACTGATGTCCCCCAAATCATCACAGACACATTAATTAAAGCCCAGGAAGACACAAGCTGTAAGGAGAAATTTCACTCTCTCACAGCTCTTCACACTCTCTCACAGCTCTTCACAAGGTAAAGTTATGTTCGGTACTTGAATCCAGCAATGACTTCCATCAGAGGTCCTCCTTTTCTATTGCTGTACACCTACCTTATGATCAAACTTCTCAAAGGAGAGTTCTATCCTCACTGTCTACTTTTTTTTCAGCCCAAAGACATTCTTCAATTCACTGCCTCAACAACCCATGAAACTACTCTAGTTAAGATAGCCAATAATCTTCCAGTTACTAAATCCAACTCTATTTTTAGTCTTCACTTTTCCCGGCCTTCTGCAACATTTTCTGTTCGATGGTATTACTGCTGACTGTCTCCTCCATTGCTCTTCTGAAACCCCGTAATTCCCTCTTCTCCTCCCTCTCTGACCATATTCCCTCATACTTCCTAACTGACCTCCACCTCTTCTCCTAGCAATGTCCATGTTTACGCATTGGCCCTCTTCTCCATTCACACCATCCTCTCTCCTTTTATGGTCTCAGCTACCATCTACAAGCCCATGAGTTTTAAATCTTCATCTCCAGCCCCAGTCTCTACCAAGATCCAGACAAATGTCAACCTTTATGTTTCACAGGTTCTTTTTACATTCCATGACAAAAATTCATTTTAGTTTTGCCCTACCCCCATTTCATTTTAAAAACTATTCTAATTTCCTTATTTCAATTAATACTCCAATGTTAATGATACTCCAAATGTAAAAACCTTGGCATTTCTGTGCTTCCTCCTTTTCTCTCACCCCTGACAGCCTGATGAGTCACCAAAACTTATTAGTTCTATCACAGAAATGCTTCACAAGAAGAACTTCTCTCCTCTGCCTTAGACCAACCACTCTTTATCTGTCAAATAGATTGATGAATTAACATCTTCCAGCCAGCAATTTCTCCCCACCCTGCGAGCATTCTCATAACCAATCCTAAAAGCAACTGCTGATCCTGTCACTCCCCAAGGTAAGAACCTCCATGGCTCCACCTCAACTGCCTTCAGATGAAACTTCTTAAACAGGCATACAAGACCTTCAGTCTGGCCCCAACCTACTCTCCGGTCTTAACCACCGAAGCTCTTCTCACAAAGGATATACATGTAGTCATCTAGGATTTCTCATTTACTCCTTCTGAAATCTTAAATGTCCTCACTGAATGAACAACTTACTGACTACCTTAATTCAACATTATATAATTCTTCACCTCACTGAAATTTCTAGTCCCTCCATAAAAATCCCTCCCCACTTATTTCCAATCTAGTAACTGCCTTTGAGTCAAAGGTCTGTCCTTCGACTCCTGTTATGTTCTCAATATTTCATCATCTCTCTTGCCCTCCTGCTCTTCTTACTCATCCTACAAAACTCAACTCTGGATCAATCCAAATATAAGAATTATTCACAACTATCCATCAGGGGTAATCACCTTTATCAGTTCTTTTCTCAGAAATAAGCCCATTTGATTGTATGAAAATAGTTTCTAATAGCAGTGGGTGTCATTCTGCTCCAAGAGAAACTGGTGAAACGGATGACACTCAGAATATTCTCTAAAGCTGCCACAGATTTAGAGCTTTTAGGTGGGAAATTTTGCAGATACATTCTTTGTCCAGGAAAAGCTTTGTCTTGGTCAATTTTGAGCCCCAAATCAGGATTGTAGTAAAGTAGGAGCATAATCTGTGGCTCTCTTTCCAGTCAGCCTACATGCAAGTCTCATTGGATCAAATCCCATTTACTGGCCTTTTCAGATAAGTTTCTGACTAATTAACTGATTGAAACTGAGAGTGACTGAATAATTGAAGAAAGTTATATTCTTCTTTTTATTCTCTGGTATGAATAGGAAAAACATTATTTTCTGAATAAAATAACAAATTAACATACAGAGAGGAAGGACTGGATTACTTTCTATTTTGTGGAATCGTATTCTGCTTTTAACATCCATTAACAACTTCACCCAACATGCAGTAGGCCAACCTGGGTCCCAAGTGGGAATCCAAGCTGATGGGCAACTCTTAGAGAAAAAGGCAGAGAAGAACCTGGGTTCAGCTTGGAGCCTTTCTTGGAGTGAACCCAAAATTAAAAAGTGTTAGTACGTTCAAGATTCTGTTCAAATAAGAACAGAAAAAGCCTCGGAGTAAGCACAAGGAATAATAAAGAGAACAAGCACTTGATACAAAACACTTCAGGGACAAAACAGAAGCAAACCTGTTGTAAGCAATAGAAAACAAGTGTCAAGAAGGAAGCTGGGGCCCTCCGACCCAAGTTTCGACGGCTGGGATTCAAGAGTCAGAATCAGGCAGTGGGAAGACCCCGTCCCTTTTTTAGGTGGGCAGCTTGGAAAATTCAAGTGTGGCCTCAGAAACTATGTCTTATATTCACTGTACCATGCAACCTCTGCTTGGAAACTGTTCTGACAAGGGCTTTGCAGTTCTCAGTCATCTGTATTTATGTGGATTACCAAAAGGACCATTTCCTTGCCTCCTCTGGGGATGTCAAAATTTGTTGTTGTTGTTGTTGTTGTTGTTATTATTGTTTTTCCCTAGCAAATAGTACATGAATCCCAAATCACAGTCACCAAAGGACTCTCCCTTTTCTTTGTCCTGCCAACATCGCTATTAGCCTGTTGGCCAATGTGGAAGGAAGGAAGGAAGGAAGGAAGAATAGAAGGGAAGAAGAAGGAAGGAAGGAAGGAAGGAAGAAGGAAGGAAGGAAGGAAGAAAAGAAGGAAGGAGAGGGAGTGGAGGGAGGAGGGAGGGAGGGAGGGAAGAGAAGAGAAGAGAAGAGAAGAGAAGAGAAAAGAGAAGAAAAGAAAAGAAAAGAAAAGAAAAGAAAAGAAAAGAAAAGAAAAGAAAAGAAAAGAAAAGAAAAGAAAAGAAAAGAAAAGGAAGAAAGAAAGAAAGTAGTAGTCTTACTTTCATTTAGAAATATTCTGAAAGGTCCAGTTGTAGTCTCCCTTTAGAAGGCCTGAGATGCATCCTTCTGGAGAGAGAGAAGAAGGGGAGGTAGGGTAACAGAGGGACCACCATCATGCCAGAGGAGGAGGAAAAAAGGAAGTCATTTATTTGACTCATTTTCCTGGCAGCATTAAATTATGATTCTTGGAAACTTTTGGCAGGAAAGTGGGAGGAAGGATTTCAAGAATTCACAGAATTATTATTATTTTTTTTTTACAGAAGCAGGGGAAGGGGGACGTACAGTGCATCTCGTCCAGTTCTACCACCTCATAGATCTGTAAAATGAAGAAAAGGAAAGAGGAAAGAGGCTAATACTGACTGCAATCTCAGTGTGTGACAATTACTTTATTTGTCACTTCATTTATTTTTTTTTAAAAAAGCATGAAGTCATGATAGATCTATTTACAAAGATGGAAATTAAGATCAGCAAAGTTATACGTTTTCTAAGGGCAAAAGCTAGTAAATAAAAGAGTCAAGATTCAATCCAAATTTTTCTGGATCCAAAGCCCCTTTCCACAAAGAGGTACTGGAAGATTAAAAGATTGTTCTGAGCCATGTAACCAGTTAAGGGAAGGCAGCTAGGTCTCCTGACTCTCAGCCTGGTAGTTGCTGTAACAATGAAATTTCATTTTTTAACTGAAGACAGATGACACTGTGAATTAAATTCCCCATTCATTCAACGTAGGAAACATCTGTCATTTTTGCCTCCCAAGCACTATTCTTCCCTACCTTCCCTCCAGCCCCTGCTTCACATCTGTCCCAAATTCACCATTGTAATGGACTGGTCACTGATGCTCACTTCACAATTTCACTTCTCATTTCCTCCCTTCAGAAAGTATCTGTCCTTTCTTTTATACCCTGAGGATCTAGGTGTTTTCTTATGGAACTGATACATTCATTTAAGGAATGTTAACTAATAAAGGCATAGTGCTTTAATGTACTTTAACCACTCAATCAATAGAAATTTCTCGAGCACCTATAAGGTACTCAGCACTGTGCTAGGGCTCAGGAGAGATGAAAGTTGAAAACGAAAGAATTCAAACACTATTCCTCACTTGAAGTTGCTTACCTAATAATATTCATGAAGTCAGACACACTGGCATCCAATAACCTACTCGATATTCACTCCTCGGTGAACTCCTAGAAGTGCCTCAGACTCAACGTTTTCTCCTTTCCCCAGGAAAACCCACCTCTCCTTCTGCATACCTGAAAACCTACATATTTATTTTGTTAATGAACACCATCCCACCAATAACGTGGACACTACATCTCCGCCCTTTACTCAACCAATCAGTTGTCTAGCCCTGTCAATTCCAGCTCAGCTATGGCAATTAACCATCCCAGGCTTCCTTTTCTCACTGCTGCTACGACAGTCATGCTTCGATCATCTCCCCATCTGACAGTTACAGCCATCTCCTCCACTAGAGTCTCCTCGCCCTCCGAGTCATCCTACAGGTGCACGGGTTTAGTTTAATCTCCCTTAAGGACATCTCTGTCCATATTGCTCCTCTGTCAAAAACATGAATGGTTCTCCATTTCCCAAAGAAGTCTAAATTCCTTGGCCTGGCACTCAAAGCCCTTCATAATTGGCCAGTCCTACCTTTCCAGTCCTAGCTCCAATTAAACTGCCCTTGACAGACTTTGTTAGACTGCGTTCATTGAGCCAATTACTGTTTCTTATAAGACTTCCTGCTCCCATGCCTCTCCCTGTCCTTTACCCTGGTAAGTCTTTTATTGCTCCTCCTCCCAGATCTCCAAATAGTATCCGTTCCTCAAGGGCCCAAGACTACCTCTACCACGAAGCTGTGAGAAGCCACTGCTCTGTCTCTAAATGCTCACATGACTTTATCTGATTATCGAAAAAGATATTGATATCAACCTCTACCTTGTGTTAAAGATAATAGTGTATACATCTCATCCTTCCACTGGCCTGTAAACTCCTTAAAATAAAAGACTAACGTTTAACAAAGGGATAGTCAAAGTGCTTTGGTGGCAGAGAGAAATTAAATATCACTTTCTATCTGGGAAAGTCAGGGACAAAAACAAAGAAGGGGTAATCTTTGAACTGAACCTTAAAGACTGAAGCAATTTGAATATAGGAAAATTAAAAGGTCTGTTCATGACAAAAGGGAATCTTGGAATAAGGTCAACTTATAAATGGTATTTATGAGGAAAAGAAAGTTGACCAGTTTGGTTTAGAGCTCAGAGTGTCTCATAAAGCACCATCAGAATACTTTTAAGTGCAAATTTTTAACTTGCATAGCCCTTATGCACATAACTTAGACGAGCACCTCAGAGGAAGCACGCTTTGACCAGTCGTCTATAGTACAGATGTTGTGCTTCTTGCACTTTTCAAGGTTCGTCAGAAGGAAAGAAAGGCAGCAAAAATGGCCAGTACCTCCTGACATTGTTACCTAGTAACCTGGCAGCCAAAGAATCATTGTAGCCTGCTAGAGGAAATACTGAGCAAAGAATAATAATCCCATTGATGAGAAGATGCAAAAAGACCTAAGCTGATCTTAATCTATACCTGAAAATGAATCTATTATTAAGCCTATACAGTGGGATATGAAGTCAATACTTATATTGCCACATAATTTTTTTTTTTACTAGGCAAATAATTTAATGATATAAGACACGAGAATTGTCTTTGGTTGCATTATGAATATTGGGAATCTTTACAAAACAGTTTTAAAATGTCTACCATGCTTTAAAAGCATGTATACTGCTTCACTGCATTTTGCACTCCTATAATTTCAAAGAAAATGAATAAAGAAGAAAAGTTTTCTAATCACTTGGAAAATTCTGTTGAGGAAATTCAATCATATTTTTATCCAACAAATATTTATTACATCTTCCTGTCTGACAAGCATTTTTTCTAGGCACTGTAAATGCAACAATGAACAAAACAGACAAAATTTCCTGCCCTCATAGGGTTTGCATTACAGTGTAGGGAGATAAACAATAAACAAAATTAAAACAATAAACAAAATTAATAAAATGTATGTAGTTATTAGATGGTGGTAAGTGCTACAGAGGAAACTAAAATGGAAAAGAGGAAAGGAATAGTAATTCCAAACAGGATAATCAGGGAAGTCCTCACAGAGAAAGGGACAGTAGAACAAAAAAGATTTGGAAACACGAAGCAAAACACTCATGTGATTATCAGAGGGAAAAGCATTCCGGACAGAGCCAACGGCAACTATAAAAATCCTGAAGTGGGAGCAGGTAATAGAGGAAGGGCAAGGAGGTCACACGATGATGGCTCCTGTCATTGGGCATGAGACAGTAGGGAGGGAGGCTCCTGGTACAGTAGAGGAAGTTAACACAGATGGGAATATGTAGTTTAGACTGGTGGGATTGGGAGTGGAGAAACCGAGGTAGTATACTGATATGGAATGACTCTATAATATAGCCACAGGGAAGAGTTGGCCTCACACAGGAAGCAAGGGTGTCACCTAAAATGAAACTCCAGCCCTCCTGCAGAAAAAGCCACAGCAACTGGGAAGCAGGTTGATCACCGGGGAGAGTGGCAGCCCCAGCAGTGTGAGGACTGGAGGCTTTGACCATCACAACTAGAGAGGCTCCCCGACTCTCCCACGCCAGTTTCTTCCTACTGCCTGTAGACCTCATGGAAATGACACAAACCCAAACAAACAAGGGTTTTGCAAGAGGTCGACCCTAACACGTAATCTACATGCTTCATCTTTGGAATGGCTGGTTAAGTTATTTCTGATCGTTAAATCTTTCCCAAACTTTTTGTAGAAGTACAGAAAGACAATTTGAGTTGAAGATTATCTGTTCCATATAGTAGATATTTCCAGAAATACTAAGGGAAAAGGAGTATACCAATAAAAAGCAGTAAACCTAATTTAAGAACTTGCGGGACCCTGAGTGAGGGCTCTACCTGACCCAAGTAAGATATATTTAAAAAGTCTAAACAAACTCTGATTTAACAAATACTTTTATAATCAGTTGCTTAATTGAATGGTATTCTTCTAGTATGTCCTGATAAACAAATAATAGATCATAAATTTAACTTCATATCTTAACCCCACTATTATAAGCATTTAACTCATTAAATATTTTTAAGACAGAGAACAAAGAACAAATTATTAAAGTCCATTACCGAGTGTTAAAAATAAGCTGTCTAAAGCCCATTAAAACACATATCTTGAGTGCTCCTTCATTTCAAAAAGTTGGAAAACAAAAAATGAAAAACTTTGCCTCACTAAAAATATCCATACCAAATTGCAAATATGTATAGGAAAGTCATCATTTAAGAGCCAAGCAAACTCCTTTAGAATACCTGAAACCAATAATAACAATAATTATCATTCACTTGAAAGCTCTGAGCCTAGCATGACTTCTATATTTATGTGAGCTTAAGTGATCCTATTTGATTGTCTCATTTCACAGTCAAGCAATGTCATATACAGTGATGTTATCAACTTCAGGAAAACATATAACTGTTGTAACAGGATATCTTAAACCTGCTAAATTAGTGGTTTGTCACTAATTTGCTATAGTACTAATTTTATCAAACTACAAATGCCTTGTAGCAATCCACCTGAATATACCAAGATTAAAATCTAGGCCTTTTCTTCAACAACACTGCCACCTTCTGTTCAGTGTGGAATGTACTTTTATTTCTATGGCTTCAAGAATGGTGAACTTGGATTCATGTATACTTAAAATTGAAAGAAATATTCTGTAGATGAAAAAACTGAAGCCAAAAGGGATTAAGCCACTTGCCCAATGTCCTACAGCCATTTTTCCCAAATTGGAACTCACAAATTATCGATGCTCTTCTGTTCTCTTTCCATCAACATATCTATCATCCAGAGTAGAGATGTTTTATCAAGAGCTTGATAATGGTTTCCTCCAATCACGGGATTTGCTTATTCACATTGCATAAATTGTTTACCATGAGCAAACCCTATATTTTCAATTTTAAAAGGCATGTGTCTGTTTAGTGCATGGCCTTTAATTGAAAAATTATTCAGTTTCAAAAGGTCTATATTTTTCAGTATGTGCCTTGAATAAAAAAATTTTCTGAGGCCAGAAAAGCAGGTGATAGCTTAAAACTTTTCTTTTACTCTCCTCCATTTTCTTCTCCTTAGTTATTAAACCTTTTGTCAAATAGGGCACAAAACCAATGCTAAGTGAAAGGTTCTAGAAAAAACAAGGGACAAGAAAAACATCATACATATTTAGGAGTGATTAAACAAGAATTAAACAAGAATTGTGTTGGTGAAACTTTATAAGTTTAGTAAACCTACAGATATATTTTAAAGTGAACAATTTTAAACTTACACTTTTATTTATTATTTTGAAGTTTTCTACCAACTTAAATGTCTCATTTAGCTAGGTTGGATGTAAAGAGAATTAGCATTTCTGCCATAAACGCCACTTAGTGATTCTAACATATATTTGTTCGCATTTTGTTAAGGACTTTTGAATATATCCTCATGAAGGACATTGATCTGTAGTCTTCTTGTAATGTTGTCTAGATTTGATATTAGGGTAATGTTGGCCTCATAAAATGAGTTTAGCCTTACTAGGAATATTCCCTTCTTATATGTTTTATAGAATGTGCCAGTAAAATTATCTGGGCCTGAAGTTTCCTTCAAAGCAGGGTTTCTATTTATGAATTCAAGTTCTTTAATATAGATCTATTCTTATTTTCAATTTTTTTTAGTTCATTTTGGTAATTAATGTCTTTCAAGAATTTGTCCGTTTTATCTAAGTTGCCACATTTATTAGCATAAAGTTGTTTATAAATGTCCTCTATTATCTTCTCAAAGTCTACAGGACCTGTAGCAATATCTCTTCTTTCAATGTTGATATTGGTGATTTATCTTGCTTTTTTATGATTGGTCTGGTCAGATTTTTATCAATGATATCAGTCTTTTTCAAGAACCAGTCTTTGATTTTATCTATTTTATCTAATGTTTGTCTGATTTTTATGTCACTAATTTCTTCTATTTATTATTTTCTTTCTTCTACTCACTTTGTTTTTCTAGCTTTTAATGGTGGAGGTGGAGATCAATGAATTTAGACATTTCTTTTCTAATATAGATATTAAAAGATATAACTAGATCTCTAAGCCCTGTTTTAGCAGCATTTTACAAATTTTGATAAATTGTTTTCATTATTTCAGTTCTATTTTCTAATTTCCCTTGTTTTTCTTCTTGGACTCATGTGTTTTTTAGAGCATATTGTTTAATTTCCAAATATTTCAGGATTCTCAAGATTCTTTTGTTAATAATAACTTATTTAACTCAGTTGTGGTCATAGAACTGCATGATTTTAATTTTTTGAAAGCAGTTAAGGATTCTCTTATAGTTCAGGATATGATCTATCTTAGAGAATGCTCCATGTGCACTTGAAAAGAATGGATATTTGACACTCTTTAGATGAATTTCTAATAATGATACTTAGATTAAGTCTGTTTACTTATTTTTTTATATCTACCAACTCAATATTCAAACATACATTTACTTTTTAAATTCTGTTACAATGATTTTTATATCATTGGACTCACCCTGGGATGTTACCAAATTACAGCTGAATATCATTGGAAATTTGTTCTAAAATATAAGATCAGTAAAAAATAAAACGTAAAACTAAAAATTATTCATACTTTTAGAAAGTAGCATAAAATTGAACTCGTATAGTGGTCAATGCATTTTGCCTTAAAAGTTTAATTAGCCTAAGTTTCATGGAAAAAAAAATTAAAGAGGCTTTGCCCCCAAACCATGGATTATTATGATACTTTGCTTCATTTTCCTAAAGGCGGTTGATCCTTAATGTCTTTATTTATGCTTTGGTTTTTTGCATAGTATACTCCATAAAATCAAGACTGTAAATAAGGATTAAAAATTGGTGGGCTCCTCTGACATAGTGTAGAAACTGAGCTAGGTATCCCACTGAAAACATCTTCATTTCCCCATCACAAGTTCTGCTCATTACCCTCCCATTCTACTCAACAATCATACAGGAGGGCCTAGAAATATTGGCAAATACACATTCTCCTTTCCTAGTATTTAAAGCTAAAAGCTTTGAGAGTTCTTAACAGTCCAGAAGTCTACAGCTAAGTTACTTTTCCATCTCATCCTTCCTCACCAGTGCACACGGACTATACCTTCTAGAATATTGAATCTATCATTAAATAGCTGAAGAAACCATCATTAATTGAGAAAGGAGTCAAAGTAAAGCAGCAGCATATCATCAATAAATTATGAACTCTGGACATGAACAAAAGAATTGTGCCTGGATTTGCATCCTAGGTCTTTCATTTAGGAATTGTGTGACATGATACAGTATTTAAGCCAACTTTCTCATTGTAAATTAAGCGGTATAAATGTTTCATAGACACATATAGCACAATGCATGGTACACAATAGGTGATTAATAGTGATTCTCTTCTAACCACCCTCCAGCCCACCAGTCTAATCCTACAAATGGATATAATTTGTTGGTGTTTAAGGACATCTCTGTCATACAGTTCATCTTCCAGAGTATAAAAATAAACATCAGAAAGAGTAACTATATTTCCCAGATTTAAGCAATGCATTGTGACCATCTCACAGTACCTAAAGGCACTCGATTTTTGGTAGAATTATCTGAATTCTATAATTTGTGCTCCTGAGCCCTATAGTCTTCATTGCTCCTTCAGCAGCCAATCAGATTGCTTACTGAGCAATTTAGACTTACTATAGTTGCAAAAGTGACAGTAGTCAGTTAATATAAATTAAGGCTCAAAAGACAAATGTGCTTCACGGTAGTAAGAACCAGAAAGTGTTTATTTCTAGAACTTTAATGACATTATAACCAAATTATTGACACACAAATGAATCCTTACTGAACTGAGGTATAAGAATATTCCAGATATACCTCATGTGTGATCACACCTACAGGCACGTCTTTATTTCTAATGGAAAGGTTACCATCTAACATTGTGCCAAGATTTTACCTCCTAATATATAATGAGGGACATATTTTGACAACTGATTGGAGATTAATAGAAATTGTGATTGGTTCTTACCAGCAATTTAAAGGAAAAAACAAACACAGTAAAGATCCATAAGATAATTTGCAACAGCTTTTTGCCATCCATTATTTCACAGCTGAGGGAAAAATAAAAAACTTCTAAAACTTCAAGATTTCTCAGTACAGAGATAATTGCTTTTTGTTGAAATTGGCATGTCCTAATTAATAGAAATAGTTTGGAGTAATTATGACTTACCATGTAAAGCTATAGAGAAATTATCAGCTTTCGAACTATTAAAATATAGTAAAATATACTTAACACCAAAACTCTACTGAATATAATTTGTTTTCTGGGCGTTGAAGAGCTTCAGAATCTTGGGCTTTTAGGTCATTGTTATGAAAGCAATGGGCATTAGATTACTCATAAAGAAAAAACTGGAGACTGTACAGTAGCTCCATTTATTTAATCATGGTGCCTGCCTGTCAGCAGTCCCTAATACTAAAACTGCCCAGGCCCACAGCCTCCGCACAGTGGCGGCCCAAGGAAGCTATGTTTTGAATTTAAGGCAGCACCTGCTAACTGGACCAGTGATCATTTGACCTATAAGAAGTAGATCCACAGTCTAGCCAGCAATCTATAATGTGCTTTGACATGAATAAAATATCAGCCTCTATCTTAGGAAATTTAAACTTGTTGGGAAAAAAAACAACCACTATTACAGCTGTCAGAGAAAGCCAGTGAAGTTTCATAAAAAATGTGGGATGGAGGAAACTGTGAAAGCCAAATCTATGAGTAAGCCAGAATTATGAGTAAGTAGAATATAAAAGGTAGAGAAAAGATATATAAGAAAATGGAGGGTTAAGAATACAGTCAAGAGAGGAGAATGGAGCAGACATATGAAAAGTAACTACATTAATAGCAGAGCCCTTGACTCAAAATCGATAGACTCGGTTGCTCAAATCTCTGGAGCTGCCTGGGATTCTGAGCCGACATATAGTTCTGGTTTCCTCTTGATTCTCATACCTTGCTTGTGTTCTCCCCTCGCCCTAAATTACCTGATGTAAATTAATTGAGTTCCAAATATTTTCAATCAAATCATTGTATGAGAATAAAAAGATTGCAATGTCTACTGTTTCCATGGCATTTTTAATTGTCTTGAATAAGCCTCTGATGGTAATTTATTTCTTATTGATCTTTTTCTCATAAAAGATTAGTAAAGTAATAGTAATAAAGTTTAATTACTGGTTTTTTGGATTTCAAGTAGCACGTAGATGCTCTGTGATGTAACTTTCAGGAGAAGGGCAGATTGAATTGGAAATATGAATTTAGATTGAGATGAAGGTTAAACTTTCCATGTAGAGCAAAACCAGCTTCACAAATGTACTATTGCTATAACTATTTTGAAAAATTCCAGTACTATTCAGGTCATATATCCCTAAGAAAGAAAGAAAGAAAGAAAGAAAGAAAGGAAATTCACATTGACTTTTGTGTATAACTGTATATTAAGTTCACAAATCCCTAACTCCAATGTACAAAATAAAAATAGAGAAATCTAATTAAATTATATACAGATAGAATACTCAGATTGCCAATTTTAATAAATAAATCAAGTAAAATAAATAAAACAGAAATGCCAAGAGAGAAGAAGAGCAGGAGAGAAAGAAAGAACTATAGAGAGGAAATTCTAGAGATTAAAGTTATGATCCCGAATCTAGATACAAATACACTTTAGACTCCACAAGGAAAATGGGGTAAGTAGACCTAGAGAAAAGACAGGCTGAAAAATAAAAAAAAAAAAGACTAATACTCCATTCATCCTTTACCCTTTCAGATTTCTTTATGAATGACGCAATAAAAAATTGTGTTCTTTAGTCCAATGTTATAACAGATAGCCTATAAAGAGAAATCAAAGGAACATTTGTGGTCAATGTCGAAAGTAGGAAGTATTTTATTTAGGGAACCCTAATTACATTTTTGTTAAATTATGTTATACACTTATGTGTTTGTTTATGGTATTCTTTTATTATTATTATTATTATTATTATTATTATTATTATTATGACATTGGTTAATGAAGTCCAGTAAGTTTCAGGTGTACAATTCAACAGTAAGGCATATCTATTGCATTTGCCATCCATAGTTAGATTTCTTTCTGTCGCTACATATTTGACCCCTTTTACCCCATCTACCTATAGTATACTAATTTTTTTAAAAAAATTTTCACTACAACTGGAGGTTCCCATGTGGCTTTGGTTTTTTCAGATTATCCTATTTCCCCAAAATATGTGATGTTTAGTAATATATGTTAATACCAAGTGAAAGTACCTCAAAGTTATATGTAGCTAGTTGTGACTAACTCAGATTTTGACTCTAGCCTGTCTTCACCATTCTCTCTTCACATTGGAGTCCAAGGTCATTCCACAGGAAGATGTCACTGACAGGCCTTGCCCATCTCACTTCCATAACCATCATTATGACCAAATCTCAAAATGTAGTGTTAAGAAACATAAATGGATGCTAGACACAGGCTTTAGTGGAACATAACCACCACCTCTTGTGCTTATTATAAGGAAATGTATTCTATAGCCTAGTAAATAAGTCAACATTCTAACTTTTGGAAGGTGCAAGTTGGGGGCCACACGCATATGTGCTATGTGTGTAATACTTAAAGAAGACTTCAAGATCTTCCCTGGAAATATACACAGAGCTTTTAAAAGTTTAAGGCAGGGGGAAAGTGAACTCAAAGCTTTTCTTCATGTAGAAACATTGCATTATTACATTTGTTTTGAGAAGTCAAAGATTTTACCACAGTTAGAGAAACATTATTTTTATGCATTGCCTAAAGGTGACTCTATAAAGTGCCAAGTGTTCGTGTCATTTCAAAAGTTAAAAGTTTTTGTAATCTATTATAAAGTTTAAATGACAGGGCAAATAAATTTTTTAATGGCAAAGGAGAGAAAAACTGAATTCACTTTTTTGGGAACCTATTAAGTTAAAGTGATTTTTAGCACACTCTGCATTCTCCTTGCTTCAAAGAGAAATAATAATTCAGAGACCAGCCCTTTTATATTCCTCAGAGAGGCATAAAGAACAATGACTGAAATGACTTTGAGAGGAGAAAAATAACTGACAGCCAGCCAAGGGAATAGATACTGCTGTGAAGAAAGGACTTGGAAAAAATATATCTTGGGAAAAGGACATAAAAGTGTAGTGGAAAATGAGGAAACAAGCACAGAAGAATGAATGTGTCGGGGGAAATCAGAAATACTACAAAAGTTTTGCATTCAAAACATAAAATATAATGGGCACAATATTGGCCAGAAATAAACTCTCAGAAAAAAACTTACATTACTTCTAGTGCCTATAAAATATGTTCATATTATGAAATTCTATTTATTAGTCTACTCATTATTTCCAAATCTAGCATGACTAAATTAATTGTCACACTTGTTCTATTTATCACTGATTCTTAGTTACTAAAAACTCCAATTTGCATTTTATTAAGAAAAAATAATTAAATGGGGAACTAAGTCTGGATTCCTTTAATAAAATGCACTTGCTTTCTTTTTCCATTGCACTGCAAGATTTCTTCCAAGAGCAAATTATCAAGCCTTGTGAGTTTTGTTTTGTTTTTGTTTTTGTTTTTTTAATTTAATGTAATAGCCAATGCCAATTAAAAAATTGGAGGTTAATTAGCTACACTCCTCTAAAACACATTTCTCCTTTTTTCATGAGGTAATAAACTGAGAACAGCAAATATCGAGCACAAGTTTCGTAAAACACAATCTTAACAAGCCTTATTACATATACTAACAGGAACCACAAAACTCAGCCCAATAATACAGTTAATCTTTTACTAATTGTAAAGTAAGTATACCCCCATTGGAATGGTTTCTTTTTTTACTCAAAACCTTACAGTGCAGGTGCTTATTTGCAGCATTAAAAGCCAGCACACTGCATAAATCCTGAGAGGCACCATTAATTTTGTGGCCCACATAAATGTGCCCCCTGGAGTTGCGCAGTATATAGGCTATTTGGCAGTATATGAGACCCTAGCAGTATTTATATTCACCATAGTCACTTTTCCTACAGGCCTTTATCATGCACGTCAGTTTCGAAGAATAACAGCAATAAAATATATTACTTATTATCAAATCTGATTCTGTCTTTGTCATCTATGTTCCAGTAAGATGCTATGAAAAAAACACCAGCTTTTCTTCAGACGCATTGAGTTTAAATCTCAAACCTGCCACTCACTAGCCATGAGACTTTATGAAAGTCATCTAGCCCCACCCAAGGCCTTACTCATGTCTCATAGCATAGCCATCTCTCACAGGATTGTTATAGGTACTGAACGTAAAAACACAGGTAAACTTCCTAACATAGAAAACATACCCAGTACATATTAGTTGTTGTTATCATGCCACCAACATATTCAAACTTACACACTTGGAATATAAAAAATTCCAAAAGCTAAAGGGTTCAGAATTTGCATAGGGACTCAGGTAAAAATTATGCCCCTGATTAGATAATTGTCATAATAGCATTCATGGTATTACATATTTTTATATGTGCACATTAAAGTTATGTCATAGAGATTGGTACACTTTCATATGCACATACACAAATCATTCTCTATAACACATAAATTTAAATAAAGAGACATTAATAAATTTAACAATAGTTATTAAAAGGTTATCTTCAATTGTGAAAATACAACCAGAGGCTCAGATACCTTTACAATGGATAGGTAAGTTCCACCAAACAGTCAGAAAACAGATATTCTAATCTTATGCAAATTGTTTCATTAACTTAAAAGGGAAGTGGTGGTGCCCAACTCATTTAATAAAGTTGACAATAACCGTGATACAAAAACTAAAAAATTTTAAGATAGTATATTATAGATTAATCTCACTTATGAGCATGGATACAAAATTCTAAATAAAATATTATCAGTTCAAATCCAGCAGTGTGTTTTTTAGAAATGTGACCATGTTTTATTTGTAACAGTAATGCAAGGATGAATAAGTGTGATAAAAATATTTTGTGATTTTTAGCCACATTAATTAATAGCTTAAAAGAGAAAAGTTATGTGATCATCTCGATAGACAAAAGGGGGGAAAGCATTAGATAACATCCTACCCACAACCGAAAACAAAAACAAAACAAAAAGTCTTAGAAAAATAGCTCTAGAAAAAAAACTTCATTAACCTGAAAAGGATATGTACCAAAAACTTAAGAGTTGATATTATATCTACTAAGGGGAAATCTGAAACATTCCCTTAAATGTCAAATATAAGACAAGGATATTATTATCACTGGTTCTATTCAGCCATGTCCTGAAAGTCCTAACCATTGCAATAAAATAAAAATAAAACAAAAGATTTAAGGATTGGAAGAGAATAAGCATAAGTGTCATTACATTATGATTAACATGATTTTGAACCTAGAAAACCCTATGAGAATCTATAGACAAATTATAATAAGAGTTAAGCAGAATTGTGAGGTGAAGAAAAAAGTAATATATAAAATCTATAGTATTCCCACATATCAGAAACAATTAGAAAATATAGTTTTCAACAGACTCCATTTACAAGAGTAACAAAAACTAAAAATTCATAGAAAAATTTTTAAATTAGTTTGCCCTTATATGGAGAAAACCTAAAAAACATTATTTAAAGTTAGAAAAGGATGGCAAAAATAAAAGAAAAAAATCCAACCAGAATGATTTTCATTTTACTCAAATTCATACATAAATTAATGTAATTCCAATTAAAATTCCAAAAGAGATTTCTGTAGAATTTGAAAAACTGATCTAAAACTTACTTAGAAAAGCAATGGAACAATAAAAGCTGAGGAGGTTCTGAAAACTAAAAACAACCTGGAATGACTTGACAGAGTAGTAAGAAAACAACACATTATAAAACTCTAATAATTAAGACAATGAGATCTTGGCAAATTAGCCCAATGAGAGAAAAAAAAAAAACTCAGAAAAAGACTATTCAATAAACAATTGTGGACAATTATTTAAACATATTGAAAATTAATACGTTTTGGCTACCATATGCAAAAATCTCTGCGGTATAAAAGACAAAAAAATTGAAAAACAACTTAAGACATTTATAAGGAGTGGCAATCTTTATGTCTTTAGGGTAGAAAAAGATTTCTAAAACAGGGTACCAAAACAGTAAAAAAATATTTACACTACAGACTACATTTAAAAAATAAAACTTAAGTACAACAAAAGACAGCTAAACATGAAAAGAAAATCTATAAACTAGAAGATATAACAGATAGAGACACCAATGGATAGTATTCATAATTTACCAAAAACTCTGAAAAATAAGAGAAAAAAAGCTAAAAAAAAAATGGCCAAAGGATAGAAAGATATAAGTCAAAAAGAAGGAAACATAAATGGCTAATGAACAAATTAAAAGATGTTCATCTCAACCAGTAATCTAGAAAATATAAATTAAAACCACAATGTGAGACCATTTCACACCCATCAGGTTAGCAATAAATTTAACTATGACAGTACCAGGTTTGGGCAAGAATATGGAGCAATGAACTCTCATAAACTGTTGTTGGAGTTATAAATTGGCAAACCTTGAAGAAAAATTTGATAATATTTAATAAAATTGACTATAAATATGTTTTTCAATCTCAGCAATTCCACTCCCTAGCACATATCCTAGAGAAACTGTTACAGGGGGATAACCAAAGACACCTATATGCCATGTCCTTTGTACACTATTTATGATAGCAAAATATTAAAAAATAACCCATATGTCTATCAACAGAAGAATGAATTTTAAAATTGTTATGTAGTTAAACTGGAACAATATTTTTATTATATTAGTCTTTATGTTTTTCTGTATATGTTTGATATTTCTATTTTTAAAAATAAACAGGGAGAGGATGGAGTAGTCATATTTGCAAAAGGAAATACTTTTAAATATTTCAAATCTATGAGCCATGCTAGAAATTGCCCAAAAAAGTCATTATACGATAAATTCACAAAGACCTCAAAGGCATCAGAATGCATAATTTATAAGGAACAGTTCTAATTGAACTCACCTATGTTTGTAACATGACAGAATAATAGATCTGGTGGGTCAAGAGGAAGAGATAAATGCAATACCCCAAATTTAGCAAGACTGTGCCATAATGTATTCTCATCAAAAAATAGGAAGCGGGGAGTAAATGAAAGGGGGATGGAACAGTCTAGACCTAGACTTGAGCCAGTAGAATAAAAGTATATAGCACACAAGAAGATTGATAACTCTTCTTTCTTAAAGACCATTATCAACCTTTGAGAACAAAACTAGAGGCAATTCTAAGTTCATATGTCTCTCAGCTTCAGTGGTAAATAAAGACCCAAAGACCTTAAATGTGCAGTTGACATCTATCCAAGAAGGCGTGAGAAGAGTTCTGTCACATGGGGATGCATTTATTAAATTAAGAAAGTAGTCAAAACCAATCTAATATTTTAAGAGAGTACACTAAAAGAGGAGTATATCTAACAATGAAAATTAATGTTTTATATGTCAATGATAAAAATAGCTGAAGTTCTAACAAAGAAGCACAGTTCATAGTGCATCATATGAAAAACCAACTTCGGCAAGGAAAGTGATCATTTTCCATGAAGCAATTAGTTCTATGAGAGACAGTTAGGATAGTTAGGGACAAACCAGCTTCCCACAGCTGCATCTCCAATGCTGTATGAGGAGGCAAATCCACTATAGTGACCAATCATGTGGGTGACCAGCCAGATGGTCTCACACGCTGGGACTGATCAGTTGAGAGTAGAAATCAATTTAGAGGTCAGCTTGGACATCAAATTGATGTTTAAACATCAACATGTCATTGTGATCTAAAAATCAATTACAATAACAGGATACAGAAATAGGAGCCCTGCTCCAGTGTGTCCACCTCCACCTCCACCTCCATCACTTAAAAGACATGTGGAAGTATGAAGATGGGCAGAGCGATTATTCCAAATCAAGAAAGTATGCCTATGAGAAAAATTATTTTAAAATCCATATTATGAGAGAATTTCAGCTAGTCATTTCATACATACGAAAGGCCTTCCCCAGAATGTGGCTCCTACTGCTCTCTATCTTAGGAAAAACAAAATGAGTTTAGCTGTGCAACATGAGATGTTTAGATCAAAAATTAAAATTAATTTTCTCACAGACAGCAGTCCATAAACTTTAGAATGGGTCTGTATGAGAAGTTGTAGAATTTCCTTTTAAGGAAGCATTCTTCAATTAAAAAAAAAAAATTTATATCGCTCTGGATAATTTTCTCAAGATTTTTCTAGGTCTTGAAATAAGAATCTTCTAGAAATACCCTCCACTTATGAAAAATTACTAAAAACTATTTGAGAAAATATTTTAAGAGAAAAAAAGTCATTATAAATTAAGTACTTGGCAAAGTAAACTGCATTGTGCAAAGAAAGTGTTTTACCTTAAATTATACATCCACATTTTAAAAGATCAGCATTAACGCTTTTAAAACAGCTAATCCTTCACAAATATATATATAATTTCAGAAACCATCTGCCCACCAGTCATACTTCCTTTGTTACTTCTCTGTGTTTTCTTAACTACTTCATTAATATTTGCGTCAGAGTAGGACCTTACTTTCATAAGAGCACAGATGTTCAATCGATGTTTATAATATTACATAATTGTTGAAATTACACTGAACAAAAAACACATATGTACTTCTGAGGAGTTTGCATGCTGAAGGTGTGAGCATTCTCAGAATCAGAAATATGTGTGTATTCAACACTGTAATTACTGGTGTTTCTCCGTTCTCTAGTATCTGCCTTTTATCTGAGGAATGGGCTCAATTCTTTCCCCTTCTCAAGTAGAGTAGCAAAGAGAAGAGGGAGAGAGAAATATGTGTGTGTAAAGGGTGAGATGGTGCCTCTGTGTGTGATTCTATTCTTGGGCTCTTAAAGGAACCAGGGCAGGTCATCGCTGCATATACATACTCAAATTGCAATGGAGGGGTTTTTCCCAGCTGAGATTGTGGTAGAGCACAAAGCATCCTGATGCCATAGACTAAGAATAAATTAAAGTAGGAAAAGTGCTCTGAGTATAGGAGTTCATCTATCTTTGTAACTTGAAGAGTCAAAAAGCAAGAAGACTAAATTTTGCCTTTAATCAGAACAGAAAATAGTGACACCACTAAGAATTCTGATAGGCTTCCTCTCCTTTCCTCCTTGCCAAGGCTGAGCCTGAGCTGAGGAACAACTGTCCCCACTAGGATAAGACTGAGAAAAAGAGCCTGTATCACTTAGATTTTATCAACAGCAAACAAAAGAAACTGCCTCTAGCTAGCTTAAGAGGAAAAAATGGAATGTTTAACCATAACATGAGGTTACTACTAGAATTAAAGAAAAAGCAGGAGGAAAAAAAGATTTTTATTAAAAAAAAAAAACTAAAATCCAGGAAGCTCTAGGAATTTAGGAACATACAATTCCTTCACAACTACCACAACCACCAACCCCCTATCATAAGGAACAAGTTCCAGTTCTACTTAGTTGTCCTGTGTCGCTCAGGAAAAAAATTCAAATCAAGGAGAAAGAACCCAATCTGGAATTTGTGCTCACCCCCTCAGACAAGAGTTGAATGGGAACCTTGCTTGACAGTCTAACTAATATTGAGTTTATCATGGTAGGAGTCCTTCACCCAAAGAAAACTTAAGTTGTTATTAGGAGAAGTAGGAATGGATAATAGGCGGACGAAATCAAAATATAAGCACTAACTAACCAGAGCAGGGGGCTAGCTAACAAGATGGGGAGAATTAGGGGCATGTGCATAAATTCACCGGTCGGTTCCAGAGACAGTGGGTTTACTTGACCTCTTTCTGATGACTCTTAGCAATCTAGAACATTCTTTAGAATGCAAGAATTTTGCTTGTCTATCATTCTGCTTTCGGCTACTTATATTTCGGCTACCTATCATCCTCCCGCCAAAAATCTCACTTCAATGATAGATTAAGAGAGGTTTCTTCATCCCACATTCCCCCTTCAATGAAAGCATACATAACATTTTAAATATTATCTCCTCATAAATTCACTCATTTATTCATTTGGCAACATCTGTCTTTGACCAGGAAGTGCCACTTAGAACTACAATTATTTGGGCCTATAGCAACCATATCCTTGAGGTACAACTCAAGTAGTTCTGTGTATACAGAACCATGTCTAAAAACTCCTTGAAGTTAAACATGGTTGTGTTAGACTTGGAGGTACTTCATCAACTCAAGACCCAACCAAACATCACACCAAAAGTGAGAGTTCTAAGGTATTCAAAACAATAAAACACTTGAAATTTTTAAAAACGACAACTCTAGAGGTTAATACACATTTATGACACTCTCAACTGTGCCCCAAATTAAATACCTTTATAAAAGGTGCATTATTAGGTCATTGTTTGAATGTAAGTATAGATGTCAGCACTATTTATACAGTCATTTGGTTTCAAGTGGCACCTACCTCACACAGACCACCCCATTCTTATTTTTTCTGGCTCCTGTTTCTTCATAGGAAATGAATGGAGATGCACGCCTACACACACATATACAGGTATTTATACATTCACCGATATAACAGCCAGCATGTTCCTACACTTGAGGTGAAGACCCCATAGATGCAGCAGATAAAATGACTCACATAGTAATAAAATCCTCCTTACCTTTTCTGAGCATAAAGAGCATAAAGCAGTCAAAGAAAAAAAGGAACAAAAACATGCAGGGACTTGGCAAAGAGCTAAAAATAACAAAGGCTAAAAATAACAAGGAAAATGTTGAAGAGAAAATTATAAAAGTGTTGTTCAAAGGGAGAAAAATTTTCCAACACCAGAGGAAAGACACATTTCTTCCTTAGGTGTCCAAATCTGAGTGAGGTAGCCAAGCAAATATGATGAGCTATACCTCAGCTTATAGCAGCTGAGAATGCAGTGAAATCTGGGCAGACTGCCAGCTAGAAAGTCCACTCTGGACTAGGAAAATAGATATTTTTAATTAAACCATGATACTTTTAAATATCTACAATAATCCAAAGAGGCCAACAAATAGTTAATATGGAGAACACGAATTTAATGAAAAGATAGGCAGAATTTCAGTTATCTAACACTCAAATATGCTTATTGCATATAAAAGTGTATCAAATTTAAATTAGATTTTTTAAAAAGTATAATCTGCCACACTGTTATTTTTTAAGCTTAATCACAGAAAATCTATAGCGTGAATGCTTTAGATTCCACATTCTAATGTATTCAGACATTTAGAGTCGCAAATGTTTCAAAACTGTGCCAAAAAGATACCAGCTATTTTTAATTTGGAAGAGCTATGAAGCTCTATATTTCCTTAGCCTCAGACTCTTGACCACCACGAATAAAAATTGTCCGAAAACATTAGAGCAGTTGCAGGAAGGATGTCAAAGGTCACCCCTTCCTTCCGAGATGATGCTGTTGATTAGGTATAGGAAGAACAGGGAGCGTAGTGGTCCTACCATCAGGGTGTAATTTGCCCTAAGTGAGGACAGCATGTTGAGAGACCAAAGCGGACAACGTGTGTACTTTAATTCATATTAAGGACCTATTTCATGGCTCAAATAATTTCTTTCTCCAGAACCCCTTTTACACCTGAAAATTTTTTTCTGGAAGATGTTGATTGTCTGCTCCCTGACACTGAGTTGTTAGTCAAATCCGATTAAGAATGTGGCTCCCAATGTAGGAACTGGCTTTAACTAGGTAATATGCAGAAATACTATATGTCACTCAAATCTATGCTTTTCTGCTTTTCCTTGTTTATTTTCTTTTTATTGTAATAAAATATGAAATTGTCATTTTAATCATTTATAAGTCTATAATTCGGTGGTAATAATTACAATATCCAGTGTTGTACAATCACCACCATATCAATTTCCAAAACTTTTTTATCGTCCTAACCAGGAACTCTGTACTCATTAAGCGATACCTTCCTCATTTCCCTTTCCCCACCCTCTGGTAGCCTCTAATCTATGTCTGTTTATGAATTTTCCTACTCTATATATTTCACATAAGTGGGACTATACAATATTTGTCCTTTGGTGCCTGGCTTATTTCATTTGCTGTAATGTTTTTAAGGTTTGTCCATGTTGTAGCATGTAAAACAATTTCATTCTTTTTTATGCCTGAATAATGTTCTAATGTAGGAATATACCACATTTTGTTTATTGTTTCATCAGTTGATATATATTTGAGTTGTTTCTATTTTTTGGCTGTTGGGAATAATGCTACAATAAATACTGGTGTGCATGTGTCCGTTTGAGTTCCTGTATTCAATTCATTTGGCTTTATACCTAGGAGTAAAACTGCTGGGTCATATAGTCGTATAGTAATTCTGTATAACTTTTTGAGGGCTTACTAAAGTGTTTTCCACAGCAGCTGTACCATTTACATTCCCACCAGCACTTTTTTTTCCTTTTTTTAAGTAACTTTTTTTAAAGCCTTAGAATAGCCCAAAAGAGAAGGAAGGAATAAGGAACTGGCTTGTATCTCAAAGAGCCAGCCCGTGTAATCCTTCATTTTGTCATGCTGTACTGCTGACTTTTATAAATGGGCTGTAAAAAGGCCCTCATTTTAACACTTGGCCTTATTTTTATTTTTTTCTATTACACAGATGTATAATTAAGTACATATTTCTTCTTTTGGTTCACTAGCCCCTATTATTTCCATTTTCCATGCTAGGGTTGTGGGAAAGCATTATTTTGGTTGGATGGAAAGAAACAAGTCCAAGGCCTATTATTAGTTACCCTACATATATGCCAGGAGTTGTTCTCTGTTCCCCTAAATACCCAGATCCTTCCACCTCAACGGATTGTGGTTACCCTTTCTAGTCTTTTTCCTCCTTTAACAAGTTTTCTCATGTCATTTCCCAGAGCAATTGCAGGCTGCTCTTCCTGCTTGTGGCAGATTGATTGTCTCATTTAGTGATGTGGTTTTGCTTTGCCTGTAGAAAGAATTTCTTCTGCATTAATCTTTTGTCTTAAAATTTCAGGAATAATTCCAGTACATATACAATTTAATGGTTACTAGGAATGTGAACTGCACATGATTACAATCAAAAGGACCACAGATGACATTTTCGAAAACTGCACTCTATACGTCTTTTTTGGCCTGTTATGTGCCCCCAAGCAAAGGAGTTTCAGCTGAGTTTTTTAAAGTCCTCAGAGAGCAAGAACCTCGCTAGAGGACACATTCTCAGTGTGCAGCCAAAAGTAAATCCTTTTCTCATATCACCAATCTAGTCAAGGGGCAGATAGGGATCACAAAGTTTTTCTTGAAGATGAAGGAAATGAGGTATTCTCCTTGGGTGAAAAATTTAACAGGTTCCAAACTATCTCGGTAATCAGTCAAGATAAATAATGTCTTAATACAATACTTTTTAAAAATAAGAATTAATGCAAAAATATACATAAACAATATATCAAATTTTTAAATAAAGATAAGATTAGTATTACTGTTTTTCCTTTTGTCTCTGGCTTCAAAGGGTTCAATACAGTACTAGTGGTTAGAAAGGTTTTTATTATGACAAAAGAAAAGCAGAATGACTTTAACATTTCTTTGGTTCCATTATTGCACTTCCTCAAATTTCTGTCCCACAGAAATCACTCACACTGAGTCCCGGACAAAACTTGTGACCCAAATAAAGTTTATCCTCAATGGATTCCATCTCTTTCTTTTTCCTCACTCCCCGCCCCACCCCCCCACCCAGGTACCCAATGATCTCACACTGCCCCTCTGATTTACAAGGGCCTCTCACTTGGGCACTGTGGCTAGACCTACTGTCCCCCAAAATAGGCCAAACTGCACCTCTCATAGCCTTTGTGTAGCCCCAAAGCAAAAGGAAGCTGCCCCAAAAGAAAAAAAAAAAGTTTGACATCAAAAAAGGGCCAAAGATTATTGAAAGAGAAATTAGTCTGAAATAGAATCATACAATTTCACAATAAGACTACCAAACCAGCAAGTCACCAAACCAATTATTATTTTAGTAATAAAGGAACAAGCCCAACAAGGTTAAAAATGACTATGCAACAAGTTACATTAGAAGTATAGCAAAGATGAGAACGCAGGTCCATGCGCCTGCCTACAAAATTGAAAGAATTAATCTTTACATTTTTGATATTTGTAGCAGAACATAAAAAAATTCAGACACCATAGAGATGTTAAACTACTCAATTTCTTTGAGTTTACTGCATAATCACCATCATTAATGGTTCCAAATATTTATCCAGGGATGATTTTGTGTCTGCAGTACTATGCTAAAAACTTGAAGTCTAGGTGTAGGAGGTGAAACTTCAAATAATCATTCAATAACAAAAAAGAAGAGAGCTCATGGAGAAAATAAAATAGGCAAACACAAAAGGGGAGAATGAGCAAAATAAGCAATATGCAGGTTCACTACAATAAAAAATTTTTAAAGAACCAGCATTTAAGTGGGTTTTAAAATTTGATTTTTAGAAAACTTTTTCAAATATTTCAATAATCAGGATATCATCAAAGTTTGGTCCAGGAATGTAGGTGTATTTTCTAAGGAGCACAACAGTCCTCCCTTATCCTCAGGCGGTATATTCTAAGATCCCTACTGGATATCTGAAACCACAGATAGTACCAAGCCCTATGTATACTGTTTTTTCCTATACATGCATATCTATGATAAAGTTTAATTTATAAATTAGGCACAGTAAGAGATTAACAACAATAACTAAAAGTAAAATAGAACAATTATAACAATATATTATAATAAAAGTAATGTAAATGTGGTCTCTTTCTCTCTCTCAAAATATTTTATTGTACCGTACTCACCTTTTCACTCAAAAGAAGTACTTTTCAGCTTCTCTTTGTCGTATCTGAAGTGTCAGCATCACTACTTTTGTGCTTTGGGCTATTATTAAGTAAAACAAGGGTCACCATGACAATACCATGACAATCTGATAACCAGCCAGCTATGAAGTGACTAACGGTCACGGAGCATCCACGGGCGGTCACGGAGCGTCCACGGAGCGTCCACGGAGTATCCACAGGCAGTCGCAAAGCATCTTGGGTCATGGAGCGTCGGGCGTCTACGGCGTAAAGACGTAAAGGGTTGAGTCGCACTGTTGGGCGGTACTGAGCAGAATTTACGAGAATTCATCATGTTACTCAGAACGGCGTATAATTTAAAACTTATGAATTCTTTATTTCTGGAATTTTCTTATTTAATATTTTTTGAACATGCTTGACCATGGGTAATTGAAACTGAAGAAAGAGAAATGGCGAAAAGGAAAACAGTGGTTAAGGTATGTTCCATGTACCGAAAAGTTATCACTGCTTCAGACTTTTTTCCCTTCTAAGCAGTTTCTTATTACTTTCTAATATGAGATATAAAATATGTTTATGTACATCAAAGTCAACTAAAAAACAAACACCAACCATTATCTAGAAAACACGTCACTTCACTGGACTACAATACACTTGGCGGGAAAAATGGAGTAGCCCCAATTCTGTGGTAAAAAACATGCCAAATGCAGTTTACGAATTAGGGAACGGGGAATAGGCGTGATTCTTACTTTTCTGAGGTTCTTTTCTGAAAATGACTACTCTGAATTCAGGAATTTGAATTGACTTTTTTTTCTTACTGTAATATTGGTGATGTTTTTTTCTCTTTATTCAATTGGTTGCCTATTTTATGTGAACTGTCAAAAGCCTAAATATTCTTTAACAATCAGACGTTTTCTATTTTAAAAAGCTTAAAACATTTAGAAGTAAACACTCTTCATATACTTGTCCCAAATTATACTTCTAAATTTAATATGATGATAATTGTTGAAGGCATCTCGTGATATGTAATAAACTAAAACAATGCCATGACCTGTGGAGAACTCTAAACCAATATGTGATGCATACATTGAACTCCACCTCCCCACCCCTCCACCCCTGCCCCCGCCCCCCCCCACCTCACTCCTGCCCTGACTCCTCACACCCCCTTCAAAATTTGCCAAGATATTTTCTTCCCATTCTGCTGTTTCACCACATTTTCAAAGTTCCCAGAAAGTCTACATTTCTTTCCAGAATTCAGCCAGTGAATTACAAAGCAATTGTCATGTCACCAAACGCTTTGTTTTACAGTTTTATGCAGCTTATTTGTCCTAGCTGCTATTTAGTAGTTTCCTTGATAGTAATGTCACCTGTGTTTCCTCAATTGCAAGTCTAACATTAATGCTTATGTATGTCCAGTTTCCACATTGTTACTAGAAAGGTGACAACACCAGGTAGATGCTATATAACAAGGACTGTTTTAGCCTTTTTAGCAGAGGATGTCACATACCAGCTTCAAAACATCACATTAAGCTTGGGAATATATTTTATCATTCAACTTTCAAATATTTGATTTTTCACTTGGTGGGCAGGCATTACTAATTAATATTATTGGTAAACACTAGGCAGGTGACGAGGTGGAACTAAATGTACTATAGCTACGTAAAACAGTGCTTCAATAACAAGAGCACCTGAGACATTATTGCAAAATCGCTTCACATTTCATTGCTCATTTAAAGCAAAAATGTTAAAAGATGGCTCAATGATGGTTCATTCACAATCAATATTCTCTAGAGTGTACTCTAATAAACACTAATTGTGAGGCCAGGTCGATCATAAATTAAACGGACTAAAAGCATTCTATAAAATTAAAATAAAAAGTTTTATACCATGGCTGATATGCTGGGTAATTCTTATTCAAACAAAATGTTCCTGAAAGTTTTCTTCTAGATACTTAGTTTAGAAATTAAATATTGGAGCATTTAAGTGGTCCTGTCTGATAACATTTATTCATGCTTATATAAAATGAGAATAAGTAAATCAAATAAGAAAATACTTAGACATAAAGGATTTAGTTTTTCAGTCTTTGAATGTAGCATATTGTAAATATATTGGTCTCCATTCAGACCAAAGCTGAAGAAATGTTAAATGAAGTGAAAGTAATAATAATCTTGTAATTATGATTATCATGCTTGAGTTTATGGAAGCTAAAAGTAGATATCAGGATATTTATCCTAAATATTTTAAATTTATTAATGGTACTCTTCTCATTAACTTACTTTCTTCAAAAAAATAATTTATGGTGAGTTGGACAAGACCTTACATAGCAAATTTCACAAAATTAAGTAAAATGATAGGAACTACAGTGCTAATAAAGTTTTACTATACCAGCAGGAAACTTACACAGGAGAATCTATCTCCTTGGCCACATCTGACCCAATAGATGCCAACTGCAGCCTGGCCCAGAACTTATATTTGAGGATCTGGGAAAAGACTTCTGGCCTGTAACGATGTTTTGTCCTAGACAGAGACTGATTAAGCCAATCAGACCTCTCTCAGGATTCTGAATACAAGACATGTATAAAGTGTCAATAATTGATAGTAAGGGTAAAACCCAAGAGACAATATTAAACCAAAATTATAGGGCAGTAAAAGTCATGCATTAGCAATTCAAGTAATTTCATTTAATGCCAAATAAAATGATTCCACCTAGTTCCATCACCCAGACCCCACAATAATCTTGTCACTTTTTTCTAGTATATTGTAGGAAATTGAATTTTCTCATGTCCATGTCTGATTCAGTCATCCTCACTGCCACCTGGCTTCTAACCATTGCTTTCAGCTAAATAGAGATTTCTATTTGCTACTGTCCCCAGACTGGAACTCCCTCTGCCTTTATGCCACCAAACACCCTTAACCTAAGATTAATACATATAACATATTTACTGAAGACTGAGGAAAATGGAGGGCAATTACAATTGTAAATAAGTTTAAACTGAATGTTCAGTACCAATTTATCTAGCAATTCGTTGGCCATTTCTGCTATCGGTAATGTCATTAGCCATTTCTCTTGGTAGGCCTTGTCTTTTCACCATTCCATAGAGGCCCCTTTCTCTTCCGTCTCATGTTCATAAGAGTTCAAGGCAGGTAAAGTAAAGTAAGAGAAGGAAAGCAAGTATAGGAATAGCTTCTGCTTTCACAAAGAAATTTTTCTTTAAACACATGGCTTTGTCAGTCTTTCATTTCCCATTTTTTTTTTCATTGTTAAAGCTACTGTTAAGAAAAATTATATATGTGTATGCGTGCGATGTGAAACAGTAACTGATTTTGTCCTTGTCTTCCAGTCAATATGGGACTGTGAGCACTAAAACAAACCAGGGAGTGTCTCCCCCTTCCAGAGAACACAACTGATCTCTCGTTCTAGCCTCTGTTGCCAGGTAGGATGTCAGCCTAGTACTGTTAGATCTCCCGACCTTTCAAGAAAGCCAGAAATCCAGTGTATAAAAATTTTCCTAATTTTTAAAATTCTGGGTACTACTTTAATTTTTCTTTAAATACCACGTAAGCTAAATAAAATTCATGCCGTGTCAAATCCAGCCACAGGTAGACCCTGTATTTCATCTTCCTTTCTAGGGTTCCTATCCACTATTTCAGTTGCCAATGGACAACTCTAAAATTCCAATTTTGAATATTTAACTAACAGTTTTAAGTAGATGAGGAAAGGAGAATTTACTAAATGCATCTTATGGGTCCTGAGCAAAGGAATGTGGCTGGGTCTTGAGAACATTGGGTCAAGGAACTCAAATCCCATCAGAACTTTTCAGGTGTAGTGGCTACTTTTCTCTGTACAGCTGCTTCATCTCTCTGTCTCTGTCTGTCTCATGCCCACTCTGATTGATTTACTCATATCTTCTGCCTACACAGAAGTAGCCATGGAAAGCACCAAGCTTTTCATTTCACAAGATTAGGTTCCTAAATAGACCTAGCCATTTCTTTCTCAATTTCCAAAATTCTCAGGAAAGAATTCTGATTGTTCCAGGTTGAGTCAAGTGACCAGCCTTGAACCAATCAAATGTGACCACCAAAATGGGATCTCATTACAAGTGATATGTAATGTATAGAGCACATTGTACAGAAAAAAAAAAGAATGAAAGAAAAAGAAAAAGAAATGTTGCTATGCAAGCACATACACACAAACACACACTACCTTATAAACCTTTAGATAATAGCACAAAGGAGCCTACAATTAAATGCTCGAATGTGTGATACAAGCAACTTCAGCTATAAGACTTACTTAAAGATTTAGTGTAACTCTAAGTTAGTAGAGGAAAACTTTCTGAAGGCTGAGTGATATGAGTTGTCCTCTGATGGGTATGTAAGATTTTGTTTGATTGCAGAGAGCCAAAGACTCAAAACGCTGAGCAGTCACAAATGGAGACAGACATTCAAATCAATTCAATAAAACTTTGTTAGAGGCCTGCGCTGTACAAAGGATTGTACAAAAAACAAAGAACCAAAGATGATCAAGAGGGCTATGGAATAGTATGACCATTCTGACTTGTGCCTGCCTGGTTGAAAAATGAGCTCAAGTAAAAAATTTTCATCAATATTGAGGAAGTATTATATAGAATATTATTATACTCAGCTCTGACTCTTACTCATTTTATCAACTTGAATAAAAGCATTTAAAGTATGCTTACAAACTCTTACAAACCAAGGATACAAATTTCAGAAAGTTTTATAAATTAAAAATACTTCCAAATATTAAAATAATAGATCAAAACTGGCATAATAAATTTAATAGGAATTGATATGAAGTACTGCACTAAGGATCAAAATGAAAACTGCTTTGAGGTTCAGAATGTGGCAGATCTGGTAAAAAAAAAAAAAAGTCATGTTGGGGCAAAAAAAATCGATCTTTTGTTAACTACAGCATTGGTATAAGCCAATCTCTGACAAGGCACTAACATATCAGATGCAATTTTTAGCAGAATTAATAGAATTATTGTGTACAGAACACAAGCAGTGCCACTGCTGGATTTGATTACATTCAGATGATCCCATTCAATTCTGGATTCCACATTTAAGGGGCACATTAACAAATATTTCCAAGGAAGGAGACGAAAAAGTGGGAGGGTCTGGAAACCATATCATAAAGAATAACTGAAGAGATCTAGAGGTGGGTCAAAAAAAAAGCAAGAAAAGAATTTCATGAGAAGAGGAACTTCAACTAACTCTGAGGGTCTGTAGCAGATGGAACAAGTACCAATGGAAGGAAGTTACTAAGAAAGAGTGTTAGGTTTGCTTTGAAAAACAAGCCAGCAATGTCTGCTCTCCCACAAAAAAGAAAATTGGATTACCTTTTAAAATAGTGACCTGGATAAATATCTGCCAGTGACCTGTGGATCATATCCCTGTAGTGAGGAGGAGGTTGGGCTTAATGACCTAATAATCTCTTCCAATATTCTATATTCCATTCTTTTACTTTTCTTTATGTATTTACTTATAAAAGTGGGGGAAAGGGGATCCTTTAGCCAAGCTGAATAAAGAGCCAGCCCATGCCCTTCTTCTTCAACTCATTTAGAATTTGAAAACTATCATCAGCTTGGACAAGATGTTTGGCAAAGTTATTTTCTTCTAAAACCCTCAAATTAAATTTATCCAGAAAATAGATGTAACAATATCAGTTCATGGACTACTACTTTAGGTTAGAGTGAACCTGGGGGAGCCAAATGTAAGCAATTTTTGCCTGAAGATCAAAACAGTAGCAGTGTCTGCAGCTCACTTCAGGACAAAATGAACACTACTACATGCTCTTCTATAGAACTTTTATATGCTGCTGATGAGACAGACTCTTCAAGTAGAAGCAGGACTTGAGTACCAGTTATGTTGTTTGCTGGCTGCTATTAAATTAATTTTGGCAAGTCATTAGACTGTCTGAAGCCCAATTTTTTATTTTGAAAGTGAAGCTATTAATGCAATAATACTTTTAAGAAATGTGTAGAAATTAAACTAGATAATACATATGAAAATATTCATAAAACTATAAATATTAGCTATTACATGCAGAGGAAAAAAACAGTATACCATCAATTACAAATTTCTGCAGCTGGGATTTCTTGCATTGAAACATTCTTAATGTTCCATAAAATTCCTGCTTCCTCTTGCAAAGTTGCCTGGTTTTACTACACTGAGTCACATTTTAAAGATATAACCATTCCTTAATTATAGTTGTTTTCTATATTATAAGATTAACTGTTACACTTTAGCACTGAGTTTAGCAGCTGGCTCAACTTTAATACTTTTTTACTCAGACCACACACTATGACATAATATCCTTTCATTTTATCCCAGTGTTTCATGCTAATTTTATACTTCTTAATTGTCCTTTACAGTATTTCTCTTTTTTAAAAAAAATTATAGGATCAAATAAAATATATTCTGGAACCAGGGTCTACCACACGATCAGAACTTCAGCTTCTCCTAATGAGTCACTCAACAATTTTATGAAAGGTAAACTTTTATAAAATCAAATAAAATTGTTCAACACCAAAGCTGACATTTTAATCTAAATTATTTATAAAGCAGAAGGGAAGGATTAGATGTTGCTGAAACAAAAGGATTTTTCACTTGTAGTATTTTAAATAATTTTACATGCACAGTATGTTTTTAAAAGTTTACCGATCCCACATTTAGTAATAAACTTCATAGGATGTCTGGCAGAAATTCTCTGCCACAACAGTTTACATCAACCATCTGTGTCTGCAAGAAGCTTCCAGATATTCTGCCACCTGATTCACTGTCCCAGCTCTTCTCACTTCTATTCACAGGCTTCTTTTTATTTTCATCATATACCATATCTGCCCTGAGAGGAAGAAAATATTACCAAAACAGTACAGTGTTACATATTTCTGAAATCAAAATAAGACTGAAGAACTTTCAATGACCTAGTCCATGTGCAGTAGATGGACCAAGCTCTTGCTCTTAGTAATGAGGATACGTCAGCACCAGAAAACATTTACAGACGGCAGGGGGCGGGGGTGGGGGAGGGGGGAGTCTTTAGAGATGGTTTAGTTCACTGCCTTCCTGAGACAAACAAGGAAACTGAGGCCCAGAAAGTCAGAGGTTTGCCTGAGGTGCCGCAGACTAATGTCAGTGAGCAGGGAAGGGAACTTGGAATGCTGCTGAGCCCCTGCCGGTGCCTTTCGCAACACAACACGCAGATTCAGCATCCCTACATGACCAGCGACTTCGTCAATTCTGGACCCAAAGAGCAGCCTCTCAATTAGCATTGTTGCTTTGGAGATCAGACCTACCTAATGAGGAGAAATTTTCCAAATAGTTAAATGCTGGCTGCCCTCGGCCGGTATCCTCAAACTCTTTTTTTTTTTTTTAATCGAGATATAATTGACATATAACATTATATTAGTTTCAGGTGTATAACATAATGATTCAATATTTGTATATATTGCAAAATGATTACCACAATAAATCTGGTTAACATCGTTTACCACACATAGTTACAATTTTTCCTTGTGATGAGAACTTTTAAGATTTACTCTCTTAGTAATTTTTAAATATACAATCAATATAGCATTAACTATGGTCACTATGTGATA
Organism: Pteropus medius; assembly: GCF_902729225.1. Taxonomy (NCBI): domain Eukaryota; kingdom Metazoa; phylum Chordata; class Mammalia; order Chiroptera; family Pteropodidae; genus Pteropus; species Pteropus medius. The sequence continues at coordinate 8,058,347 of NW_024346667.1, read as the reverse complement.
CATTATTATATTTCCGGGACTTAGTTTTATAACTGGAAGTTTGTACCTTTGATCCCCTTCACCCGTTTTGCCCAACCCTCCCCTCTACCACCTCTTGCAACTACCCGCCGTTACGTTACCAGTGGATTGAGAGAAGAGTAAAATGTGTGAAGGGAATCAATTGTATAATGATGGGTGATAATTAGCTTACAGTGGTGGACAACATTATGTAGTGTGTACAAACATCAAAATATAGACCTGACATATATATATTCTTGTATATCTATTTTACCATAATAAAAAGATTATACTGAAGAGAGACCAAAAAAAAAAAAATTTAGCCACAATGAAAAAAATGCAGCAATGGTTGTAATAATTCCAAATTAAATGAATTCAAACGCAGTAAAGAAAATTGGGGAAAGTGCTAGTTAGCTAATGAATAATTTTACAAAATGTCAAAAGCAGCTGACAAGAAAATAGTAATATTAATTAATACCAACTGGCTTCTCAAAAAATAACTAGCAGCCCCTCTCAGGAAATATGATTTCTGGGTCACAGTTCACAGATTCATGTGGCATTTGGAGTAAGTCCTGCATCTCTCAACAGTCTGGACTGTGAAGAGCCCTCAGATGGAGCAATGATCTCACTGAGCATAAATCGTGCCAGGCCTTGGTTAACTTCCCCATCTTGTACCATCTCCCAAAAACTGTGAAGTATAACACATTAATGTCTCAGGAGGCAGTGGTGGGGGCAAATTTAGCTTTTCTGTGTTAAAATGTTAACGTTGAGTATTTGAGTGTAAATGTTAAAAGAGAACAATCGGGACTTTTCAGAGCAAAGTGATTATCTTTTTTAATAACTTCTTTAATTATAAAAGCAATGCCTATTTATTTCATAGATTGTAGAGATGTTAGACAAGCACCTGGAAAAGAAATTAAATCCACCAATAATCCCCTTCTTCCTGAAATGACTACTATAACAATGGATCATGAAATCTGCAATATGGATATTGTACCAGGACCGTGATGACAGAGCTAGTGGGAAAGGGGGAACTGGCTGAGCCAGATGTACCATGATGTTCAGGGCAAGAATTAAAAGAGTAAAAACATTTTAAGAAAACTTTATGGATTATTTTGACAAAAACTACATAGAACACTGTAAGAGATTTTCACACCCTTACTGTCACACTCATCCAGCTCATAGGGGCAAAGACTGAGATGTTTACCTTTGCATCCTTGGCACCCAGCACACCTCAAAGGAAGGACAAAAGGAAATCCTTGCTGTCTCTCACCTGGAGGACTTGCCTGTGTGAGAAACAGCTTGAATGCACGTCAGTGAAGCAGAATGTCTATCCTTGGAGTTTTTCCACTTAAGATTCATAGTCTATATCATTTTTGTTTTCTCAGTCCAAGGCATCTTAATAAATGTCTGTCGTTAAAGCCCTCAGTTTTAGATGACATCTCTGTCTTTAAGGTATTCTGCAGAGTCCTCCCTGCAACTGAGTATCATATCCATCACATACTCCCTATTCTAAGTGAGAAAATCACAAACATACTCCAAAGTTGAGACATATGTGTTCAACCATTTTCTCACGAAATATTAACATACAATGAGAAAATAATAGCGGTCAAGTCCAGTTTAATGAAGTGAACTTGTATGTTATACGCCAGCAACTGTCCTAGGTATGAGTGTATAAAAATAAAGACATTCTCCCGGCTCTTGAAAATCTCAGTGTGAACAGGAGGATAGGCACAGAAATTATTTTTGTACAACGTGTTAAGTGCAAGTATCTCTGGTACATGGAAGACGAAAGAAGGGCACTGTACTAACTTCCTTCAATGAACTTTCCCTTATTTACAAAACTTATTCTCAGTTTCTTTGGTTTTGGAGTTTGGGGTTAGGAATTATTTTTAATTCAATTAGCACGTCTTTTGTATAATAGGCATTGGATTGCTCTATTGTCTCAATTCTCAACAACCCTGTGAGATTAACATTACTTCCACATTTTAAGGATGAAGAAACTGAAACCCAGAGATTAACTTGCCCCAAATCATAGAACTAGTAAGATGGCAAAAGTTAATAGTCAAATAATAATCTGTCTCCAAAATTCATTCTCTTTCCCCAGAAACCTAATGCTCTCAGGTAAATGCAGCGGACCATGATTAGAATGGTAACCACCACTGTTTGAAAAAGTGGTAAGTATGAATTCGGATGCAATATCACAGTCCTTAAACAATGTTCTTTTTCCTTAGGATTATCTTTATCTGGGACCAATTAAGTGCTCACTATTAATTCAGTCTCTTGCATTCCATTTCTTAATATGTACCCATGTTACAAAGGTAGTTCGTTTTTGGGATATAAAAATCAAGTAATTACAGAAATACGCTGTTTGCTTTGATTACATTATCTCCCTTAATTAACAATCTCCAATGAATTTATCATTGCCTTTAAGAAAGATTTCTATCCAAAACATAAACCCTGACATTCAAGGCCCTGTCATAATTTCTCTCACCTTCGCTATATGAAGTCTGTCTTTACAAAGCCCATTTTGAGCCCACTTCTTCCTTAGATAAAATTATTTATCAAGAACATCTCACTTACCATACACTGCCCAATAAGAACAAAGTTCCAATACATGAACATTTGAATTATTGATGACAATATGGGAAAACAATTTTATTTGATAATGTTACCAAATGACAAAAATGCTGTCATTTTCATTTGAGCCATCTAATTTAACCAATTTAAGAGGGGAAAAAATGAAACTTTATTTAAAATTTAATTGTGTTGTATTCTGTCTCCAAACTGAAGAATTTTTAAGTTTCTATCTCTTAGGATCAAGTTAAAATTATATATTTTTTTTTAATTTGGATAAAACAATAATGTTACAGCTACCATGATTTTGAGTTGATCCACAGTTTAATTATTAAAAAAAACTTTTTACAAAGCCTTATATGTATACCGTAGAACATTAGAAAATGCAGATAAGCAAAATTCAAGTTGAAATACCATGTCTCTACCACCAACACTAGTCTTAACCCTTTAGTGTATATCCATGTTTTGTGTGAGGATATTTTTCTCTACATTTATTTTTTGAATATTCAGATGAAAGAAACAGTTGTCTTCTTTTTACTACTAAACGAAATCTATTAACCATATTTTGTGTCTGTGTTAATGAGAAAGTAAACTCTGTTGTAAAGAGAACACACAGGAGGGAGCAGATGAGCAAAAGAGATAGAGCCTTGAACTTCTAAGGAAGTACAAAGTCATTTGAGGGCGAATTGCTCTCTCTTAGAGATAACTTCATGACCATCCATGGACTCTTAGCTATAAAGTTGCAGGCTATTACTACAGATAGACTAGGGAAAAAAAAAATGTCCAAATTGCTTCTCAACCAAAATGGAAATGTTTTTCCAAACACTGGAGAGCAGGAAGAAGCACGGAAAAAAATTGGGAGCATCAAGTCTAAAGTAGAAAAGGAAACTATTCATTCTATAGTTTCAGTTTTTAAATGGCAATGAAATTGGCATTTCCTTTCGCCTGATCCTCTTCTAAGTACCTTACATGTATTAACGGTTATACTCATATAAACCCAATGAGATCAATACTATCATGTGTCCTTTCACAGATGAGGAAAATGAGGCACAGAAATGCTGACACAGCTAGTTAATAAAGGAGTCAGTAATCAAATTCTGGCAATCTGGCTCCATAGCCTGATCTCTAACAACTACTTTATTCTGCCTCAAACAGAGGAATGGGAAGAAGAAAATGCCTGCAGGAAAGTATCTTAGATGTAGCCAGTGAAGCACAATTCCCCAAACTAAGCAGGCAACTTAAAAGGGCAAAGCCTACAACCATTTGTTAGGGAACTTCCCTGAATAATTTTACAGATAACGTCATCTTTGCAAGCCTGCAGCTCTCAAACACAGCTCTGACTCCTCCATAGTACAAATCTCCCACAAACATTTGGTCCAAGAAAAGCCTTCCTCATTTAAATATTATCAATAATTAAAATGTGCCACCATGAGGTCATTATTAAGGTACTGCATTTAAAAAGAAGAGGGAGGGGAGAAAATGTCAGGGTCAAAAAAAGTTACACATGAAACTCAAACAACAGATAAATATAACCACGGAGCCAATCAAAATTATGACCAAAACTCTCTATGACATCAAAAAATATATATTAAGGAAGTTATAAAGATTTTTATACAATAAAAATTTAAAGAAAAGATGTAAGAGTTTAGAAAAGTTGGCAAGATACCAGAAAGAGATGACCTTAGGAAAGAAATAAAAAAAGAAAATGAACCACACAGAAATGAAGACTCATTTTGAGACAATAAGCATGCTGCTGGAAACACAGTAAGGGACATGAAAGACAGGAATAAGATAAGTGAAAAAAAAAGAAAAGAAAGAATAGACAGTAAATGGCTAATAGTAAAGATGAAGGAGATTCACAATAGGTGTTCGGTGTTTCTGAATAAGACAAATTAAAATTATAAACAGTTGTTAGTCAAAAAGAACAAAGAATAACTCAAAGAAGATTTAAAACTAAAGATTTAAAGATACACTCTGTTTAGGAAAATGAATACACAAAGCTTATCACTCAAACATATCCAAGTAAAATTAAAGGACTTCATATAAAGAATCCTTTAGGCGTTGAGGCACGAAAGATCAAGCCAGATATAAGGGGAAAATTCAGAATCAACTTAGACTTCTCAGCAACATTCAACACAAATGCATAATTGGGAAATACCTGAAAAATCTTAAAGAAAGCAAAAGTAACCCAAGGATTTAATCCCAAACTAAATAAGCCTTAAATATAAAAATAACAGAAAACATTTTGGACTTTCAAAAACTTGAAGAATACATTTCTCCCTGAATCTTTCTGAAATATGTTATTAGAGAACAAACTGCAACCAACCAAGAGATGAATAGAGAACCTCCAATAAAAGGAACTGACTATAAACATTGACTCTAGACATAGGACTAAAACCAAAATAAGTCTAAAACTGGGGGCTGGTATAATTATGCTGATGGACAAACGTCATGCATTGTCCCCTTCTTCCTCTGTCACAAGATCCCTGATTTTTAGCTGGGCATATGGCTTCATTTCCCTGACACCCTTGCAGTTTATCGTGGCCTTATAATTTAAGTACTAGGCCATAGGATGTACACAGAATTAGTATGGGAAACTTCCAAAAAGTGTCCTTAAAGGGAAAGGTTAGGCTTTTCTTTGTTTCTTCCTCCTTGCTGACTGGAATCCAGTGTTTTGGCTAGAGCTCCAACAGTCATCTTGGACTCTAAAGTAACCTTGGAAATGGAAAGTCATAGTGAAGCAATGAGGTGGAAAGAGCATGAATCACTCATATTGTAGAATATTATACAAGCTCTGGACCTGCTGCCTTCATGGGAGAGAGACATAAACCTCAATTCTGTTTACCACATCATTACTTTTTGTTTATTATTCTCAGCTTAACTTAGTTCTAATCAATACAGTTTGCTTTGTCCTGCTATCATATCTTACACCAAAATAAATTCCAGAGGTCTCGAATATTTAAATGCTAAAAGCAAAACAAAAACAAAGTATGAAAAGAAAAAACAAGAGAATTGCTTTTTATAATTTTGAAGTAAGGCCTTTCTAAATATAACACAAAACCTAGAGAACAGAATATGAAAGATTTATAAATTCAAATACATAAAAATGCTGCACAGAAAAAAAAACAAAACACTGTAACAAGGTTAAAAGACAAACGGGTAAAATATTTGCAACATGTTTTGCATTAGATTATGGCTAAATTCTACTCTATACGTTTGTCAGTAACACGAAACAACGCAATAGAGAAGCTGGCAATGATTATAAACAGATTTTACAAAAGGAAATGAATAACTTAAACATATGAAAAGATGCTCAGTCTTATTTATACGAGAAATACAAGTTAAAGCTACTAAGAAATATTATTTCCTACCTATCAGATTGACAAAAATATAAAACTTTGATAATATATTCTTTGGGCAAGGTTTTGAAAACAAGGTAGTTACATATTACCAAGTGTACATTGATACAATTTACACTGAGAGCAGTTTGACAATATATATCATAATTACAAGTGCACATACCTTTGACCCAGAAATTCCACTTCAGAAATGTATCTTACAATAATACATGTGAATATTTGTCAAATAATGCATGTCCGAGAATGTTCATTGCTGCATTATTTGGAAAGATTGGAAAGGACCTAAATGTGCATCAATAGGAACTTGCTAAATATAATACAGTATATTTATACACTGGAAACCTATGCATCTCTTAAAAGGAGATCTCTATGAACTGATATGAAATGAAAAGAGATACATTATTGGGTGAGGGAATGCAGAAAAATGAGTATTATAGTTCCTTTTGTGTTTGAAAAGCTATATATATATATAGTGTGTGTATATATATATATATATGTTTAAATAATAAAAATCTTTTAAAATATATATAAGAAACCCATAATACAAGTTGCCTCCAGGGAGAAAAATCTGGAAGAATCTGGCTAGGAGAGAAATAGATGAGGCTTACTCTTAAAATTCACACCTCTGTACATGTTTTTAATATTGCAAAATGTCCATATATTATCTATTCAAATTAATTATTTAACTAGTTTTATATGAAATAGAAGGAAAAGGAAAGTCTCATGCAATACAAGTTATAAAAGTTATAGTTTATAATCTCCATTTATACATGCCATCCAAGCCTAACACAAATGTTTGAAAATGATATTTAGACTTTCAATCTCAGGTGGCATTCCAGATAAAAGTCAAAAGATTTATATTAGGTAGCTCTATAGAAGACCAAATATTAAAACAATTTGTTAATAATTGAAACTTGAGATAAAGGATGATGTTTATTTCATTACATAGAAGCAATAGTTGCAGCTATCACAAAATAGGCTCAGTGTTGTTATATTTAAAGAAAATCAGTAAATTCCATGAGAGCCAATTCTTTGTCTTGTTACTGGCCATCCTCGGAGCCTGTGACAGGACCTAACACAGAATAGGGCCTCAACAAATATTTACAGAATAAATTAAAATATTAAATAGAATTATAACAACAACAACAAAAATGTAATGTTATAACGTACCATTGAAATTCACTGTAAATGGCTTTGCCTTAGTTAGAATTAATCCAAGTTTCTGCTGTTCTGACTTTTATGGTGTCTAGGGTCTCATGACTTTTTACCTGTCATATTTGCTGTACTGTAGGCTCCGAAAAACAAACTGTAAGATTTACAGTTTCTGGGGCAAATTTTCATGTTGTGGCACTTGCTCTCTTTTCACACACACACACTCACACTCTTCTCAATTTTACTGTTGTTAGGCTGCTCATTTTTCATACCAGCTGCTCCTCCCACCTGCTCCCCCAAAACATAATGTAAAGCCTCCATCTGATGCACAGAAGGGACACCAACGAAGATAAGGGTGAATTTCCGAGGATGGTTCTATTCTCGAGTGAGGCAGAGGGTGTTGAAGGAGCTCCAAAGCTAGGTAGCAGGCAGAGAATATGATTTCATTTCAGACACAAAAAGAGAAATGCTCTGGCATCCATCAAAAAGAAGAGGAAGTTTTGATCTTTGGGGAGGATTTTTCCTTTTGGCTGAAGTTCAAAATCCAAGTCCTTTCTTAGTATGAAGGCATTTATTAGGTGAAGACTTTAGTCTCTTCTCAGAAAGCCAGGAGAGTCCTGATAAGAAATCGTCCCTTAATTTCAGTAACTTGATTTTCAACTTGTGATGAGGTTTAATACAGACATTATATGCATATTTCTCATCACATAAATTGACTCAAAGAAACTGGGCACACTGAGGTCCTTAGAGAATATGATGAGAACGTACTTATTTTTTCTAGAGAACTTTCAAAAGTTGCCCATAGTAAAGTATATTTGTTAAGTTTCAAACTGAAGTATGGAACTGAAATGTAATTCATGTATTTTTTTTTAATTTTTAATTAAGATGAGTTACTGATATAAAATTATGGGATCTGCTTCTTGTTTTGCTTTCCTGGGAGTATAGCTTATTTTTGTTGAATTAAATTATTTTTATTTTAATTGCAACTCATCTGTTATGGGACTTTAAAGTAGAAGAGAAGAAAGAAGACCAGTCAAGTCAGTGACAATGGCAGGAGGAGCCATTGCTAAAAATGAAAGCAGAAACTGGGAGAAACCAGAGTAAGTACTGAGAACCAGAGGCAAAAGCTGTGGTAGAAAATCAGGTTGTCATGGAGTAAATAGTGTAAGCTTCTACAGAGCTGAAGCCTAGGGCCCAGCCAAATGAAGATAATAATATGAAATGAATTCTATTAAAAAGTGAAGTGGATATAAGCATCGAGATGTTTATTCAAGTGCAGCACCACCAAGTGGAAGAAAAAGGAACTACGATGGTATATCCAAGCCTGACTCTTGAGAGTTTTATTCATACATTATCCAATTAATATTAATGACATTCTCTGTGCAGAACCCTTCACTGAGTACTAGAGTGAACAAAACAAACATGGTCTCTAACCTCACAGAGCTTACATTATGGCAGGGTCATGGGGAAGATCAAATAAATAAGTACCTGATTAAAAAGCAAGCAAAAAAATTATTTAAGATGATAATAGTACAATAGAGGAAACAAGAAGGATGCTGAGAGGTAGAACAGGGGAGCGGACTTATTTTAGAAAGGGGCCAAGAAAGGCTGCCTGAAGTGACATTGAACTGAGGCGTGAAGGATGAGAAGAAGCCAGCCATGAAAAAAATGGAGGAAGAAATTTCTAGGCAAAGTTCCAGAGATAAGAAACACTGAACACTATTTAAAGAACTGCAAGAAAATCCATGTGACTGTAAACTGGTCCTCCTCCTGCAGGTACCCTCTCCATCACGGTTTATCCCTCAGCTCACAAGCAACCTGAAATCATAGCTGCCTGGAGTATCAAAATTATTTCTCTTCTTTCATTTCTCTTGAGAAAAACTGTCTAAATCATGACCTCAAGCTGGTGATAAAGAAAAAGGAAATTTTCTTCAAAAGTTGTTTTTTGTTTTGTTTTGTTTTAGTATAATGCTATACTTCAAATACTGAAAAACACCGGGAGGTTGTCTAATGAATGCATATGCATGTGTATGTGTCTATACAAAGGCTCACCCACCTAACTCAGAATTGCTGGCCCTGTTTACGAGGTTACCATGGCATCCATCTGCAGAGCACACAGCTCACTTACCATCTGGCTGGGTTTCCCTGGTAGGTCTCAGTGGGGAGAGGTCTCTTTAGGGAACTGCACAGCTAGAGAGAGTCAGCAGGCAGCCTAGAGCTGATGAGAGAACAAAAAGTGCAAGATTAAATTAATCGTGTGGTCTGAAGTCTACTCCTCCCTTGTATTCATTGGTTGTAATGCTAATATTTGGAGAATAAGTTATTTTATACATGAAAAATGTTTGAATCTTAGTCCACAAAATAGGAATATAAGAAATGTCACATTTCTTTCTTTCCTTTCTATAAACCTAAATAAAACTCAATCTGTCTCACCAGGAAATTCGATTTCATTCATTAAAGGTTTCTTTTCTTCCTACTCACTTCTACTTCGAACTCAAGGTCATGTAAAGGTCTCCATCCTGGGCTCATTTAGAGAGGTCAGAAATGACTTTTTTTTTTTTTTTTTTGAGGGCTCTGGAACAGCATCACCTAGATTTTCATCTTGATTCTGTCACTTAGTGGTGTGTGACATTGGTTGACTTAATCTTTCTGTTGATTAATGGAGATAAAGATAGTAACTTCCCTCATATGGTTATTGGATGGTCAGATGAGTTAATATATACAAGGTTCTTAGGATAATGTCTGGCCCTGAAGCATGCAGTAAATATTTATCACCATCATTGTTATCATTTTTACATGATGTGAAAGTTTCTGGGACTTTCCTCCAGTAACTGATTCACTCTGGTTATCAGAGATCCCACCATCCTAGCCCAAAAGGTTTCCTCAGATCCCAAGGCTCTGCTGCTTCCTGCTGAAAGCACCTAAGCTTCTGAAACGTTGTCCTCACCCAGGACAACACCCTGGAATGAGCCACAAGCCCCCACCAACGTTTCCGCTGTTCCCCAAGAATCTCTCTGCAAGCTCCTCCCCATTTTCTCTCTTATGATTCTTGAAAGACTTTTCTCCCTCTGAGAACACCAGCAAAAGGTCTTAAGTGGTTTTAGCCCTAACAACAATAAAACTAAGCTTCAGAAATGAGCAGAAACCTCAAGCAATTTTTGCTGCTTGAAAAAAAGGCTAGCTAGCAACTTGAGAAGCGGTCAGAGAAATGAGATAATACAGAAAGAATAAACAGGAATCTTCCTGCCACACTGATTCTGTAATGTTTGCTTGGGTGAATTAGATCCACTGTTTTTTTTTTCTCTTTTACTTTACAATGGTTACTTGACCTCCTTAAATCTCAGTTTCCTCATATAAAATCAGGATAATAACAGAACCTATCTCACAGGGATGATGTGTAGATTTACTGAAACATGTATACAGCTTGGCAAAATGCCCAGCACAGAGTCAGCCCTCAGCAAACACTAGTCCCCTCCTTCTACTTTCCCTTTTCTGTAAAGAGACCACCACCTGTCTTTCTTTCTGACTCAAAAGTCTCATGAAAAATTGCTCCTTTGAGCTTAAGCAAAGGTGTGGTCTCAAGAAGACAACAATTAAATGTAATTCGGTTACTGAGGAAGAAAGGGGGTTGAGGTTTTAACCTTTTCCGCAGAACACATTAGACTGGATTTGATTTTATTAAACAAATGGTTTGTCTACTATTTATCTTATTAGTCAGTTTTGAGGAAGTAGCAAGTATTGCCTAGGGACTCTAGAGCTTCAAACCTGAACATTTGTAAACTTAGAAGTGAGGGAAGGGGGAAGGTACAGTGGCCTCTAACCAAAGGATAAATATCAGGCCACAAGGGAAAGAAAATATACAGTTTTCTATATTCAGAATTCTGCCTGGAATGAGCCCTGTTCCTGCATGGGAAAACAAAGTAAAATAATGCAAATCATTAATAGTGTCAACAATTCAATAGATATTTGAATCCACTCTGCTCGAATATGTCAATAAAACTTGTAAGCAATACTTCTTGCCTTATGACAATTAACTATATCTTTCAATGACAGGATTTATCTAAAACTAGAGAGTTCAATTCAACCAGTGTCCATCATGCCCCTATTACATGCCTTCATGTTAAAAGTCCTTGCAGTGACAAGGAATCAATCTTCTCTCTACTAAGTCAACTCTGAAAGGTCCACTCTAAACGACCAAACAAGAGTTCAGGAATAATGTGCTATTCACATAACTTTGGTGATATTACACAGAATTCACTGTTTCTGTTCCACTTACAGCTGGTTTGAGACCGTTACATTGATGAGTGAGAAGATGGCTGATGAGGTCATGATGCTCAAAAGCCTAAAAGGCTCTTCAAAGGAAGAGCCAACGCTTTGATAACCCAAGCTCAGGCAGCAAAAGGGCTGTGGAAGCTTAGAGTACATAGAGAACTGAAGACAGGCATGAACTGAAGACTTCAAGAAACAGGTAACTGGTAACCTGTGTGATAACAAATGCTGAGGGAAAACCAGAGTCTTATTGACCATGAGGGTCTAGGTAGCAGAGCAGAGAAGGAGCAACTGTAAATGGTAGTGTTTAATTTTGGTTTCCATTTGTTTGTTGTCAGTATGTAGAAAAGCCATTGGTTTCTGTGTGCTGATCTTGTATTCTGTGACCTTACTGAACTCACTTATTAAGACCAAGAGTGGTTGGTTGGTTGGTTTTAGATTTCTTGGGATTGTCTACGTGGACAATCACATCATCTGCAGTTAAAGATGGTTTTATTTCTCCTTACAAAGTCTGCATGTATTTTATTTCTTTTTCTAGCCTTATTTCACTGACTAGGACTTCAGACACCATATTACTAAGAATAGTGAGAGTAGACATCTTTAACTTGTTTCTGATCCTAGAGGGAAAGTATTTTGTCGTTCACCATTAAGTCTGATGATAGCTATAGGTTTTTGTTGATGCTCTTTTTGGGTTAATGAAGTTCTGTATTTCTCGTATACTGAGAGTTTTATCATGAATGAGTGCTGAATTTTGCCAAATGCTTTTTCTGTAAATTGGTATAGTCGTGTGATTTTTCTTCTTTAGTCAGTTGATATCGTTTCTTACATTGATTGAGTTTCAAATGTTGAACCAACCTTGTGTATCTGGAAAAAAATTCTACTTGATTGTAACATATTGTTCCTTTTATACATGGTTGTATTTAATTTGCTAACATTTTGTTGAAGATTTTTAAACTTAAGTTCATGAGAGTTACTGGTCTGTAGTTGTTGTTTGGGGACATTTGTGTAGTTTTTGTTATCAGGGTAAAACTGGCCTCATAAAACGAATTGGGGCATGTTTCCTTCTCTACTATTTTCTGGAAGATATTGTATAAAATTTGTGTTAATTTTTTGAATGTCTGATAAAACTCTCCAATAAAGCCATCTCGCCATGGATATTTATTTATTTTTTAAGCATTTCGAAATAATAAAATCAATTTCTTTAATTGTATGTCTATTCAGGTTATCTGTTTCATCTTGGCTGAGTTTTTGGTAGATTGTTGAATTTATGAGTACAAAGTTGTTCACACTTGTCCCTTATTAGCCTTTTAATGATACAGGATCTATAATTATATTTCCATCATTAAAAATATTGACTTAGCCTAAAGTGTATTATTTTTAGAACTCTATAGGAGTGCATTTTTTCTATTTTCATTAACAATAATGACTTAGTTTAGTCAGCTTTAAAAATCCTCATTTCCTTCTTTCTCTAATTTCTATTTCTTATCAATATATGAAATTCCTTAGAATTCTGCCTTGGAAGATTTCTGGTGCAACTGTAGAAATGTTTATCATGAGATGTGTCCCTTGCCCTGTAATAACACCAAGAGGTGGGAGTCACTTATATATTCTTGCAAATATTTCAGAATTTTATTTTTATTTGGAGAAGGAAAATCAATTCAGATGTAAGATCTTGTGGGGACGACTCTGGTTTGTCTGAATATTTAACATATGCCTCCATTTAATATGTAGATTACAGTACATCTATGAAAAGAATCTAAACGAATTGCCAGTCAGTAATTACTAAAAATGTAGTTGAAGTCGTAGCATTAGTAGCCTGGAATTAATGTCTATTTCTTGATCAAGTCATTACAATTTAGTTAAATAAAATTTATTTCTTTAACGCAAAAAAAAAATTTGTGACGTGTTTCATCTCTATTTTTTTATCATTCTTACTAGAAGTTTATCAGTTTTATTGATTTTTCAAATAACCAGTTTTTTGCTTTATTAATTTTCTCTGTTTTATTTTGAATTCTACTTATTTCTGCTACCTTGATACCTGCTATCCATTCCTCTGCTTCCTTTGAGTTTATTTTTATCTTATCTTTCTGATTTATTGTGATAGGAACTTAGGATTATTAATTCGAGCTCTTTCCTCTTCTCTAATGTAAGCATTGAGTCCTCTCAGCACTGCTTTAGCTACATCCTACAGATTTTGATATACTATGCTTTTACTTTCATTCAGTTTTATGTATTTTTAAATTTCCTCTGAGATTTTCTCTTGACCCATGTATTATTTAGAAGTATATTGTTTCATTTCTAAGTGCTTGGAGATATTCTTGTTGTCCTTCTGTTAGTGATCTCTAACATTATATTATGGTCAGAAAACATATTCTATGTGATTTCAATTCTTTAAATTGCTTAACATTTATTTTATGGTCCAGGATATGGTCTATGGTCTATCTATAGTGCTTGAAAAGAATGTATAATCTGTTTTTGTTGAATGGGGTGTTCGGTAAATGTCAACTGGATCTTCTTGTTTGATGGTATTGTTCAGTTCTATACCCTTGATAACATCCTGTCTAGTACTTGCATTAGTTGTTGAGAGTGTGATGTTGGTGTCCCCAATTATAAGCAATCTATGTTTTAACAAGTCCTCCAAGTGTTTCTGAGAACCACTGGCCCAGAGGAGAGTAACTCAATAAAGTTAGCTGAGGTGAATAAAACGTCACTATTTTATTAAATATAAATTAGACATTTTTAATGAACTTGATACTGTTTTTCAGTGAGTACAAAAAATTGTTACATGTTAGAAAGGTGGGATACAAAGTAAACTCTCACCCTAATTATTTTTCCATGTATAATTAAAGTAAGCAATTAGTTGTGCCACAACTACCTCCATGGGGACAGGTTAACCACAGCAGTACTGCACATAGGAAGAGTATGCAGGAAACTCTGGAGTTTTAACCAAAGCTAAGATTTATTTTTAAAGCAAAATTTTAAACTGAAGTGAAATCAGCTTAACACATTAATTCATCATTTCTGATACTGGTCAGTTTATGTGTGCATTCACTTAATGCATATTTATTGATCTCCTCATATGATTGAAGAATGATATCAGGCACTAAAAATAGAGCAGAGAACAAGACATAGAGTTCATTATATACACAAGTAATTATTTTAATTATAATCATAATAGATATTAGCAAAAAAAAAAAATACTAAGATAGCACATAATAGTAGACCTAGTCTGGTCCAAGGAGATAAGAGAAGTTTTCCTGATAACCTGAAGAGTATTCTGACATTTAAAGGATGAGTTAGCCTTGGCCTAATTAAAAGGAAGGAAATGAGCTTAAAAAATCAAGGAAACTCAATTTACCAAAAACTAAAACAGATATTTTGGCCTTATACTGGAGGTAGAAGTAAAGACACACTAGCAATAAAATCCAGGGTGATGATAGGGACTAAAGTAAGTAGCCATAGACCTGAAGTGATCTGTGTAGAGATCACAGCTTCTAGCCAATTCAAGTGCACCTCAACAAGTCAGGGAGACTGAGATTCTATGAAATCACAGTAGCTTCCTTTTTTACCAAACCCTACTATGCTCTGGGAACAATACCAGGAACCTTCTGAACATTTACTCCTGTAATTTCTTGGATCTGCATCAACATAGTTTTGTTTTACTAGGATTAAGGCCATGTGAGGCCAAATATATTTAAAAGGTGAATGAGAAACAATCAAATTCTACATTTGGAGATCCTTTATTAACCCCTGGGCATTGGGGAGGATAAGAAAATAACCCAGAGATAGGAAAGAAAATTAAAATTTGTCAAGTGCAAGATAAAAATAAACATATGTACCAGGCACTAAACTGAGAACCGTCTATCTCTTCTAAGCTTCACAATAACCCTAGAAAATGAGCTTTAATTTTCTCATTTTAAGATGTAGAAAGCAAGACTCAGAAAAGCGAAGTAACTTTCTCATGGCAAAAGTTGATAAATAGCCAAGTCAAAGCTGAATCCAGGGTCTTGTGTGAAAAGCTGGGCCAATTTGCACTTGGAGCTGCTTCCTTGAGAGCTGTGCTCCATCCCAGGGACACTTGTCTCATTTTTCTTTTATTCTCATTGCTTCTTTTCCTTGACATCCTAGTCAGCCCCGAGGTTTATTCTAATCCTCCCACCCCCATCCCTGCCTCTCTCTGGCTCTCCTTATTATCTCCACTAAACTCCTTCTGGAATACTCAATAACCAAAGCAAAAATTCCCCTTCAATCTGAAAAACCTGAAAGGCTACTTAATAAGTCTAATGTCAAGAATTCATAATGCCAGGGAAGTCCAAATCCATTATTTTACCTTCCTTTCTTTATCATAGTGATGCAGACAGAATTTTAGGACTTGGAGTCTACAGGAAACACTTTTAGCTCTGCTACTGATATATTACTCTGTTTCAAGATCTTATTGCTATTGTATTGGTATGATTTTATTTGGATTTTAATATGACTTTGGGGGAATGTGAGGTCTGTAAAATATATTTATGTAACTGCAATAAAAGAATTGAGATGACTGTGAAGGGAACAAACGAGAACAAAACACCGAAAGATTCTGGGAATTACTGTGGATATTCTATTTCTCTTATCTAGTATGGAATTCATATAGGAACAATTTCCTAAAGTACACAGATAAAAATTGAAAAGCCACAATATAATTTCAATGGGGAATAAGATTGTGTGTTATGGGATTTTTTTCTTTTCTGGACAAATAAGATATATATATGCTCCAGAAAACTATGTTTTTCAGGTTCTAGTACACACATTAATAGTGACTTTAGATTCTAATCAGTTGTGAAACATACAACCATAATTCATCTAGGTTGCAAAGGGAACCATCAGGTAGAATTAATGTAAAAACATGTGAATATCATTTTCAAGATGAATAGTTTAGTATGATAAAAAAAAACAACTGAAATTCTGTGAAGCTTGTGTATTTTTTTTTTCATCTCTAGAACAAAGCACCAATCAACATTAGTTTAAAATTGCTGGATTTTAAATGTTGTTTCAAAGAATTTTTTTTTTTTAAATTCTTCAGATGAACAAATATTATACAAACATTAGCACTAGGTTGGTCACTGCCCAGGCAAGCAGAGAATCCTGGAGGGTTTGAGTAAAAGGAATAGAACGCCAGCCACACTTACTCAGGTAGCTGCTTTGCAATGCTAGCAGAGCTTTATATTGTTGAGAAGTAGAGTGAAGTGTCTGGTTTCCTATGTAGCATATAGTTTTGAATCTCTACATTGGACTTAGGGCATAGATTTGTATCCTTAGACAGAAAAAGCTGCCAACAGAAATATTAGCCTGACTCCTAAGCAGCCTAAATTTAAAAGCTCACTCAGTGAAAATGAACAGGTTAGGGAATATCCTCTATTCCTGGATTAGAAAAACCACAGGAGAAAGGCTATGCACTGCTCTTAGAAAAAACTCTAAGATTTGACCTCTTTTTCTCTGGTACCACCAACTTCAGGTAGATATTCAAATGGATGAACCAAAACTGAACAATTGATTCAGTTACTACCCTAGCCTCCTGAATGTGCATGTTTGCATATGTGTGTGTGCATGTGTGTCTGTTTTGATACTTAAGCAGAGAAGGACTCTTGTTACCCTTAATCAAGTAGCAGACATGCTCAAAGCCTGATCCTGATATACATAAACCGTGTCAGTACCCACTTCCTCCTACCAACTCTCAGATACGTTTATCTTGATAACCACCTCAATGTCCACACATGTATCCAATCAACATGGGAACAAATATGTAAAGCCAATGTGATTTAGCAAATATGTACTGACCACTTATATGCTATGAGCACACATGTCCTAGACATCGGCCCTGGAGATACAAAGATGAATAAAACACAAGCTATAACTTTAGGAGCTCATAATGAATCTAGGGCTTAAAATATTTCACCAGCTAAGGAATAAGGAAAGAAATAAGGTGGACACTTCAGGTGGCATAAACCACATGAGTCATGGAAGCAAGTCATGTAAGAGGAAAATGGTAAAGCACATAATAGTCAAGTTGGTCTTACTTTATCTATGAGCAATTAGGAGTCATTTAAAGGTTTTTATGGTTTTTGTTTAGGCAGAAGAAATGACAGCACCAGATCCATGTTTTAGAGATATAACTCTAGCAGCACTGCGGAAAAAGGATTGGTGTGGAGAGGTAAATGGGAAGCAGAGGGAGAAGTTAGAAGGCTATTTTCATAGTGAAGACATAATATAAAAGGGAATCACAGGTGGAAATTAGGCAATTTTTAAGAAACGTAATTTACAAAATCAATTCTAAAAGAGATAGAAAACCGAAAGAAAAATTAAGATAGAATAGAAAACATTGTCTAAGAGTCACGACTATTCCCGCATCAATGCGCACGCGCACGCACACCACCACCACCACCTCACCAACTCACCACCACCACCACCACCACACGCAAAACCACCGCCTACAAAACACCTTATTCAGATTATTTCATAGGCGAATTCAATCAAATTTTTAAAGACAATTCCAGTGCTACTTAAACTATTTTAGAGTATAGCCATAAGGTACATATAAATAAAACATTGCAGTAATACCTAAACCTGACCGAGATAGCACACAAAAAAATATAAAACTACAGATGAGCATTTCAAGAATGTCGAATGTAAATTACCTAATTAAAATATCAGCAAAGAGAATGCAGAATTATATTAAATGAACAAGCATAATTCTAGAAATAAAATGTATATATTTAGTCATATATATGTTTGCTATTAGGAAATTATCAACGATCATCTCCAAATATACTGCAAAGGCATTTAATAAAATTTGGCATCCACTTGTTTATGAATTTTATTAATGGCCTATTTTTCTACTGGGTTATAAGTCTTTTTTTATTAATTTGTAGAGTTCATATGGGAAAAATATTCATTTGTAGGAGTGCTTTATATATTCTAATGCAGTTCCTCTGCAGCAAATGTTTTTCTTTTTCCCCAGAGTGTGGTTTGTCTTTTAATTCTCTTTATGATTTCTTTTGAGGAACAGAGGATTTTAATTTCAGTCTAATCAAATATATTAATATTTTCCATTTTGTTTTTTATTATTTAATCTCAGCATCATTCTCTAAAACTTCTGAAAAACTTTTATGCTTCAACATTTGATCTTAATAAAATTAAGCTTTTAATAAAATATATGGACACTTCCTTAACATAATAAAATATAAACACCCAGTTCCAAAGCTAGTATTGTGCTTAATGAGGAAACACAAGAAGCATCTAATTAGAGGCAAAAACAAGACAAAGATGTCCTTCAACCCACCACTATTCAACATTTTGCTATACATATTAGCCAAAGCAATTAGAGAAGAGAAAGATAAATAAAGTATATATATTGGAAAGGAAGAGGTTAAATTACTTTGTATATGATGGAATCATATACCTTGAGAACCTAGGAGAATTCACTAAAAAGCTATCATGAATAAGAAAATTCATGAAAGTGACTAAATGCAAGATTAATATTCAGAAGTCAATAGTCCATTTACAAAACCAATAACAATTAGAAAGCCGAGCCATTTTACAATAAAAGCGTACTTTTTTTAAAAGTGCAAAATCTACATGATTAATTGTTTTAAATGCTATGAAGGCCTAAAAGAAGGCTTGAACAACTGGAAAGTTGTATTCTTTGACAGCAAGATTCAATATCATAAAGATGATATAACTGTAAATATAACAATCCTTCTAAAATATCAAAACAATTGTTTTAAACTAGATGGGCTGACTCTAAAGTTCAGATGAGAAATATACACAAAAATAGATAGGATAATTCTGAAAAAGAAGAAGAAAATGCGAAGGCTAGCCCTAAAGATATTAAAATGCACATATATAATAATATAAAAATAATTAAAAGTAAGATATTGAAGTATAACTAAGCAGACATAGCAACTGAACAGAAAAAAAATGCCAGAAAGAGGTCCAAACGTATGTAAGAATTTCTTATTTAATAAAGTCTTTATTTCAAATTGGCAGGGAAAAGATAGCACTGAAAACACTGGGGGAAATGGCCAACAGACGTGATGTCACCAGAAAGGCAAAATAGGAGACCCCAGCCTCTGTTCTCTGACAAAGACCAATAATTAGACAGATTTCCATGAATAAAAACAGCTCTGAGAGAGCTCTAGAGTCCACTTAAGAAACTTCATCAACACTGTGGAACCTGAGAATAGCCACACATTAAGGGAAGGAAGATGTCTCATATGTCTGCATCATCCCATCCCCACACTGGCATTCCTCAGCACTAAAAGAAAAACTCCGCAGCTAGAAAGAGTTCCCCTTGCTGGGCAAGATGAGCAGAATGAATCAGCTTCTCCAGCATTTCAAGGTACTGTACAAAAGTCCCACTTTGGTTTCACCCTACCCAGACCAGCAAAGCTGAGATGTATAGAGAAAGGAACAAGAAAGAAAAGCAGGCGATACCAATAGTATTCACACAGCAGAAACAATCACAATTCCCAGTGATATAATCTGCAGACAAACCCAGCAGCTTTTGCTATTGAAGCATGCTGCCAGCCTGATACTTGTCACTGGCCTCCACTGCTGTGCACGAACCAGGGGGAGATTATGCAGTCATGGGAGAGCAGGTCAACATCCAGGGTCACTGAACCTGTTTGTTGGCCTGGATCAGGACCTGTCTGCTGTCACTGGCCTGAAACATTGCATTCACCTATAGCTGTTCCCTCCAGCTATGTACCTGCATACCCGTGCCAGACCCCCATCATCAGCCTCCATTGCCATATGCTCGTGGTGAGACCCAGTAGCCGCAGGAATACATGCCAACATCAGTGTGCCTGAAGTTGACCCTGGTCCCTGCTACCTGCTCTGGCCTCCACCACTACATGTGTGTCTGCAGCCAGCCCCTGCCACTACACAGATAACTGTAGCTGGCCCCTGCAACCAAGTAGGCGCACACCACTGGCTCTAGCCACCACTGCGGCCTCGACCTTAGGTGCTGGACCTGGAGGCAATACCGAGGACCCCCATAGCTCTTGCAGCCACTGCAAACCATCTTTAAAGACCACACAGTTATGGATGCTATGGACCCCAGCAGTCTGAGTCAAAAAGATATCACATCCCCTCAGATCCAGTGCCACCACACATCCCTGCACCACTGGACCCAAGGTCACAGCATGCTCCAACATGCCCAACCTGCAGGTGAAAGTCTTCCCTTACCAAAGTCAGTCCATAAAGTCTAGAAGAGGTGATTGCTTCTTCAAGTATGCAAACACCTTGCCAAGGTTGCAGGGATCATAAAGAATCAGGGAAATATGACTTCACTAAAGCAATATGGAAACCTCTTGTAACTGGCCCCAAAGAAATGGAGATCTGGGAATTGCCTGACAAAGAATTCAAAATAATTATGTGAAAGATGCTCAGAGAGCTATAAGAGAACACAGATAAACAATTTAATGATACCAGGAAATGATACAAGAACAAAATGAAAAACAAATCAACAAAAAGATAGAAAACATTTTTAAAAATCAAACAAATTTTGGAGCTGAAAAATACAATGACTGAATTGAATAATTCAATAGAGAGCTTCAAAAGCCAACTTGATCAAGCAGAAGAAAAAATTGGTGAGTTCAAAAACAGATCCATTGAAATTATCAATCAGAGGAGCAGAAAGAATACAACAAAAAGGAATGAAGAAAGTCTATGAGATTCATGGGGCAACATTAAAAGAAACAAAGAATTAATCACTGAAGTCCCAAAAGGAAAAGAAGAAAAGGAAAGAAAACTTATTTAAAGAAATAATGGCTGGGAACTTTCCAAACCTGGGAAGAAATTTGGACATCTAAGTTTACGAAGCTCATAAGTTACCATGAAATTTAAATCCAAAACAATGTTTCCCAAGACATAATAAAAATGTCTAAAATCAAAGACAAAGAGAAAATTTTTAAAGCAGCAAAAGGGGAAAAATTCTCTTACACAGGAAACCCCCATAAAACTCTCAGCAGAGACATTGCACGCAAGAGATATGAGATGAAATAGTTAAATTGCTGAAAGTTATAAACTGCCAACCAAGAGAATACTACAGAACTTGAGGGAGTTCTTTGCCATTGGACCTACCTTACAAGAAATGCTGAAAGAGTTCTTTAAACTGTAATGACAGGGCACTAGTTTGTTTGTTTTTGTTTTTTGCCTCACCACAGAAACTTTAATAGGTAAACATATCTTATAATGTTATAGTTGGGGAGAATACAAAGAGATGGTTGTCAGCTGAAAATATGTGAAAATATACAACACACTGGTAAAGGTAGGTATAGCTTTATATACCTATATAGTCAGATTCAGAATATTTTAATACTGTAACATGGCAATGTGTTAATTACTCAGCTCTAGTACAAAGGTTAAAGGACAAAAGAATTAAAAATATCTATAGCTATAATAATTTGTTAATGAGTATACGATATTAAAAGATGTAAATTATAACATCAAAGACACAAAAGGGAAGAGTAAAAGTATAATTTTTGTGCAATCAGAGTTAAATAATTATCAATATAAAATAGACTGTTATATCTATAAAATGTTTTACATAAGCTTTATGGTAACCAGAATGCAAAAATCTACAGTAGACTCACAGATGATAAAGAGAAAAAAATTAAAGCATGTCATTATGGAAAATTATCAGTTCACAAAGGAAGGCAGCAAGAGACAAAGAAATAAGAAAATTACAAAACATCTAGAAAACAATAATATGGCATTAGCAAGTTCTTTCCTATCAATAATTACTCTAAATGTAAATGGAATTAATTCTCCAATCAAAAGACACAGAGCAGCTAGACAGATTAAAAAAAAAAAATAAGACGCAACTCTATGCTGCCTACAAGAGACTCACTTCAGCTTTAAGAATGCACACAACCCTTAAAACTTAATTTTAAAAAAAAGAAAGACAAGAAAAAGAATGCACACAGTCTCAAACTGAAAGGATGGAAACACATTTCACACAAGTGGAAACCAGAAACAAGCAAGAGTAACTATACTTATATCAGACAAAGTGGACTTTAAGCCAAAATGATAAAAAGGCAAAGTAAGTCAAATAATGATAAAGCAGTCAATTCATCAAAAGATAAAACAATCATAAATATATATGCACCCAACATTGGAAAAACAAAACATATTAAACAAATACAGAACTGGAGGGACAAAACAAAAAACAAACAAACAAAAAAACCAATAATGGTAAGGAATTTCAATACCATCACTTTCAAAACTATATAGATCATCCAGACAGAAAATAAATACAGAAATGTTTGACTTGAACCATGCTGTAGACCAAGTAGACCTTAAAAGACACATAAAGAAAGTCTTCCCAAGGCAACATAATTCACATTCTTCTCAAGTGCACACAGAACATTCTCCAGTGTAGAACGCATGATAGTTAACAAAACATCTAAAAAAAAAAAAAAGTCTTAGTAAATTTAAGAAGACAGAAATCATGCTAAGTATCTTTTCTTGCCACAATGGCATGAAACTAGAAATTGGTAACAAGAAGAATGCTGGAAAAAATCACAAATGTGTGACAACTAAACAGCATAATCCTAAACAAAAATGGATCAAAGAAGAACTCAAAACGGAAATCAAAAAATATCTTGAAACAAATGAAAAGAGAAACACAACATACTAAAACCAATGAAATGATGCAAAAACAGTTCCGAGAGGAACTGTTACAATAAATGTGTGCATTAAGAAAAAAAGAGAGAGAAAGATCTCAATTAGACAACTTGACACCTGAAGGAACTAGAAAAAGAACAAACTGAGCCCAAAGTTAACAGAAGGCACGAAATAACAAAGATTAGAGCCAAAATAAATGAAATAGAAACCAGAAAAACAATAGAAAAGATCCATGAAACTGAGCTGGTTTTTTGAAAAGGTAAACAAAATTAACAAATCTTGACTAAGAGAGAGAAGACTCAAATAAAATCAGGAGTGAAAGAGGTGACATTATGATGGATACCACAGAAACACAAAAATTATACATAGAGTTTTAAGAAACTACTATGAACAATTGTACACCAACAAATTGGATAATCTAGAAGAAATAGAAGAATTCCTAGAAACATACAACCTACCAACTAAATCATGAAGAAAGAGAAAATATGAAGAGGTCAATAACAAGTAAGGAGATTAAATAAGTAATCAGAAATCTCCCAAGAAAGACAAGTCATGGACCAGATTGCTTCACTGGTGAATTCTACCCAAAGTTTAAAGAAGAGTTAATACCAGTCTTTCTCAAACTCTGCCAAAAAAAAACTGAAGAAAATACTACCAAAGTTGTTTCATAAGGCCAGTGTTACCCTAACAACAATGCCAGATAAGGAGACTACAAAAAAAAAAACTACAGACCAATATCCTTGATGAATATAGATGGAAAATTTCTCAACAAAATATTAGCAAACCAAATTCAACAATACATTAAAAGGAGCATACAGCATGATCAAGTGAGATTTATCCCTGAGATGCAAGAATGGTTTGATATATGCAAATCATTAAATGTGATACACTACATTGATAGAATGAAATATAAATATCATATGATCATCTCAGTAAATGTAGAAAAAGCATTTGACAAACTATAGCATCTTTTTATCATAAAAACAGTCAACAAATCGGGTATAGAAGAAACATATTTCAACATAACAAAGGCCATATATGACACTCTCCCAGCTAACATCATACTCAACAGTAAAAGGCTAAAAGTTTTTCCTTTAAATAAATAAGACAACAGTACCTATTATTACCACTCCTTTTTTGTCATAGTGATGGATGTTCTTAACCAGAGAAATTAGGCAAGAAAAAATAAATAAATAAAAGATCTCAGAATTGTAAAAGAAGACATAAAGTTGTTTGGCAGGGTTTTTTTGTTTTGTTTTGTTTTTGACAGATGACATGATTTTATATATAGAAAATCCTAAAGACTACCAAAAAATAAAAAGTTAGATCAAATCAACGAATTCAGAAAAGTTGCAGTATATAAAATTAACATAGTTTTTCAGTAGTATAATTTGTACACAAACAACAAATTATCTGAAAAATAAATTTAAAAGATCTCATTTACAATAGCATCAACAATAAAATACTTAAGAATAAACTTAACCAAGGAGGTGAAAGATTCGTACACTGAAAACTAGAACACTCTGATGAAAGAAATTGAAGAAGACATAAACAAATGGAAAAATAAGAATATATTTTTGTAAATTGAAAGAATCAATATTGTTAAAATATGTATGGTACCACCAAAATAAAGACTCCTCCAATAGCCAAATCAATCCTGAGAAAGTGAACAAAGCTGGAGGCATCATACTTGCTGATTTCAAACTATACTGCAAAGCTATAGTAATCAAAACAGTATGGTAGCAACATAAAAATAGATACATAGACTAATGAAAAAGAATTGAGAGCCCATAAATAAGCCCCTAAATGAACAGTCAACTAATATTTGACAAGGAAGCCAAGAATCCTCAGTGGAAAAAGGATAGTCTCTTCAATAAATGGTACTAGGAAAATTGGATATTCATATGCAAAAGAATGAAATTAGACCGCTATCTTATACCACTCATAAAAATTAACTCTAAATGGATTAAAGAATTAAATGAATTAAAGAACTGAAACAATAAAACTAGAAGAAAACTTGGGGAAAAATGTCCTTGACGTTGGTCTTAGCAATGATTTTTTTTGATATGACACTTAAAGCACAAGCAACAAAAGCAAAACTGAACAAGTAGAGTAAATCAAACTAAAAAGCTTCTTCACAGCAAAAGAAACCATAGGAAAATGTAAAAGCAAATAATCCAATTTAAAAATGGGAAAAGAACTGAATGGACATTTTTTCAAAGATGACGTGCAGATGGCCAACAGGTACATGAAAAGATGCTCAACATTACTAATTATCAGGGAAATGCAAATCAAAATTTAACTAAAAAAACAAATCAAATGTATAAAAATATATTTTGCATAAAATATATAAATTAAAATTTAAAATGTATAAGAAATGTCAAAATGAGGAAAACCTTTTTAAGTATAACTATAACCCAGAGCTAATTTTTAAAATGACTAAAAGATTCAAGTGCATAAAAATAAAAAACTTCTTCTTAAGGGGAAAAAAAAAAAACCACTATAAATAAGACCAAAGTAAAAGGTTTGCAACAACTAAAATCAGACAAAGGGCTAATTTTCTTATTTAAGGCTAATTTTCTTATTTAAAACATCAACAACCAGAAGAAAAATATGGGCAAAGAAAAAACATAAAGAATTTTTTTTTAAAAATTAATACAAATAATTCTTAAATATATTTGTCGAATGCAAAATATCACACATTATGCTTTAAGAAGATATTAAATTAAAATTACATTGGAGAGCTTCAAAATACACGAAGCAAAAACTAACAGAACTAAAAAGAGAGACAAATCTACAATTTGTAAATAGAGATGTAAACACACCTTTTGCAATAATTGCTAGAACACTACACAGAAGACTGGTAAAGATATAGAAGTCTTGAACAACACTATCAACCAGTGTGCATTAATTGATGTTTATAAACCACTATACTGAAAACCAGCAGAATAGACACTCTTTTCAAGTGCGCTTGGAATATTCACCAAAATATATCATATATTGGGCCACAGAACAAGTCTCAAAAAATTTTTATGGAAATTATACACATTTTCTGACCAAAAATGCATTAAATTAAAAATCAAAATCAGATATTTGGGGAAAATCCCTAAATACTTGGAAATTAAACAACACACTTATAAATCACCAAAGGGCCAAAGAAGAAATCACAAAGGGAATTAGAAAACATACTTAACATAATAAAAATAAAACTATAATTTATCAAAATTTGTGGCAGGTAGCTAAAGTAGTGCTTAGAAGGAAAATTATAGGTATTTTAAATGCTTATATCATAAAAAGGAAAGTACAAAAGCCTAAAATTATTATCTAAGTGTCCATCTTAAGATGCTAGAAAAGGAAGAGCATATTAAGCTGAAAGTAGATGGAAGAAAATAATAAAAATAAAAATAGTAATCATAGTGTAGAAAAGAGGAAAACAATAGAAAAAATCAATATTCCCAAAATTTGACTCTCCAGAAAAAAATAATAAAAATTAATAAATTTCT
Source organism: Pteropus medius (assembly GCF_902729225.1). NCBI lineage: Eukaryota > Metazoa > Chordata > Mammalia > Chiroptera > Pteropodidae > Pteropus > Pteropus medius. The sequence goes on along the minus strand of NW_024346667.1, from coordinate 8,031,823 downwards.
GGTTAAACTGTTCAAAAAAAGAGAGAAAACACAAATTACCAATATCAAAAATTAAATGTTCTACAGACATTAAACAAATAATAAGGGAATATTGCTAACAACTTGGGCCAAAAAATTCAACAACTTCAATGAGATGGAGAAATTCTTTGAAGGTTACAAACTACTAAAGCTCACTGGTATATCAAAGCTTAGTGGCCTAGATTATTTCACTAATTTTATGAAACAGTTAAGGCAGAAATGATACCAATTCTCTACAAACTCTTCCAGAATGTGGAAGAATACAGTCAGCACCCGATGTCTCTGAATAGAAAGTGTGCCTCCAGCTTCCCACTGTTTCAGAAAGCGGCTCTCATACTCTTATGAAAGCTAACAGATCGAACTGCCAGTGAACATAGATTAAGTGAAAAGAAAGAATAGAAAATACTTACAAATATCCTCTGCCTATTTTGCCTTATACAGTTTGAAATCACCACTTCCAAACAGCTTCTTCACTGTGTGCTTCGATAAATGTTTTTTAAGGTACCTCATTTGAGATTCTGACCTCAGGTGACCTACCATCCCAGCTCCAGGGGACTTTCCCTGTCATATAACTGAAAAGTCCTGCATCCTGGAATACTTCTCAGTCCCAGGAAAACCAAAATAATGGCCACCCTTACTGACCCTAAACTGCATTGCTCTGTAAACCCAAACTTTACTCTAAGCTCTCAAAGAAATTCTGCTTCTTTCACTTTGCTTCTTCCTTCACTCCTACAATTTCCAATCAAAAGAGAATTTAATTTTAAGGAATAAAATATGGGCATGATGATATCATTCTTATCCTTGTTTTACAACTCCAGCCCCTTTTGTTTTCAAATACTATTTAACATAAATTTAAAAACAAAGGAAAAAATCTATGAGGGCGATTTTTACATCACAAAACTTAGAATTCAAAGAATTTTTTTTCCTGTGAATTTAAGAAATTTAACAAAAGGCATCAGGAAGATTGTAATTACAAGGTAATTGCATTCCGTTGCATTCAGCCCTGAAGGTATGGCTGTATTTACCTGTCATTTACACCAGATGGCAGACATGAGTACTATGTCTTTGCTTCTGCCTTGGTAAGATTCTGAATTGAGTTAGGTTTTTCTCAGTTCAAAGTCATAAATCAGAAATGTCCTTAGAGTGACCTATGGATGTAAATTACCAGAATTTATCATCTGCTGTTACATATGTGGGATCTTTCCTGATGTCCTGCCTCAGAGAGTCATTTATTAAGTGTGTTCAAAAGGAACTTTTTCCTTTGAGGCCCCACAATGTGGTCACTGCAGTAGAAAGCCTGTTTCCCATACTTAATGGCATACTACTCTCTGGGTAAGGAACAGAGATGAAGAACACTTGAGAGATATGAGAAGGAGCAAAAGGAAGGGGCTGGATAATACTTTCCATGTCTTAACATCTGTTACAATCTCTACAACAAATATATAAATTGAAAGACACAAAAAATACAGCATCTTAAAAACTTCCAATCTCTCTTGACTTTCTAAGTCATCAGCTTTGAGTAATATTGATCTTTACCTGTTCTTGGAACAAATTTATAAGGTTGCTCCTTTCTAGTTGTTATATTATAGAGCTATAGTGTTATATTATGCGGCTGTAGCATAATTTTTTCACATTACCCCGAGAAATGCAAAGAAAAGATAGCTTTTTTATTTTTCTATTATCTTGCTAATCTAGCTTACCAACCTTTCACCCTCCTTATGGGCAAAGGAAAACTTTAAATTTGCTGAGAAATAATACCTAGTCACTTCTTATTAAGCAATCTGCTTTCAGTTTGCAATAGTTCTCAGGTTAAACTCAGTCTTTTAGAATTCTCCCCCTCCCTCCCCTTCTTTCTCCTCCCCAACGTGGCATCATGGGATGGGATAAAGAAAACATCACCCTTCAAGACCTTGGAGTGTGACAAGAGAAAAATTCTGAGATGTCCTAAATTAAATGACAGCAGCCCAGAGAGTGAGAGAAAAAAAAAGACAAGGATAATTAGCCAGTTAACAGCTGTGGGCCAACTAACAAAAGGCTAAATGCATGTTGGAGCTCTGAATCAACTTCTGGGTGGCTCTCTAGAGAAATAACTGACCACCAGACCACTGCATCATGCTTATGCATGAACTTTCAGAATTGTTACCCCAAACAAATCAAAGCTAGTAAATATTTCTTCCTCATGGATTGCGCATCTATCTTAGAACTGCCCCCGCTTCACCTTTCCCCACTGCTCTTATCCATAGCCAATGTAAATGCTTTCAAAACAGCTTAAAGTATACGAGAGTGCATCAACTTCAGGATGGCAGATGTGTTGTCTTTCCCATCTAGCCCTGCTGTTGGTGGTTTAGACTCCACGCCCCAGGACCTGATCCTTTTTCTGGCTAGCATATGTCTCAATAAACCCTATCTTTCAGGAAAGCTTTCAACTGTGAAAGTTTTTGTTTAACAGATGTTCCCCTAGTCCTTGCTGGCCTCGAAGATAAGGGTGTGTTTTATGCACCTGGTTGAACTCACCCTGCTGACATCCAAAGCTGACATTCATGCTCCCTCCATTCCCTTGGGGGTTCAGCAACCCTCTCTCCTGAGTTAGCAACACCAGCCCCCAGCTCTTTTCTCAGCTGAACATCCTTCCTGAGATGGTGCTTTGATTCCCAGGCCAAATAGTCCACTCTGCAGTCTTTGGTTCAAGATGCCCTCACCCCCATTGCAGCTACATTCCTGGTAAGATTACCAGCCATCCTCGCCCTCTACAGGATAAGCCAGGACATCCAGATGCTGTCCACTCATATCAGAGGTAAGGGAGTCTCTAAGAAGCCAAAGTCAGGTTCTTCCTCTGCCTAACCAAGTCATGCCCTGAATTTTACCAGGTTGTAGCTGCTCTTGAGGTACCAAAATGGGAAAAAAGCCAAGGACCCCACTGAACTTGACTTCAACTTCTGTAGTATTCTCTCTCTCTCTCTCTCTCTCTCTCTCTCTCTCTCTCTCCCTCCTCCTCCTCCTTCTTCCTCCCTCCCTCCTCCCTCCTTCTTTCTCAGGTTTTAGAAGGACTCAGAGAACTCATGCCACATCCTGGATGTTTGACTGCTTCCCTGACTCCCTCCTCCTTGCCTCTTGTCATTGTCCAGCTGCCACATATGAAAGGACAAGCTTACACCTCCTTGTCTCCCTGCCTTGGACTTTTCAGTATCGTTTCCAATTCTGGGGTCCATTAAACCTCACTGCTTGGCCATTAGGTGTAATTCTAACTTTAGAGCTACTTTTTTCTAAAAGTCCTGAGTCTTGGTATATAACAGTTAGGTCTTTGGAATTTAGAAATCTCATCTCTCTGTCCAAAAACCCGTACTTTCAAGACCTTTGCCCCCTGACCTAAGGTAGTAAAAAATTGTAGTGTTACCTCGTGGTTCTATCTGATATCACTTTTCTTTCCTTGGAGCACTAAACCTCATAGTTTAGCCTACCCTCTTGGTTGAGGTTAAAAGGGAATAATATTTAGAAATAAATATTAATCATTTTTCAAATATTATCACTGAAATAGAGGCTAAGAACTCCATGTGCAAAGTGTTTAAAATAGGACTTGGCTCATAAGCACAGCTATTACTGTGACCATGGAGGTGATCTATACTCTGGCGGTGCCCTGGTAACACGTGATTCTCTGTTCTTTTCTCTAACACAGAAATAATTCCATCACAATGAGATTTAGAAGAAGTAAGATGCATATTTTAGAAATAAATAGGCCACTCTAAGGAAGGCTGTTGCCCTGTGGAATTTGGGAGGTGAAAAGATAAAAAATAGAGTATGCTCCAAGAAAGGAGTGTGTTTTCAGCAAAGAAGGCTGTAACGATGCAGAAGTGGGAAGGTCTGTATTATATTAGAGCCACAATGGGTAGTTACAAAGGTGGTCCTAGATGATTGGCACGTGAGGTCACTTTGATCGACATTTAGCTGTCATATAGCTCCCTGCCTAGTGCGCATGTGCTTAACCAGAATTCAGTCTGTTATAATTAAATTCATGAATTTCCAGGCATAGGCATGATATTATAATGATGGTATAATGAGGTTGAGGTTATGGGCAGGTTAGGGTAGTACTTTCTGCACATATATTTGTGGTCTGTTTAGCCAGGAGTTTTTATGGCCTTTGTGCTATAGGATTTGGGTTAATTTATAACATTAAAGGGGGTAGTGTTTCTGGGAGGTCTTTAAGGAAGGTCTTCAAGGGAGATTTCTATGGTTACAGAGCTGGGCTTTCACTCAAGTCACTCATGCCTGCCTGACTACCTAACATCATCATTATCAATATTATTACTGAATGTAAAGTAAAAATAGACCTGTATGCCAGAAATATAGAAACAAAGCAAATTATTATGGTGGGATCAATTATTATAAAAGCGTACTACTATGACACAAAATACATTTGAATTTCTATGTTTAAAAATGTTAAAGATATAGGAGGTAAGAGAAAAACTTAAACATAAAATCAGAATATACTTTGTGTTGGGTTTATGAAAGAAGGTTGAGTGCCCGACTTAACATCTAAAACAAGTAACCTCCTGTTTTTCATGTTTTATTTTAATTGGATGGTTAATAAATGTTGTACTTAAAAATTATACCAACACATTTTTCTCCCAAATCAACCTGAACAAAGTCAATTGCCTCACCTCAGAAAATAAGGGACAATATGGAACGTGAAGGATGTTAAAGTAGCTACAACTGGCAGCTAAACCAAAATCATTGTAAAAGAAAATTCTCGATAGAAAATCATTGGCTCCTCATGGTGGAGCCATTTTGGTGGGAAGAACAAAGAGGAGCTACACTGTTAATGATGGTTAATAGAAAGTTGCTTCAGCTACAAGTTTTATGGTCAAACTTTCAAGATGAAACATGCGCATTGTTTCTGTTTTCTCTCACTGTGACAGTGCTAGTGCTGGTCCATTAAGCAGACAGGCTCGTGTGTGAATCTGCTGGGTGAGGCAGTATTAACCTCTTTGACATTGGTTTTACTAACCCAGTGGCTCTTGTGTGTTCAGTTAATGTGGATTTCATGTTAATATTTTTAACCTTCCAAAGGACATGCTTATAGGTGCCATCTAACCTTTGAGAATAATTACACTCTTTGCTACAAAGTACCTACTATCCTAGAAAATCAATAGGACAATCCAAATGTATAAGATTAAAGTAAAAAATCAATATAGTAGGAGGAAAAAGTATAGTCTCCAGCCATTTAGATATTCCAAAGTTATATTATTTTAAAACACCATAACCATTTGGAGCCTACTTTTTCAAGTTTTGGATTTCATAAAAGCCCTCATGGTTTCATTGTTATGACATCTTTAGTCATCACTTAACAAACTGGAATGTCTCAAAGGATTTCTTGGAGCCACAAAGTATAAAACAGGATCAAGAACCATAGCAGTGGCCAGTAATTTATCACCTGCAGTACTCTCCCAGAAGCGTGGCCAGATGCCCTTGGAAGACAAAATACACAAGAAGTGCCATTTCCCACAGCCCATGACTCTTCACAGAAGATTCTAGTCAGGCTTGAATGCTTGCTGTGTTTCTAACTGTTACCTTCAAACAGTGGTTTTCAAGGTGTGCTCCACAGGGCCCAGACATTCTCCCACAGTGCCTCATCGGCCACTGTGAAGAGCCAGAAGGACTAGGTTTATGGATCAGGCTTCTAGTTATTCTGAGAAATGGGCTTTTCTGTTTTAAAAACATTTCTAAAGCCACTATCTAAAGCAAGTTTCTCCCCAGACTCTCCAAATTAGCGTGAACCAGGAGTGCATGTTTTGAAATTGGGGTATAAAAACGACTAGAACAGACCACATGTAAAATATATTAATACAGTTTATTTTGAAAATAAAAATTATAACTAGAATACACACAAGGTGCTTGGTGTAGTAATTCTTCATCCTGAACACACACTTGAATGACTGGAAAACAGAAAAGAAAACAAAAAGCCAAGGACCCAACCGAAAATTTTCCAATTTAATTGGTCTGGAATGGAGTCCAGGAATTAGTATTTTTTAAAGTTTCCCAGGTGATTCTAATGTGCAGTGGGGATCAATAACCACAGTATTACAAATACGCAGAGAAAGAGATAATACACATACATGCAGAGAGCAGAGTAGCAAAGGTAATTCATACTGAATCCTGCAGCTCCCAGATATGCAGAAGGTCCTCCAAGCACCGGCTTCACATGAAGCCCACTGAAGCAGCAGCTCTTATTCCTAAATGTTAATGGAAGCACTTTTTATCCCTGTGTCTCTGTCTGAATACATTATCATTCTCTTTGTCATAGTATTTTCAGAATTTAAAATCTTAAGACACCACAGTCTGGAATCTTTAGACTCCAATTCAATAGGTCTATACTACAGCCTAGAAATCTGTATATTCAAAACCACCCCAGGTGATGCTTATGATGTGGCTGGCAGGAAAAACCTGCTCTAGAATCAAAATTGCTGAAATAGTCTCTTAGTGCCAATCTTACAATTTTACCCAGTCTCAATCCATCACACACATCATTTCTAGAACAATCTTGTCATTTCCTAGATCCATGATGCCAATTCTATGCTGCCTAGAATAGCCTGCCTACATGGTCTTAAGTCAATTAATTAATTAGTTAGTTAATTAATTTATGTGTTTTTGTTTGAGCTCCATTTCCCACTGGGAGTACAGGAACTAGGACTGGAAATAGAGGGGATCTGTCTGGTCTTGAGTCCACAGAACATGGAGGTTAGGAAAACCCAAAAACAATAACAGAACCATGATAATGAAGGAACAAAGCCATATTCAGAAGTGAAGCAGGCAATATAACTGAAAAACCGATTTGAAGCGTCCTGGACTATGAGGCCTGCTTGTGGACCTACTGGGAAGAAGCCACAACAACAAACAGTAACAAGACATTTTTGTGTGCTTGCTGCTGAGTGCTTTACATATATTATCTTATTTAATCCACATAGTATATGAGGTACATACTACTGTTGACCCAGTTTACATAGGAGAAGACATAGATGTGAAAATAAGTAACTTGTCCAAATGACACATAATAGTGCAGTAATATAGCCCCAGGCCAGGCAGGCTTTGAACCACTGAGCAAAGAACCAGCAAGCAGGTTCGGAAAGGAATCTGAGGTCTTTTATCAAGTCCTCCTCTGCTTCCAAGGAACAAGTGACCTACAGAAATGCCTATACTTAGACTAGAATCTAGTGTCCCTGGGAGATGCCCTAGGTATCCTCTCATGCTTGTTCCTGAACCCATTTGTTGAGAATTCTTGTTTAATGTTGTTGATTTTTTTTTTTAAATCTGGTGAACAGAAGTGTGTGTTAACTGGATACAATTTACTTAAAAGTGACTATTGCCAAGCGTGAGATGTTTATTAGAATCATCTTCATCGCCTGACAATTACAAGGCCAGAATTCTGGTACCTAACTGAGATTCTACGTTCTGTTTCACATTAGTTTTTCATCACGATTCTGAGAAATGAAGCCATTCTCTTAGGTGTATATCTTACAGTAAGAGGTTCAAGCAAAATGATAATGAAAACCAAACCAAAACAAAACAAAAAACCTGCTGTCTATTTTTCCAAGGAATGTAAAAGGAAATCCTTTAAGAAATAGACCAAAATATAAGGCATAGAAGAAAACAAATGTATGGGAGCTGAACACTAAGATTTGCCTCATTGCAAGCTGAGTGACTCAGATTAATGACTCCCCTCTCTGAACTATGTTGCTTGATCCTTAAAGTATTTAGTATTACCTAAAACAAGGGTCAACAAACCATAACCACAGGCCAAGTCCAGCCCCCTTGGACTGTTTTTTTAAGGCCCTCCTTCCAAACAAGAGTAATTTTTTAAGAGGTTGTAAAAAACAAACAAACAAACAAACAACAACAACAACAACAAACAGAAGAAGAGGCAGAAGATTCAACAGAGATCCAAAGTGGCCTCTGAAACCTAGTACCTGTACTATCTTACCCTTTATAGAAAACCTTTACTAACCCTGAACTAAAACCGAGGTGATACTATCTTGCCCAGTTTATCATAAACAACAAAGCCAAGATGAGGTGCAGAATCTATATTTTAAAGCAGGCCTCTCACTAGCTAATTGATTAACTCCCAAGCAGCCTCACCACACTTTAAATTCAAATTTGTTCTTCAGCAAAATTCCAAATGCCCATGTGGTCCCTAACAAATGGGAGAAATCTCAAAGATTCATTCTGCGAAGGGCAGAGGTTGACTCCATGAAGAAACTATGTAAGTTATTGCCAAGCATGGTGTAGCACAGAAGTCTTAAAAAGACTTAAAGTCTTAAAAAAAGGAAAGAGAGAGGATGTGGAATCCATTGTCCTCCAAAATGTCACACAGAAGGATAAACAAATAAAACAATTTAAACCTTGTGTTATTTTGGAGGGGAGGGGTCAAGATGGGGTGAGCTGAACCCTCATTTGAACTTCCCCAGGCAGAGCAGCCACAAGAGCTCCTTGGAAGCCAGTTTAAAAACCACTGATGAGGAGAAAAGAAATGGACTTGGATTTTGAGGGTCTTCATAGAATTCCAGCTCAGCCAGGTACTACTCACGAACTTAAGCAAGTCTCATTCCCTCTTTAAACCAGTTCTCAGTTTTAAAAGGCGATCTATGTATCTTCTAGAATTGTTTTAGACTAGCATTAATGTGTATAAAATAATGTATATATGACCACAAAGAATATTCTTTGTACATGCATATATCATATTGATTATACATACCTTTATTTGTTCAAACTTTGAAATATGTATTTTATAGTTTTATATAATTTTATATAAATACAAATAATTTGTATACATTATATGTATTTCAAAATTTGAATGAAATGAAATTAGCTTACAATAACATGGTAAAAAGCATGATAGAAATGCTGTATAAGGAGGCAGCTCTATTATAAAGTCTGAAACAGTGCCTCTACCCACCTCCTCACACCTTCCAGTTCAGAGGTTCATACCAGCCACAGGGAAATTGGCTTCCATCCAAGAGGAGGGAGAAGAAAACAAAAACAATTCCACTGTAAAACAGAAAGGAAAATGAGTCTGACAGATTTATTCCTTTCTGCATTTCCTGTTGCTGCTTCTCAAGGCTGGCTTTCAAAAGCAAGACTTTGTCCCAAGAGAACCACCCCTACAGTGGGGCAGCCCTCTCTGAGAAAATTCTGCCTCTCCCTCTTCATTTCTCGATTTTTTTTTTTTTTTTCAATTCTGGAGCCAAAACAAGCCCCAGGTGTCCTTTGTATCCAATACTAACATGTAATAGTCTCTTTCCTCTGTTTGTATAAGACTTTAGAAAAGAAAGAGGTGAAAGACGTCTAAGTCCCAAGGATAGCGAAGGGAACCCAGAAGTACTCCCAGAGGGACGAAGTGAGCCACGTGATGTTTTCAGAACAAACAGAAATAATGACAGACTAACACTTTCAGAAAACTAGGACTGTTTTCATTCATGTGTCTGTTTAAAAATGTATGTTTTGTAAGTACATGTAAGTGATACCCCAAAGAGAGATTCAGGAGATTGGAGATAGGCACGCACATAAATGCAGACTCAAGCAAAGGATGAAATGATTCCGTGGGGGCGGAATGGTGAACTAATGTATATTACATGTCAAAATGTCTGCCAATTGGGTATGCTCTTATGAAGAATTAATGTTTCACTCACATTCAATACAGTTGACTTGCTCCAGCTGAAATGGACCTAGATAGCTATTTATTATCTGAATAGCTTTAACACAGTATTCTCTACCCTGCAGCTGAAGTTATTGAGTCTAACATGTGGTATTCATTAGTTGAAATCCTGGAGTGTAATTGTCTAGATTTTAGGCATAAAGCTTTGCAATAAAATTTTGCATTTAAAAAAAAACATTTATTTGGAATATATGTTCTGCCACCAACATAGTAGAAACAATGCCAGTTTTCTTTTCTTCTAGCCTAAAATCTACATTTCATATGCTTCTTGGTAGGCAATTACATTCAGAAAAATTAGAATCACTTTTGCAAATAAATTTTGAATAATATTTAGGATATCCTTCAGGAAAATTATTTAAGAAAAGAACTCAATCCCTCTTCAAGTATGAAATAGTAATTTCTATGCCTTAAGCATTTAATTCCCTCCCACTTTTTTCTTTCTCCTCCTCTTTCCGAATTCCCCACCTCACCCTCTTATGTGAGAATTATAATTATACAGGGAGAAAACAATGTTAAAAAGCTATAAAATAACTTGTTAAACTTTGTTAATTAGCAGAATATTTTATCTCTTTCTCATATAACTTAGGTTTTATAATGTTTTTATTTATTATTTATTTTCACAGTGATGAAATTATAATGTCAAGGGCCTAAGAGAAATCTAGAGACATTTTTAAGAGGGAGGTGTAAGGAACAGTTTTCTTTCTTCCCTAAGCACTTTTACTTCCAAAACAGAAAAGTTTTGGATTCTCAATTTTTTTATGACAAACAAAATATTTAAAATAGATCTTCAGTATTTAAAGACCTTATTTAACACTTTACTACCACCAATTCCACAACAATCTAAGGAAGATGTCATAGCAAATAACCTAGAGTTTCAAATCATGACACATATCTACGTGTGACTAAAAATAATACATTGTTTTCTGTTTTTTTATCTGTTTTTTATTTCTAGTAAACTAATACATATACATACTTTGAAAAGTGAAATAGTATATGCAAAATAATGAAGTTAGACCCTTACTTTATACCATATACAAAAATTAACCCAAATGTATCTAAGACCGAAAGTAAGAAATAAAACTATAAAACTCTCAGGAAAAACAACAACAACAAAAAAAAAAACAGGCAAAAACCTTCATGGTATTGGATTTGGCAATGATTTCTTTGATATGACACCAAAACACAGACTACAAAAAGGCAAATAGATAAAAATGAATTACATCAAAATTAAAAACTGCGCATCAAAGCTCATGACCAACGAAAGTAATTCACAGTATGGGAAAAAATTTTTGCCTGATAAGGGATTAATGTCTATAACATAATGAACTCCTATATCTCAACAATAACAGCAATATTATCTGATTAAAAATGGGCAAAGGACTTAAATTGATATTTTATCAAAGACGATACACAAATTGCCAACAAGCATATGAAAGATATCCAACATGGCTAATCATTAGGGAAATGCAAATCAAAACCACAATGAAATATCACCTCATAATTATTAGGATGGATACTATAAAAAACAAAAAAAACATGAAATGTTAGCAAGGATGTTAGCAAGAGCAATTGGAACTCCTATGCACTGTTGGGAATATAAAATGCTACAGCTGCCATGGAAAATAGTGCGGCGAGTCTTCAAAAAATTAAAAATAGAATTACCATATCATCCAGCGATATATATTCACTTTTGGGTATAGATCCAGAAGAATTGAAAGCAGAGACTCAAAGAGATATTTGTATACTCATGTTCATAAGCAACATATTTCACAATAACCAAGAGCTGGAAACAACCCAAATGTCTGAAATATCCAAACAATAGATGAATGGATAAACAAAATGTGGTAGATACACACTGTGGAATATTATTCAGTCTTAAAAAGGAAGGAAATTCCGCCACTTGCTACAACATAGATGAATCTTGAAGACATTATGCTAAGTAAAATAAGCCAGACACAAAAGGACAAATATTGTATGATTCCACTTATATCAGGCACCTAGGGTAATCAAATACATAGAGACAAAATAGAATGGTGGTTGTTAGGACTGGAGGTAGGGAGAAATGGAGACATTGTTTAACACATAGAGAGTTTCAGTTTGTGAAGATAAAAAAGTTCTGGAAATGGATGGTAGTGATGGTTGGTTGTGCAACAATGTGAATATACTTAAAGTCACTAATTGTGCACTAAAAAATGGTTAAAATGGTAAGTTTTGTTATATTTACACAACAACACACACATACACACACAAACATACACATACTTATTCTCCGTCCTGTCATTTTCGTAAAATAGATCGCACAATTTTTTACCGAATCAATATTTTATCATGAGTATGTGAATGTTGTCCAGAGATGAGTCTTATGGTATATTATTATGCCCCCTGTTACATACAGCCTTTTTGTTTTTCCTAGAGTTGATAATTGCCTCAGAGTTTTGTTTAGGGAGGTTTTTTGGGGAGGGAGGAGGGGGTCTTTTCCTATATAATTCTTTTATTTATGTAATTCCTTTTGTATTTAATTCATCTTGAAAATTCTCCAGCAGAGCTATAAAATTCCCTTTAATATAATAAAAACATTAAGCAATCTGTCAGTTTTATTTTTTTTTCTTGGAGATATTTGTCCTAAATCCACTGTCCTCCCACTCCAAACTGGACTTGTCTCAGCCTACTGCACAGCCCATATTAGGACATCATTTCACTATCAACCTAGAAATGTCTTTCACCTCCACGATTCTGTATTGTGCTTCTCTTTCCCGTATCTCACATCTTTCTATTTCTTGATTTATTTTCTTCTTTTGGTCGGACACATTTTCAGAAGCTTCCTGAGAAAAGATACATAGGAAGTTAATATTTTTTAAACTTCCTTATAAAAAAATGACTTTAACCATTCTTAGGAAAATATAAGTGGGCGACTCTAGACATTAACATTGGAAATAATTTTTACTCAAAATGTTGAAGCCATTTCTCATTGTTTCTTAGATTTAGGAGTTGCTATTGAGAAATCCAATGTCATTCTGAATCCTGATCCTTCATATATAACTTTATTTTATTTTATTTCTAGATATTTTAAGGATCTTCTCTTTACTTGGAGTTTCAAAATGATGTGTTTTGATTTAAGTCTACCATTAATGTGTTGGATACTTAGTAGATAATTTCAATTTGGAACTTCATCCTTCCATTCTGGGAAATTTTCTTGCTTTATTTATTTATTTTTAATTTTCTCACCTCTAGAAGTTGGAAAAGTCAAGGAAATGGATTCTCCCCTAGAATCTTCAGAAGGAACACAGCTCTGCTGACCCATTTTGGACTTCTGATCTCCAAAACAGTAAGATGATAAATCTGTGTTGTTTTAAGCCATTAAATTTGTAGTAGTTTGTTACAGCAGCCATAGGAAATAAATACCTAGGCTTAATTGGATAAGGTTAAAAACACACACAATCAAATAGTAATTTTAAAAAGCAGAAAGAAAAACTGTTTCCTCACCTATTACTACAAATTTTCTTTGTGGGGTTATATGCTTGGTGGAGATGGGGAACCAAGCAAAAAAGAGGCTAATAGGCTGGCCAAAATAAACAGATCCACAGGAAAACAGTATTCTCTATTTCAAAGATCATTAACAATTATTCTTAGATTATCATATCTATAAGTTACTGACTGGTAATGTACTGCTGATATAATTTTTATGCAGAGGTTCCCAGAGACCTGAAAATTATTTCAAAGGTTCATTGAGATAAAAAGATTGACGAATGCTATACTACATATTTACATGCTTATTTGCTCATTGTCTATCCTGGCACTCCCGATGGGACAGAGTGTTTGCTCCCTGCCATATCTCTAGTGCCTAGAACACTTCCTGACACATAGTTGGCTCACAGTATGTGTTAAATGAATGAATGATGACCATGTTTTCTGAACTAAATATCAGAAACCTATTCTGATGAAGATCTGAAATGAGGCCCAATAGAAGTTGTGTCTCCAGGAACGTGAGGCTGTCCGTAGAAACTAATAAGAAAGCCTGCTCCTCCCACTCTTACAGAGATTTGTGGGTTGTATTTTAACACTAACTTTCTGTTAGCAATTTTGTTGACTCTGGGTACAGCATTCCATATATGCTCATCTGTGATATTTGCAGTCTTGAGTTTTCTTGTTTTGTTTTTATTAAAGTATATTTATTATACACTATTATATTAGTTTTAAGTGTACAACATAGTGTTTCAACATTTATATATCTTATGATGTGATTACCACGATAAGTCTAGTAACCATCTGTCATTATGCAAAGTTATTGCCATATTATTGGCTATATTTCCTATAGAATACATTATATCCCCATGGCTCGTTTATTTTACAACTGAAAGTTTGTACCTCTTATTACCCTTCACCTTTTTTCACCTGTCCCATACCCCCTTCTCCTCTGGCAACCATCAGGTTGTTCTGTATATCTATGATTCTGTTTCTAGTACCATCCTTGTTATTGCTCATAGCAAGATTGTATTTTTTATGGCTGAGTAATATTCCATTCCATTCCAGTATTTATTGATGGACACCTAGGTTACTTCTATATCTATATCTTGGCTATTGTAAATAATGCTGCGATGAACATAAGAGTGCATATTTCTTCAAATTAGTGTTTTTATTTTGTTCAGATAAGTACTCAGAAGTGGAATTTCTAGTTTGTATAGTGGTTCTATTTTTAATTTTCTAAGGAACCTATATACTGTTTTCTATACTGGCTGCACCAATTTACAACCTTACCAACAGTGAATAAGAGTTCTCTTTTCTCCACATTCTCGCCAACACCTGTTATTTGTTGACTTTTCGATACTAGCCATTCTGATAGGTATGAGGTGATATCTCATTGTGGTTTTGATTTGCAATTTCCTGATGATTAATAATGTTGAGAATCTTTTCATATGTCTGTTGGCCATCTGTGTGTCTTCTTTGGAGAAAAGTCTATTGATGTCCTCTGCCCATTTTTTAATTGGATGTTTTTGATTTTCAGTTGTATGAGTTCTTTATATATTTTAACTATTAACCCCTTATGGCAGCAGTCCCCAACTTTTTGGTACCAGGGACTGGTGCTCCTATGAGAATCTAATGTCTGATGATCTGAGGTGACACCAAGGTGGTGATGCTAGTGCTGGGGAGTGGCTGCAGATACAGGTGAAGCTTCTCTTGCTCCCCGCCACTTACCTCCTGCTGTATGGCCTGGTTCCTAAAAGGCCATGAACTGGTACCAGTCCGCGGCCTGTATTAGAAGAGAATTGACCTTCCTTCTACTGGAACAGACTGTTCTTTCCTAATTGGAGTAAAATTGAAAACTATTCCTTTATTTGTATAGCACAAAGACATCTGCTATGTAACAGCCTTACGAACCATTACTCAACCCCATTAGTGTCTCGGGACATTATTGTTTATTCACATGATGCACAATAATATACAGATTATAATAACTTTTTTAAAGTAATACACAAAGAAAAGATTTTATTATCAGATAAAATGAATATTTTGAGCTGCTTGGTTAATCATGAACATATGTATATGTATATATAGAGAGAGAAACATCTATTTTATTTTTATTTAGGTGAAAGATTTCATTGATTTGCAGAACTTCTGATCAAATATTTTCGGAACTACTAGGGCTCAAATTATTCTTTTCATGATAGCTATTCGTGATAGTGTCAATGAGAATTCTACTCAAAAAGCTGCTTTCTCATAGCAAATACCTGTATATATTCTTTCATAATAACTAGAGAATTTTTGTAATAACTAATTTTTAAACCTATGCACATTGACATTGAATCAATAAGACAAAAAACCTAAATCTTCTCTCTTCTCTGAAACTCTGTGTCTTAGTTACTGAATCTATAGAAATTTTGTTCACTATCATCAGCATTATTTATATTTGCCCATAATGGAAAATTTTAAAGTTCAGTATTTTAACATTTTTGAAATATCTAATTAATTCTACAGCATGAAGAACTGTTTGAGCAACAAATCCAGATTCTTAGAATGAAAATGATCTGAGCATATTTCTCTGCCTGGCAGAAGGTGGCACTAGAGTTATGCTTGCAAAACCACTGCTAAATGTATATCTAGAGTGTTTAATTAGCCAGCCCGCAAACAGCTTGCTAGAATGGGAATCATGATAAATACAAATCAGTTTGTAGACTTCAAATATATTAACCAGAATCAAGGCCATGTCAATCAAACTTCTCAGAATCCTACTCCAAAACCTTTAAACAAGGTGTCATGAAATAGTCGTTTTACAAATATTTATTGAGTCCCTACTATGCACAAAGCAGTCTGTCTGTTTGTGTGTATATATATTTGTAAATGACATAGATATTGAAACATCTTCTAATAGGAGAGACAGATATTAAATAAGCCCTGGACAGTTACCTACTTAATGACAATTGGCAGAAGTATTATAAAACAGATGTACAAAACGCTATGACAGGATATTAAAGGGATCCTGACCCAACTGCAGGGCTGAGTGAAAGGTCTTCCTTGAGTCCTTCCTGAAAGTGCTTATCCTCCATTCCTAAAATGTCATCCTTTCTAGACCCTATTTTTATTTCTACTCTTAAATATCACTCAATAATTAATTACATTATTAAAGTTCTGTCCCATATTCCATTAGCTCATCACACATTGTAATTTCCCTTGGTTTTGCAATGCTGGTTTATTCTGATCATTCAGTAGAGCAGTAGTTCTCACCTGGGACATGACCACCCTCATAAGCAATTCAGAACTTGTGTTTTTGTGGCTTTCATGATGACTTAAAGGATGCTCCTGGTATTAATTAGTGAGGGTCAGGATTCACGCTCATTATTTTAGGCATCCCACCAAATGCAACACCATCCTGTGCAAGAAAAACTTACTCTTCACCCACCATAACTTTACAATGTCCCACTGGTCCTTCATGAATGTGAATAGTCTGCTTAAAACTATCTCATGTTTTACATATAAACAGAGTCTTTCTCATGGTTTTTATATAAACTGAATTTCCCAGAAATACAACATGAATATAAATAGAAGGAATACTGTGCTTTGTTTAATTTGAAACTTTACCAAAAATTATTAACCATTTTGGGAAAATCTTTCAACTAATGACAACGCCACAGCTGAGTTACCGATATGCCACACCAGTACCATTCTGTTTTTATTGTTTACACATTCATGAATGTTCTACAGATGGGCGTAAGCATCTGACCATGTCATGATGTCTTCCAGTGTAATCAAGTCAAAGCATTTACATATTGAAATACATATTTCATTAAAAATTACTTTTCTTGAATTTCTCTTTTGTATTAAAGCAAGAAATTTTTATTATTATTATTAGGTGTGTAGGGAGATTATATTATCTGTGA
Source organism: Pteropus medius (assembly GCF_902729225.1). NCBI lineage: Eukaryota > Metazoa > Chordata > Mammalia > Chiroptera > Pteropodidae > Pteropus > Pteropus medius. Next base: position 8,014,729 of record NW_024346667.1, on the reverse strand, counting down.
ATTTCATTTCAGAGTAGAAAGAAGATATTACATAATATTTGTTTTTAAAAGAAAGCAATGCTTCTAAATGAAGGAGAACCACTGAAGAGTTAGGGAACCAGGGAGTTAGGGAACCAGGGACAGCCAGACCTAGAATAAATACCTGTCCCCCCAATCCCAATATTGCCTGTGTGTCCTTGGGTAAGTTCTTAAAAAGTTATCATTTCAGTGTTTTTATCTATGTAATGGGACACAAATAGAACCTATCTCACAGAAATAATGCTGTTCCTGTAAGGATTAATTGATAACATTCAGAAAATGTGTAGCACAGTACCAAGCACATCATAAAAATTCATTAAATGTTATTTTATTATTTTAACAGTCTAAGTAGCAACCGATAATGCTTGAGGGATTATTTTCCTACTCAGTCGTAGTATACTTGTATCTATCCTCTGGTTGTTAAACTCTCGTATTCTGATTAAGGGTCCATATGGTATGCACAATTTCTAAAAAACGTTTTTAATTATTGTTGTTTTAGATTTTAAGCCTTTAAGATGAAAGCCATATGTCTTCCACTCTCTGAATCCAGCCACACACTTCCCCATCATGTTAATTTGCATTCCTGTTGCATCACCCTATAATCAGGGAGAATACATAAAGGTACTGGTAACCAAAAATGGTAAATAAAAGTCAAGTTCTTGAATTCGATGAGGAAATATTCTTGGTCCCACTTCCTCTGTAACCCCCAGACCTGTATAAACCCCAAACATTTATCAGAACCAAGTATATCATTGTCCAAATGAAAATCATTGTCAAATAAATCAGACTGAAAAAACTATTGATATTATTCCTAAATAAACTAGTAAAATTTTTTGTAACTGAATAATTCATTTATTCAATATTTATTCGGATCTTACTTTGAACAAAAAGATGTGCTGGGAGCTGGAATGAATAATGAACTATAGAATTATAAGTTAGTATTCACTGATTTATACTTTCAACAAATGTACTTTGACATGACAGGCTCTGAGATAGGTGCTAGGGATACAAAGATGAATAAGATACGATCTGTGCTTCAAAAATCTGAATCCTTATAAAATAAACCAGCAGAATTTGAAATGTAGACTATCTTAATTTTTCTCAGGGAAAGTTTGTAAGATAGTAAGTATACTAATGAATGAGTAGCTACCATGACCAAATTACTATAGAGTACTACATTGGCACATACGCTAACACTCATTTTCATGTAATCCCTATAGCCAACCTTTGAGACGGGTGTTATATTCATTTGTGTAGTTGCTGTTCATGAGGAAATCAATTTAAGGAGAATATGTAACTTCCAAATTAGTAATAATACCAAGAGCTACTTTTTATTGGCATAGGTACTGTGCATTAAGTTTCATTTCATCTTTATAACAAATCCTAGATGGTAGGAACTATTATTGTTCATATTCTGTAATATAGAAACAGAGGGTGAGGAAAGTTTAAGGAAATTTTGCAATTTCACACAACTAGCAGTGGAACTAGTATAGGGCCCAGGCCATCTGCTTCCCAAGCTGGTACTCCCTACCACTGCATGACCGTTATCCACAGTCCCGGCAGATGAGTAAGAGAGCCAGAAAGAGGACTCCAGCTCACCTGACTTCAGACTCTGTGAACTTTCTACCAGACTCCACTTCCTGTAGCTCTGGTCCATGTCTAGTGACCATAAAGGAGCTGTACTTCCAGACTTTTTGATCCCTTAATGAAATGAGATCAAAAGGGATTTGGATGGAATCAAATGGAATAGTCGAAGGCAAGCCAATGGTCCTACCAAAATTAATCAGAAAAGTCAGATAAACTACAAAACTCATATCTTTTTAAAGCATACTAGAGCTTCAGAAGGGAAACTCAAGGACTAAAATTCTGGAGAGTGCAGAGGCTCTTAGAGGTGAGCCAGAGTCTAAAACTCTTTGCCTGAGGGCATTCACTAATTCTGGATGGGGCTAGAGACTGGGATTTGGTGGAGAAAATGGCAAACTGTTGACATTGCTCCAGGATTGGAATGACAAAAGGTGGAGAATTCAGGAGCCTCGAACACACAGAGTTTACCATCTAAGACTTCACTAATGCTGAAGTTACATCATACAAGAACTTAAAAATCTAAATCTAAAGTCTCTAAGAAGCAGAGCTGACTTTCACATTATCTCTCTTGATGCTAAGGAAACAAAAATGTGCCAAGCTCTGAATTAAAACCCTAGAGGGTCATGTCCTAGGAAAAGGGACAATCAGAAGTAGCTGGGTCTTACTATCTTAATCGGCTTGGGCTGCCATGACAAAATACCATAAACAGGTAGCTTAAACAACAGAAATTTATTTCTTGAAATTTAAGAAGCTGGGAAGTCCAAGATCAAAGGTGCTGGCTGAATTGGTTTCTGGTGAAAGCCCTCTTCCTCGCCTGCAGATGGCCACCTTCTCTCATGTCCTTACATGATAGAGAGAGATCTCTTCAGGTCACAATCCTATGAGATTTGGGCTCCATCCTTATGATCTTGTTTGTAATAATCACCTCCTGAAGCCCCTGTCTCCAAATATAGTCACATTAAGGGTTAAAGCTTAGACATATAAATTTTAGGGTGACACTATTCAGTCCACAGCATTTATCAAAATGCAGCCTGGCCTCAAAACACCTAAATGTAGTAAAGTAAAATAAATAGAATTCTCTAACAATGTTAAGCAGAGGTTGTAGTCTATATTTGTATAAATTTAGACTCCGAATGTGAACTATCTACAAAAAAAAAAAAAGGAAAAAAGAAAAAAACAGGTGAATGTATTTTTTTCTCTTTGCTAAACCTACAATCTCAAGTTGTAGAGCTCTGAAAATGCAAGCAATTAGAAATGAGAAATAAGCTTTCATAACAACTGATTCTATTTTATAGCATTCTTTTTTAAATATCAACTTTTTATCCAGAGAAGTTAGCTCTTGAGACATAGCTAGGTGTTTGCTCAATTTGAAATTTCCAAGTCTGTCATTCGTGACATCATTTAATGATTATTGAAAATACTTATTCAGATTATGGATCCCTTTCATCAAACAACTCTTTGGGGTCCTATTCCTTCATGTTCTTAGAAAATGTGTCAATGCCTTATTATTGTAAGGGAAAACTGAAATGTTATAGCTAACAGGGACTCTTAACTGATTCTAAAGTTGTGTTGAAGTTAGGGGTATTTCTTCCTAATTTGGAGTCAGCCAAGTTCAGACTCCAGACGCAGGGGAAATAAAGGACAGGACTATCAGTCTTCTTTGTTCAAAACGGATGACTCCGTAAGTGTTTGCCTAGTTAAAAATAACAGCATTCCTTCCCCAAGTTATCAGCTGGACAGTCTAGCCTGCTCATATTTTTTTAACCCAGTCAGAGGAATTGAGGTCAAAAGGCTATGTACTCAAAATTAAATTTTTTTTCACAATAGATTATACTGAAAAATTGGTCTACCTTTGATATTTTTCTTTAATAATATTCCTACTTCTTGTTGTGAAAAATGTAAATTTACCTTAAATTGCCACTGAACTGATTCTCTTTCATGAATTTTCATGTTGTTAACAGAAAAGCTAATTAGTTTTCATCAAATTGTTGGCTTTCTTTATAAAAGTTTCTAGTAATTCCAATAAAAACAACCTTGATTGAATCATTCCATTTCTTGATGACTATTCGGAGTGCTATATTTCAATGAAACAGGGTTGATATTTTCATTCCATTCTTTTGTTTGTATAATTCCCATCCCAAAATAGATATATCCTTTTATCTGATTGAAGTAGAAACTTGTCACAAGTCTCACTTTCCTTTTTTTACTTTCTCATACCTACTCTTTATTCCATCTCAAAAATTTCATACAAAAGTAAATAAGTATATTTTATTTTAAGATAACATATTTTAGAATCACGTATCAGTGCAATATCCCAGACTCTTATATCCCCTTGCCATTAATCTATGCTCTGCCCCACCCTCAGCACCAAGAAAAGAGAAATCACCCAAAGCAAAATAAAGTTATATGAACTTATAAAATAAATGTCAAAGTTCTCTTTTAAAATTCAGGTATAATTTATTACATTATAAAAGAGTTACAATGAAAGAGTAGTTGATACATGACTTTGGCTATTAAAACATTGTGAGTACTGAGGAGGTATTTATATTCCAGCTGAGATTTCAGAGACTTCAAGAAGCCCACATGTGGTGTTTTTATTTTGATAGTTCATTAGATAGGCTGATTTAATCAAAATTTGAGTTATCCAGCTCTGCTTTTCACATCGTTTGGAAAGAAAATATGTTGTTAAATAATCCACATCCCCTACGGGGTTCCTATCACTTCCCATCTTAATGCCCAGGAGATGTGGTACAAAAGGCAGCACCGAATGATATATGTCAATGTGGTTCCTGATCCCACAGATAAAGATCACACAGTTGGTACTGCATGTAAATAATCAGCACCGTTGATTGTGATCTCGACAATTTTGCACAGTTTGAGTCCTGGCTACCTGATATCATCTTTCTCCCCTGGGTGATTCACAATAACCACAAAGGGCAATGGAAGGCTGTAAACTTGGTTGAAGACACATGGAGCCACAGGGAGCTTTTAGGGTCACTGAAGGGCAAGTATGCTTTGTGCACCATTTGTACCCCCTCCTCTGTGATCACTGGTGATGAACTAGGGCATACTTCCTCTAATGATTCCCCAAAGGAGGTTTTTTTCCATCAAGTTCATGCCCTTGACCTTCAGATCAAGCAATGAAATTAGGATGTTCAATAGCAGCATGGCTAGGGAAGTTTATGCGTCCCTAAATAACCACAGTGTAACATCCATTGTATGATTCTGAGCTAATATTGCTAATATAGAAACTTTAATTTAACTTAATGAATTTTTAATTAAGACATAGAGGTGAGATGACCTTTCATTTGGCAAGAACATGTAAACCTTTTGAACTTTCAATAGAACATTAAGCTTGCCTTGTGCATTCTGATATCCAAATCATGGGAGTCTTCCTCAAACAATTATGCCTGATATTTGCACTCTAAAATTTTTGCCAGAATTTAATTTGAACAGGCAGCTCTACAGCTTCTGCCAAAAGGCAACAGGGAGAAGCAATATTTAAGCAAGATAGTTTATCTACTCATCTCTTTAGGTATTCTAAACTGTCTTCTTTATCAAAATAGATCTACAGAAAGCTATTTACTAAGTATATTACATATCCTTAGGCTCTTGAGAAACTATCTTCACTGAATTTACATTTTATTGTTATACAGTTGGCAATTATTAAAGGTCAGTTTAAGAAATACCTACCTGAAAAACATTTCCAGCAACCCGATATGGTAAAAAGAAGAATGAAAAGGTATTAGAAGTCACAAGTTAGGGGGATCCTGATTTTAAGGCTCGATGATTCCTCTACACTAACTGATATATCTAAAACTCAGTTTTCTCATATGAATAAGGGAACAAAATACCTATATTAGGTAATGATTAAAGTAAATGAGATAACAGAGGTCTGACATTGAGTAGATGCTAAAATATGAATTGAATCTATATCGTGCGTAAAATTTGTTCCTATTGTCATTCACCGTCCTTCAAATAAGAAACCACTACCCAGAAAATATTCTTTTTTTGAGAATCATTATATTTCTTTATAAAGATAAAAAGAAATATCCAATTTGTGTCTTTTTAGACTTGGCTGACAGGAGGGGATAGCTAAATTTAATGCTTAAAAATTGATATTTACCTAAGTGTTTTTTATTGTTCTATGTGGTTCTTTTTATTTTCTATTCTAATTTAATCACCCTATTGTGGCTTTGAAGGCTCAGGAAATATTCAGCTAGCTTCTTGCCAGATTTTAATCAGCTCCCTCTGTCTTTCTTCACAGTGATTCTTCTATACCTTCATCACTGAAGCCAATATTATACTCCACCACTCTCAGAAAAAGATCATAAATTGGTATTGGATTCCTAGGGTTGTAACAAGTTATCATAAACTGGGTTACCTAGAACAGCAGAAATTTATTCTCTCACATTTCTAGAGGCTAGATATCCAAGAACAAGGTGCCAGCAGGGCCTTGCTCTTCCCTCTGAGACTCTGAATGGAATTCTTCCTTGCCTTTCCCTAGCTTCTAGTGGTAGGCGTCAATCCTTAGTGTCCCATGGCTTACAGCTGCATTACTCCAACCTCTGCCTCTGTTGTCACATGGTGTTTTTCCTCTTCTTATAAGGCCATTAGTCATATCAGATTAAGGGTCACTTAATGACCTTATCTTAACCTGATCACATCTACAAAGACCCTATTTCCAAATTAGGTCATGTCAACAGGTTTTGAAGTTTCAGATTTTAGCAAATCTTTTGATGGGGACACAATTCAACCCATAGCAAATTCTTACTGCTCAGAGAAAACAGGTAGTGTGACTTCAATCTTATGTACTCCCTGTAGTATCAGAAGATACTTCTCTCCTGTTCATAGCTGGAACTCTCACCCGATCTCTGGGTCCCTCTCCTCCCCTGCCTCTCTGATTCTCCCCTCTCCCAATCTCTATCTCAGAATTTCACTTTGCCTCCTATTGAGTTATTTCTCTTTATTCTGCAAATATATACAAGCCTCCCTGATTTATCAAAAAATCTTTATTTTAAATCTATTTGCTGCTTCACACCTGATTTTGCCGTTACTGTTATTCTCTTTACATTTGGAATCCAAGGTTATGGAAAACTTATTTAACCCCAAACTTATAAAACCCACCATCTCTGCATTCCTGCCACATATGTTCATTCCATAAGGAATTATTGAATGAAAGTTACTGTCTGTCCCTGGCACTGGAGTCACAACACTGAGCCAGATAGATATAGCTCCTGATTTCAAGAAAACAGACACCAAACAATACCTACACATTTTCATCGAGGAGAAGCTCTACAGCTATGAGAGCATGATAAAAAAAAAAAAACCCACACTAGACTGAGGAATTAGAGGTTTCCCGGAAGAAGTAGAATAACCTGGTAAAGAATTACAAGAAACTGGAAGAGGACCGGTATGACTTTATTGTAGAGACTCAGGGAAAATGGTATAAAATAATGTTGGTGGAACATAGAATGGACAAATCATGAGGGCCTATGGGCCACGCTGAGGATGTGAACTTTACTTTCAAGTCAATGGGGAAAAGGCTTTAAACAGGACATGACCTGATCAGACTTGCTTTTAAAAGGATTACTTTGGCTGCGAGTAGAGTGTAAATTGGAGAAGAGAGGACAGATGGGAAAGATCAGTTAAGGCGCAGTTATAAGAGTCCAGCCAAGAGACTCCATCGCTGCATTGTAGTTATGCCAGTGTGAAGAGAGTAATGCAAGTATTGAAGAAATATTAAGGAGATAGAATCAACACGACTTGGTGATTGATTGGCTATCTGAGGTGAAGAATAAGGACATGTCCAGCCTGACCCCCAGGTTTCTTGCTAGACAGCTGAATGGTAGGTAGGCGATGGTGACATCACTGACAGAAGAAACACTGATTTCAGTGATGGAGTGTCAGATTCAGGAAAATGATGAGTTCCAATTAGAATATGTTGACTTTGAGGTACCCAAGAAAGTGGACACAATAAGTAGGCAATCCTCAACTTTAGCAAAACTGCTTAATACTGGCAATAACAAGCCAATTGCTAACTGTAATAAGTCCATTTCAGTATTCAGCTCATTGAACACTCTGCAGCATTTGACATTTAGTCATTCTTTCCTTAAATCAAGAGCTCTTCATCTTTGATTTCTATGTAGATCTCTGTCCTCCTCTGAATCCGTTCATTCTCTTGTTTATTTCCTCTGTCAAATCTTAAAATATCTGATATTTCAGAGTGACTGCCTCAGCCCTTATCTCTTCTTATTTACCTTCTGTCTCTTTAAGTCAACTCATTCTCTCTCTGTTCTGCCCTTGAAAGCGTTTCAAATAAGATCTTAAAATAACAAATCCAAGATCTGCCTCCCCAGCCCCAACATTCATACATATGAGATTCCTCTACTTAGATTTTCCACAGGTAGCTCAGATTCAATAAGCCGAGCCCAAATTATTTTCTACCACTTCTATCTCACCAGTTCATTTCTTCTCCTGAATACTCTTCCTCATTTAATAACATCACAAGATAAATGAGAAGGAAGAGCCTCTCCCTCATCATTAAAATTTAAGACATTTCTCAGTCCTTGTAATTCTACCTGGGAAGCATCTCTCCCCACTTCCTCAACACCATACCTATTTTGTCTTACATGGACGATGGCAACCACTGTCTAACTTAAAGGCCAGCAAACATTTTCTGTAAAGGGCTATATAGGAAACATTTTAGGCTTTGCAAGCTATACAGTTCCTGTGACCACTGTTCAACTCTGCCATTATAGAACAGAGCAGCAATGGACAATATGTAAGTGAATGGACATGGCTGTGATCCAATAAGACTTTGTTTATGGACACTAGAATTTAAATTTCATATAGCTCTCAGGTTGTACTAGAACAGGTGGTAGGCAAGGTTTGGCCCATGGGTCATAGTTTGTGAACCCCTAGTTACTGCTACCTGGCAGCTAGAGATGACTCTCTAAACACAAAAGTCTGAATATATGTAAGTCCCCTTCTAAAGAACCTCTAATGTTTCCTTTGTACTCTTACTAGACTGAAATACAAAGCTTTTCCACCAGGTGGCTCCAAACTTACTTTCTAAAATCATTTTATACTACTATTCTCCCCTCACAGAATGCTCCCAAGCTCCAGACAGACTAAACCTCAGGCCATCCCCTGAGCCTCCTGTGCTCTCCCGCCTCTATGTTCTTATATCAGGTCCAAGTTGACCTAAGCCAATTTGCTCATGCTCAATTCTTAAATGCTTTTCAATAGAGAACAATAGCCCTAGAAAACATTTGCAGTAGGTGAGCTACTCCCCGACAACCTGGCTGCTTAGTTTTAATGGAAGCAAGTTTCAGACCAAATTCTTCCACAACAGACATTTATTAGCAAGCAATCATAAAACAGTAAAACAATGTATTAACTTGAACTTCAGTGAATATGAGCTCTTTGTCCATATTAGCTCACTTGGAAGTTCCCCTAAGGCAAAAGAGAGACAATCCCAGTGGCAAGATTCAGCAGACTGAATCATTCTGGCAACGAGGATCAGGGAATATGCAATTAGACACAGAACTGATTGGGGATCAAATCTAGGGTGCTTTTCTTAAAAGTAAAAAAGACCTGGCTAATTTTCTATACCTATTTAGGCAAGGTAGAAACATCTCTAAAATATATTTTCCAATCCGCCTATGTTGAAGACCACTAATTTAACCACTGAAAGCCCCTTTCTAATATTCTGTATGTTAATTAAGTAGCCACTAATTTCACCAATGAAAGTCACATAACTAATATTTATTATGGTATATATAATTATTGACATATTTATATGTATTTAATACTATTTAAATGTATATACATATATATTTTTTCATCCCTGGTCATTAAAGCCTATAATGATGATCAGGGGTGAAAACGGCTGAAGTCCTTGCAGTAGACTTGTGATTAAATGGCAGCATGCACACACCCCATTGGCTGTGCATAATCTAAATTAGATACAGTAATGATCCGTAAAGTATAGCTTTAACTAATAAATATTATACTGTCTATATACAGAACATCATGTGACATTTCCTCTACCTGAAATAGCCTTTCTTCTTTGCCTAGAAAAAGCCTATCCTTTAAAACCCAGTTGAAAGACTGCCTGTTTTTATTGTAAAGAATTCTCACCAACTTACAGGCATTACCTTTGGTGGTATTGATTTACCCATTTTGTATATGAGGAAACTGAGGCTCGGGAAGGAGGAAGGTTAAGTGGTCAGCCTAGATTAAGTGACAGAGCAAGAATTCATATCCAGAACAATCATGCTGAATCTTGTGAGTGAAATTGTAGAGATATGCTGAACAATAAAAACCCTAAGGAGTTCAATTCAAACCTACCTTAGAATTTGTGCTGTCTTTTGTGTGACTGTTTGCTTGAAGATGATTGAACTGGGATGAAATATATAGAACTATGAGATAAAAATGAATCTGACATACCTGGTTCAGAGCTGTGATTTTATTGCATAGGTTTGAGATGAAACTAGCAGTATTTTATGTCTTTTTTATTAGGTATGTACCGAAGCCCAATAAAATCCTTTCTCTGCAATAATCAAGATGCTTGGGTCTCTTATTGCCTAAAATAAATGCACTGATGACTTATGTCAAGTAGCCTGGCATATAATGGGTGCTTATTAAATAATGAATAAATGAGCTACATGGCTTACCATTTATTTCACAGTCTGACTCAATGCCAAGCTACCAGACATAGGTTCTGCTAATGTTCTCAAAGAAACAATTTCTTTGACATACACCTTATTATTTGGCAGAGGTAATGTGAAGGTCCCCTTTAGAATTCACTTAGTCAACTGTTACTGAACACTTACAAGCACTAAGAAACAATGTAATTTTCTCACATAAAGCATCTTTAGAGAGGATAACTCATGCATATGGTTATTTAAATTTTTTAGGCTCCTCAAGCATCCTATGTATGTCTAATATAAAACAGAGATAATGTGAAAAACTCACAATTATCTGTTTAGTAATTTGGGGAAAGATGAGTCAGAACAGTTATAAAATGCCAGAATTTTTAGCCAAGCATAATCCGACTTCCCCTAGGGCAAAAGGGTCAAGGCTTCAGTATTTAAAGTAACTCTCTCTGCTTACAGACAAGCCTGACAAGCCTGAAGACATAACTCAACAAAAGACTCCAGAGCTCCTTGGTGACCCCATTAAGGGTATGTTATTATCCTTAGAAAAGGGTCACCATAGAGACACTTGGTCAATACAAAAGAAAAGGCATGATCATAGAGATGGTTGTAGAGTTTCTTGACCCTGCTGATAACAGCAAAGATTCCTTTGTCGGCCTTATGTTCTATGGATGACATGGGTTTTAATTAGTAAGCAACTGAGAACTCAGTGTCCTCTTGCATTTTGCATCTTAGCACTACTCTAGTTCTGTAGCGGCAATGATAAGAAACAGGTTTATGCTCATAACGTACCATCTTTGACTCAGAAACCAATATTAACTGGTGATTGTGGTTACATAAATCTACTCAAAGCTCAACACCATAGACAGTCTTTGTAGAATGTGTGATAAAATGGCACCTTTTGGAGGAGAAGAAAAAAAAAATGTTAGCAACTAAATAAATCTAGATATTTGCAAGTTGTTTTTTTGATTTGTTTTTTTTTGGTTTTTTTGTTTTTTTTTGAGAAAACTCTCGTGAGTTCATCTTTAGGATACTGATACCCATCCATGTTCATATCACAAACAAAATTAGAAATAATTCTTGGATTCTAGAATCTACAATCTAACTTAAAACACACACACACACACACACACACACACACAGAATATCCCAACTACAAAAGAAATTTCTGGTATTTGAGTCCAGAAGCTCCTTGTTGAATACTCTGTTAGCTCTGGTAGCATTGTTGATGAGCTACTGTTGATAAGTAATAAAGGCTACGTTTTGCAAAGGCCTCCACCTCCGGGGATGGTGGGAGGAAGTCACAATTTATTGAGAGCATCCTCTGAATAGGATACTTCTTAAGTGCCTTATTCAAACACAGTCCTAGCTTATAGGACTTTGGTGCTAACATAATTGATATATCTCCTAGGCTTGTGAAATGGGATGGGAAACATATGCCTCTATGTTGAGGATCTTGTGCATGATACTGAATTTTTCTGTACTTCCTTTTCTTCATCTATTAAAACAACGATAATAGCACTACCATCCCTGCAAAATGCTTATACCAGTTCCTGCACACAGCAAATGCTCAATAAATGATGACTCTTACCATATTTTTTTCTGACTTTCAGTAAATTGAGGGAGCAGTTTACCAAAAATAATCTCACTGGGTCCCTCTAGTTCTTGAGAAAACTGCTTTTAAGCTTCCCATTCTTATAAAATCTACTGACGACTTCATGTCATTTAAGAAATTCTCAAAATGACAATGTTAGAAGATAATGATGCAGTTTTACAAAATAAAACAGTGATATCTTTACCAGTTTGATGATTTTATTTGTGAAATTTAAATCTTTGAAGAATTACTAATGGTATTGTAAAAGCTATGCTTCCAATTTTCTCACAAAGCTATTTCTACAGTTCCATTTTACATATTTTAAGTGAAGCAGGAGTAGGGATAGAGACCCTATTATGCTTTGATATTTGCACATACAGATTGCCCAAGACACAGCATATTTCTGTCCTTCATTCTCTATTTTTACTTCTGGAAAAAAAAATGAAGGTGTCAAGGCTATGAACCACAGAAAATAAGCTGATCAATATCTAAACCGTTAATATGCTCCTAAGACAGCCCTTTACATTTTTTCACTTAAGTAATGTATATTTGGTATGAAAATTTTTTAAAAATTTTCTATATCAAAAGAAAAATAAAATTATCTTAATTCAACTACACAGAGATAATCACTATTAATATTTTGATGCATATAATTCCACTCTTCATGCGCATCAAGTATACATACACACACACAATAAAATATGGATTATACATGACATCCCATTTGATAACATACTCTTTATTTTCATTTACTATATCATGAATCTTTCTTGCTCAAAGTGAGTATCATAAACAGACAAATCTTAGGAAAAAAATAGATGGATCTTGGCAAACAGGCCGCAGGTTATGGGGAATTTCTCAAAGGACTAGAAGGAATGGTCAGAGGAAGGCAGGATGCTAAGCAGAATGAGCAGAGATAATGGGTCAGGACTGCAAGATAGAGAATCAGACATCAGGGAACGAAACAGGGCTGCAGTAGCTGAAATTGGACTACGAGGTAGAGACTAGGCAAACCGGAACAAAGAACAAACACACAAACAAAATAGAGTGCAGTTATTAGACTTGGGACCAGTGACAAGATTGTCCTGATGTTCAGATGCTACAGTAGTGGGCAAGCAGGTCAGACTGACAGACTTGAGGGTTTGGGGCCAGATCCTACACTGCAATGTTGGATCAGCTTTGGGGTAAAGGCTGTTATGGCTGTGGCAGCAGCTTCTTCCTGACCTCTAGATTTCAGTTACGGTCTTGAGAACTTGAAACCTAAAGTTCAATGGCAGCCACCAACTTCTACTCTTTCAGCCTTTCCTAAAATCCAATAAGCAACTCATCTCTTGGATTAAATCACTTTCTGGGAGACTTCTGGTTTCCAGTTTGACATGGAAAGAGTTTGGAATCTATCACTCTATCCTCACACACACACACAAAAAAGCTGAACAAACTGAAAAATCAACAACTCTTCTTTGATCCATCAGAGAATGAGTTCAGAGGGCAAACTGCTGCCCCCTGAAACCAGAGAAACAGGCAATACAGAGAATCACAGCTCATTAGAAGCAGAAGCTCACAGCAAGAGTCAATATGCAGCCCATACCTGGAACCAATATTGACAGGAATGCTTCAAATTATAATTGAGGAATTACTGGAGTCTCAGTGTAGATTAGCTTGAGAGTTGAAAATTCCAAGGGGTCCAGTCTTAGGGAGCAGGAAGCAGCTTTCACACTTTCATAAGCTTTACCTCTTTGAACCCACAAGGTTTCTCGCTGTGATCATCAGAGATAAATCCTCTAGTGCTTCCCACAGAAGGAAAAGTCACCATCTTGAAATTTGCCTGGAGAGCTCTGTTATTTTTAATAAGGCCTGTCCTCAAGGGGAACTGTTTTACAAGAGCCTGATGGACTGGGGTTTTACCAAAGCCTAACCTACCTGGGGAAAAGGAAATACCCATCTCCAGCTCCCTCTAAGCTTTCTGTCTTACCTAATGCAGGGCGTAGGGAGGAACTGAGAAGCACACATGAAGGTGACAGCCCAGGGACATAGGCTCACTTAATGACAGACCTAATCAGGACTACAGAGTGTTTCCCTCCTTGCACACCTCACCAACATCAGTAAGATTCCTGTAAAGAAATGGGAAATTACAACTGAAAGAACAGCAAGCCTCAGACCCTATTTTAACAGTCTCTAGCAAAACATAAATACAATAGGAGAGACAAAAACAAGGACTAGAGATAATTTCAGCCTCTGATACCACAGCTACAGCAAACTGTAAACCCAGCTTAACACCTAGACAAATTAACATAAAATCTCAGACTAAAGATTTATTTATGGTATGTATACCAAACTACTTTAATGCTCACTTTAAATATCTTGAAATTCTATTTGTCAATTATACCTCGATAAAGCTGAAAATTGTTAAAAGGCCTATTTAATTCAGTTTCTTTTACCTGATGCATCACGTCCAATTAAAAAAAAAAAATTACAAAGCAAAAGGCAAACAACAACAACAAAAAAACCCTACACGGTCTAGAGAGACAAAACAAAGATTAGAACCAAACTTAGATTTGACAGAGATTTGGGGACTATCAGAGCAAGAATTTAAAATAATTACTATTAATATGCTAAGGATTTTAATTAAAAAGTGGGCAACATGCCAAAAAAGATGGGTAACATAAACAGAGATACAGAAACTCTAATAAAGAATCTAAAGGAAATGCTAGACATCAAAAATACTGTAACAGAAATGAAGAATGCCTTAATGGGCTCATGAATAGACTACATACTGATGAGGAAAGAATCAGCAAGCTTTAAGAACTGTCAACAGAATCATCTAAAACAAAGAATACAAAGAGAGAAAAAAAAGAATGAAAAAGACAATACAGAATAACCAAGAACTGTTAGACAATTACAAAAGAAAACACACATGATGGGAATACCAGGAGGAGGAGAGAAAAAGGAACAGAAAAATAGTTGAAGTTAATGGCTGAGAATTTTCCAAAGTTAATGACAAACACCAAACTTCCGAAAACAACAAGCAGGATAAATAATAGAAAATCTACACCTAGGTATCTCACAGTTAAACTGCAAAAAAATCGAACCCCTTCCTATTTAAAGCCATCAAAATCATTTCTGATTCCTGTACTGAACATCAGCTATGTGACATTTTTACTTAACCTCCTAAGCCTCAGTGTCTTATATAAAATGAGGATAGTAACATCTGACTCAAGAGAGATGTTGTGAGAATTAAGTTAGATATTGCATCTAAAGTGTTTAGTATAGCAAGAGATAGATTGATAGATCTATATTTATTTATCTATTTATATATACATACATATATACATACATACATATATATACATATATACTCAATATGCGTTAGTTATAATCACTATTGTTACAGATGATGAGGCATTAGCCCAGGAATTCTTTCATTTTTCTGCTCCTGGCCTGAGCCAAGCCTCATGAGGAGCTGCACAACCCCAGGTGTGAGGGCAAACAGTTGCCTGGGCAGGAAGCCAGAGAGAGCATTCTATTAACCTCCTTCATTCCCAGAAATATCCTCTCCTGGGTACCTCTCCGAGGCACTTACTACTTCTTTGCCAACTTCCGGCACCATATGGCCCAATCTTATACCACTTGTCATCCATTCTTCCTAACTTGTAATGCCACAAGTTCCTTTAACTCTATTCCAAAGCCCTTTCTGAAATGGTCCTTACGCTCTTGGAATTTTTTCTATTTTCTAACTCCAGATTTTCGACATTTTTGCTATTCTTATATTCTCAATCCATAGGAGCTAAAGCAGTTGTAATTACAACAGTTTCCCATATACATACCATAGAATCTGGAACACAGGTGGTTTCGTCCACCACAGAGACGTTCTGCCTGTGATTACGACACCGAGCTGATGTGGTACGCTGTAACTGCACCTCTGTACCCTAGGTAATTCCTGCAGCCCTACATGGCTCATCTTGCTGAATGTTGCATATAAAGCAACACAGTCCCCTTGCCAAGAGAAATTAAAGGGCATCCCCATTCTTTATTTGTGCTCTTGAATGGCATTTTGAGAGACTGGGACTCAACACGCAGTGACGTTTCACACATCTCTTCTCTCCAGTTTTCTCACATGCCTCGGTTGTTCCTAAGCTTCTTCTCATTCAACACCCTCCAAAGAACGTCTCCCAGGCTACCAAGTGTTAGTTTTCCGTCCTTCTGTTTTTCCTTCTATTTGCTATCGTAAGTCTCTTTATTATGTTGATTGAATCAACCTCTCAGCTCAGCAAGGTTTTTCTTTCCCCCATAACCCATTTCTTCTGATTTTACATCACAAAACATTCCAGGACCCATTTGAAAACAAGAACATGAAAAATCAGAAGTGTTCTTGCATTATACAAAAGGAAAGGACCTGAACAGGCAGAAAGACCTGAAAGAACACTTGCCTATAAAGAAATCTCAGCTCCATCATGGACAAGTTGTTGGAGTTCCTTCTGCTGCGGAGGGCTGAGTGCCCTGTCCTGCCTTACCCCACCTTTGTTGTGGAGAGGCTTCTACTCTGGGTCTCTGCCAGCTCCTGAGGCAGCCAAGCCAGGCTCAGCAGTAGAAGGTCACTCTACCTCTGGTCCCTACAGCCCAGGGTTTGTCCAACGCTATTCCCCTCTTGCTTTCCTCTGGGGCCATCCCTGACCCTTTCTGGCATTAGAAAAATGAAACCACCTACCAGACAGGAAAAATGAGGCCCCTAAATATACCTCTTCAGTGTCTCTAAAAATGGACTGAGTATTTATGACCCCTTCTCTCCTCTTCTGGAAGTGTTAAGTAATTTTCCTGGGAGAAGAAAAAGAGAAAAGAAGAAGGACTTTGATATCACAAAGTGGATTGTCAACTGCAGATAGCACTTAGCATCACAATAATAAGTAGTAACATCTTTAAAGTGCTATTGAGTGCTTACTCTGTGTTGATCATTTCGATGACCACTTTACCACTTAACAATTACCTCTGCGGTGAATTGTTCCCAATTTAAAGACAAAGAAATGGATCCTTAAAGAACTACATCACAGTTTCCCTGGTGAGAACATCTGAACCCAAACAACTGAGTCCAGAA